>NC_133318.1:17282637-17361614 GCF_012295235.1 Primulina huaijiensis
AATAAAAAAGACACGTGTCAATTTATGAGATGGGGGAGTAAAGCTCCGGGAGGTCAACTCGCCACTTCCACAATCATAAACAATCATTCGTTATTTAATTTAATTTTCCATATAAATATTTTAAACTTATTGCTATAGTACCACTTACAAATATAAATTTGTTGTTGGTATTAACAATTATTTTAACTTTCATTCAATATATATACACTATAAGAATTTCTGCATACAACAACGCACATACGTGAAAAACCGTTTGTCGTATGTTTTTTAACAACGGTTTTATCGAAAACCGTTGTCTTTTGGGGGTCACTTTTTGGGGTCAAAGACAACGGTTTTTGTGATCAAAGACAACGGTTCAAACGCTCAACGACAACGGTTCTATTGAACTGTTGTCGATTAGCGTGTTTTTTTGGACAAACAACAACGGTTTTGGAAAACGTTGCAATATTTAGCGACGGTTAATTCAAAAACCGTCACTAAACGTTTAAATTCGCGACGGTTTTAATATAACCGTCGCTAATTTTACCGTGGTTTTTTTGACAAACAACAACGGTTTTGAAAAACGTTGCAATATGTAGCGACGGTTATTTCAAAACCGTCGCTAATTGTAGCGACGGTTTATTACAACCGTCGCTACGTTTACATTTGCGACGGTTTTAACATAACAGTCGCTAATTTTAGCGTGGTTTTTTTGACAAACAACAACGATTTTGGAAAACGTTGCAATATATAGCGACAGTTATTTCAAAAACCGTCGCTAAGTTAGCGACAGGTTTGTCAAAACCGTCGCTAAGTTTAAATTAGCGACGGTTTTGAAATAACTGTTGCTAAATTTAGCGACATTGTTTTGAAACCGTCGCTAATTTTAGCGACAGTTTAAATCCAACCGTTGCCAAATAAAAATATGTGACGGTTTATTATATACCGTCGCCAATAGCGACGGTTTAACCAAAATCCGTCGCAAACTGTCTATAAATATCTCCATTTTCGTTCCATTTTCCTCCACAACACTTCACAACACTTAAAATTTTTCTCTTTTACACCATTTTATTACTTCACACAACACTTAAAATTTTTTTCACCACTTCATAACACTTAAAATTTTTCTCTCTTACACCATTTCATCACTTCACACAACACTTAAAATTTTTTTATCTTACACAATTTTATCACTTTCACACAACACTTAAAATTTTTTTATCTTACACAATTTTATCACTTTCACACAACACGTAAAATTTTTCTAACCACTTTATAACACTTAAAATTTTTCTCTTTTACACGATTTTACTACTTCACAACACTTAAAATTTTTTTCTTTTACACGATTTTAGTTTGGATTATTAGTTTCTTTTTGATTTATTAAATTATTAAAAGTATTTTTTTTATTTTTCGAAACAAATTAGCGACGGAACTCTTGAAAGATGACCGTCGCTAATATTAGCGACGGTTTTTAATTTGATCTACCACCACGGATATAAACCGTTGTCGTTGAACGGACTTTCAACAACACCCTCAGTTACAACAGTTTTTAAATGGCTACGACAACGGATAAAATCCGTTGTCGTTTGCCGTTTTTGTAGTAGTGATTGAGGGGGAACATACATGATTATAGAATGTCTAATCAATTAATATGTTTGATTGTGTAAAAATTAATCAATTATCTGCATCCGATTCGTGTCGTATAGAGATAAGAATTATTTTTAATACGTTTTCTCAATTATCCGATTCGCATCCTCGCATAAGGATATATAAGAATTATTGTTGATATGTTCTATCAATTATTTCTAAAAGTAAAATTTTTATTGGTATTAAGTCAATATCGTGAGTGTATAAAAATCCAATGTATAAACCTTTAAAAATTATTTCGTGTGCATCAGCATCTGAATCATATTCCCAAAGTCCATCGAACCCTAATCTCTGGCAAGCTTCAAGTGCAAGCTAGGGTTTTAGCACCATTATCTGGGCATCTTTCAATAATGTACTTATTCATTAGGAAAATGAAATTATAAATAAACACACACACATTTAAAAAAAAAACTTTCTATTTATTCCTTATCAAACTTGAATCTTAAAAATTCTTAACTTGACCATTTCTCTCCCGCGATTGGTTTGATCCTCTTAAGTTAATTCGGATATGTCGATTATAATCAAATTTTTTTTAACGATAATTCGATCAAGTGAGTGAATGAAATTGACAATATTTTCTATTTACTTTATTCATATTCATTGATTAATAAAAAAATCGAAGAGTAATTTCAAATTTAATCAATCAAATTATACAATTATTATTTCTACATATTACTATTTCATATCTTACTCATATATTGTAATAATCACAATATTATTTATCATATCACTTAAAGTAAACATATTTAGAACTCGAATTTATTGATTTTTTACTTATAGAATAACTTCATGAATTCGATATGTTATATATGTTCTACTTTTGTAAATATCTCATTTTATGTTGAATCAATAATTAGTGTAGGATCGAACGTTTGTCGCTTTACCAACAACTATAATTTGTGATAATTGTGCAACTCAAATATTTTAAATCGTACAACAAAGTGTCACTTTTTGATTGTTCTAATCATAACAAACAGTAACAGTTATTGAACATCAACAATCTTTCTCTCAATAATTGAACTCCTTACAATCAATGAGAAGCAAACCCGTGATCTTGGCTCTAATAATAATTTTAGGATCGAGCGCTCGCCGTTTCACTATAACTGATAGTAATGATACAACTCAAATTTTTTAAATCGTTCAGCAACACAAATCTCATATTTCAATTAACCTAACAAACAGTGACATTTATTGCACATTAATGCACACTAATAATTGCAAAAACAAATTATACTATTTTCTCCCGTCTGATCCACTAGTGGCTGTGCTTACATTTGATTCCAAACAAATCCATTTTATTCTTGAGTGGAATTTTGACTTTTGGAAATTCGACATTTCTTCATCATAATTATAAAACGTAGTAGCATCTTAATTACATATGTTTTACACAGCATAGTTTATTCACATTAATAAAAATCCAACTATTTAATGTAAATTAATAAAAAGTATTTAAATACGTACACTAAAAGTATTCAACTTTCGATTACAAATAGAATTACTCTCCAACTTCTTTACTAGATCCTATATGATCAATAAATCTTAGCAGTAATTGGTTTACTGAAAATAAACTTAAATATTTTTTGAGCTTTCTGGTCTTTTACTAATTTATTATAACTTTTTATATGATTTTTTTTTCAAAATAGAAAATCTAAAGAATTTGAAAAAAAATAATTGGAGATCAACAAAGAAAAGTGATAGAAAAATAGGAGGTAATTAAAAAGATATATATCAGAATACTGAATATAAGGATATATATCGAGCTGTTTTAAAAATATATATAATTATAAAAAATAATTCGATAGTGTCTTACTACTTGAATCATTTTAAGTTTTGATTCACTACATAGTCGAAGTTTGCTTTTAAATTGGTGCAACTTATTTCGCCAAATTGCTAATACATTACCAAAAATTGTTACATATTTGATGTAATGGTGTCATGTAAACAACTAGATATATCAAATAGTCGAAAATTAAAAATTAGTATATCAATGCAAAAGTCTGCCAAGTTATAAATGATCTAAGCTCAAGAATGCGATTAAGGTAATGTTTACAACAACTTATTTTAAGTGTTTTCGAACTTCTACAATAAAATTTCCAATGTTTCATTAACTAAAAGCTTGGAAATAGTTAAAATAATTTCTTGCGAACATTGCCGAATTAACTTATGAATCCCTAAAAAGTCCCACACTGGTCGAATTTTTATTCTAACTAGTTTTCCTGAATTTATCTGAAAAAATGGATACAACGTGCGTGCTTATTTATCCCCATTTTTAGATAGTATTTGTAATTCATGGGAACTATTCTTAAATTAGAAATTTTTGTTCATATCGTTTGCTGATGTCTGCAATCCCTACCTTTTTCTTTAATTTTTTCCCCCTCTCCAACTTTTCCCTCTCACTTCCTCTACTCTACTTAAAAAAAAAATTTGTATCTGCTGTGGCTTAAAATATCGTACTTGATGATGTGTACTTTTACATGAGATGATCAGTTCATCATCTGATGAACCTTATATAGTGTCAAATAAAATTGAAAAATTGTTATGAAAAATTGTCAGAGAAAACCAGATTATAATCCAAATCCAAAAAAAAGTCTCCTCTCCGGTCCCACTTTTTGCAAAGGTTAGCCAAAAATGGAAATTTAAAGTAAATTAATAGATAAATAAAACAACCCCGCATCTCCATCATCTTTTGCTTCATAACATTTTAGAATCTTCACTGCCGACGAGGTTTTTTTTAAAAAAAAATTGAAAACAGCAAAATCCAAGCTGATCAAGGACTTCTCGAAAAAGTCAGATCTCTCTGTTGCTTCTGTTACAAGGTTTCATTTCCCATCAACTGCTTAAAAAATAAGCTGCTGCTTAATTCTGATAAAGACTCCAAGAATTTTGTGTGGGGATAAAGTTGCACTGCGGGAATGTATGGCGATTCCCATGCATTATCCTCTGATTCGGGCCCTATATCTTCACCTAATCCCAAGCCTGAAGAACACCGATCTGGGTCTCCGAAGAACCCCGAGCTTTGGTTTCTGTTCATGGAATCTGATACAAATTCAAACTACAGCGAGTGGCAGCAGTTTAGTAGCTCGAACAGCAGCCAAATCAATTCTGGGCTGCTGAAGTATAGGTCGGCTCCCAGTTTTTGCTGGAAAGTCTTACAAATAATGGGGTTCGTGAAAAGGGTACTGCAAGATTGAGTTCTAGATTTTGTTTCGGTGATGAAAATAGTAGAATGAATGATATTTGTAAAAATAATGGTAGCAGTGGAATTGGTGCGCGGTTGCCACCACAATACCCAAGTCAAAATGTTGGCCAATCGGGGTCTTTGGCTGTGGATGGTGGTGGGTTTAGTGCAGTGGCTATGAGTTCTATGGGGATGGAGCATCAAGTGCTGGGAAAAATGAGTCCAAATCTTTTGAGGCAAAACAATACTGCTGGATTTTTTTCAAATCTCACCCCTCAACATGGTACTCTCTCTCTCTTTAAAATATCACAAGTATCCCATAAATCTAAATTTCTTGGATTGATGCTTGGTTAAATTGAATCTATGATAGTGGATGTGAAAAATATGAGCTTGAACTAAAAGGGATTGGGATAATTGTGATTGATTTTTCTCTGTTAGTTATTAATTTGGTGCTTTGAATTAATCAAGAAAACTCGAAGAGTTGTTTTTAATTACTATTTTTATTTGTGATTCAGTGTGAATTGGTAAAGTGCATCTATTGCTCACAATTTGTCAGAATTTAATTTTCAGCGTATGGAAATGTAAGGTCAGGGACTGGAAGCTATAATATATCTGATTGTCGTGATAATAATGGAGACTCAAGTCCATGTTCAAGCAGGCTAAAAAATCGCAACATTTTCTTCTCTGGAACTTTGTCTCAGATTTCAGAGGTTGAAAATGGACCGGATGATGCAAAGGCCGGAAGAGGCAGTGACCATGACAGTCTATTTGGATCCCCATTTGGTTCTTGGAACGATTCTTCGAATTTCGCAGAAAAGTTCTCTACTGACATCAAAAGGGAACTTGATGATGCTCCCCACAAGTTATTTGGTAACACTCTGGTAGTAAATCTCGATTCTGTCTTTATCACCAATATATACTGTATAAACTTGTTATTATGTTCACAATTCAGTATGTGTTTTGTGTGTGTGTGAACAGAATGGGGAGCCTGAGAACAGATCAAATACTTTGTCACGCCACTTAAGTTTATCGAAGACTTCGTCTGAAATGGAGAAGCTGTTGCAGCTTCAAGATATGGTTCCTTGTAAGATCCGTGCCAAGCGCGGTTGTGCCACTCATCCACGAAGCATTGCCGAGAGGGTATGCGCGCACACACACACACACACACACACACACACATATATATATATACATATATATATATGTTTCCAATAGTGAGGTACAATTTGAGATGGAATGAAAGATAATTTGGTGCAGTTAAGAAGGACTAGGATCAGTGAAAGAATGAGGAAACTACAAGAACTGGTTCCAAACATGGATAAGGTACATGTTTTAATGAATATTTCCAATCCATTTTGGAAATCAATTTACTTTAATGAATATTTCCAATCTTTTTTCTGGACATGCAGCAAACCAACACAGCAGATATGTTGGATTTAGCTGTGGAATACATCAAAAACCTTCAGAAACAATACAAGGTATATATGTGTCATGGGCTAACAAAATTACTCAACAAATTTCAAGTCATATATATTCATGTATTCATCATCTCCAACATTTTCTTCAATTTTCGCGTATCCATCATGCAGGCGCTCTGCCAAAATCGAGTGAATTGTAGATGCTCAACTTCCCAGAAGATGGTTCTTAATCAAAGGGCCTAGAGGAAGGAAGAGTAGAACAATGCCCTTTTTATCCCATTTTTTTGGGTTATATATATCATTATTACTATTTTTGGTTACAAGTGTTGTTAACTTAATTAGACAGGCTGAGTCTCCAAAATAAATATATAATATTCCAATTGTAAAGGGTATGTGCACAAGTACATTTCTTGTTATAGGGATAATTTTCCTTTATAAGCAATAATAAATAAATAAATAAATGTCGAATTATCCTTATTAGTTCGTAATATAATTCAATCAAGATATCTACCAGGAATCATATTTATTTCTCGATGTTGCTATCGTAATAAATTATTATATTGATTTAAGATTACATAATTTTTCTTGCAAAATTTTGTTCTATTACAAAATTTATTATATCAAAATTTTTTTGCACTATTTTAATGAAAAAATGATTTTTTTGGTTATTTAAATTGTCAAAGTTTGAGTTTTGGTATATTGAAATTTAATTTTCTTCTATTTTGTTTTCATTTCTATGGTGACATATGTCAAATCAGCAATTTTCAATATTATGACAACATTGTTTGATGTCATATCAATATTATCTGGCGACATATTAGCAATTTGATTAAAATAATAAAAAAATTTAAAAATTAGTATACCAAAATCAAACTTTGAAAACTCAATTGACAAAGACTTATAATTGAACAAGTTAATTGACAAATTATTTTCTCTATTTCAATATCCACGGGTTTATATTGGGGAAATTGGTTAAATAACATCGATCAACTCTTTTTTTAAGAAAATGACATCCTCAAGTGTGTTTCAAATATACTTGAGGATGTTATTTTCTTAAAAAAAAATTGACCGAGGTTAAAAAAAATATCCCTTTTATATTAGACAATTTGGTGCCATCTATGAATGCACTAGTAATTATGTTATATTTCAACGGTAATGAGTACAAATTAATTTATTATTTTGACAATAATAGCAATGTTAGCCTCGAGTTTTAATTAATTTAGAGTTCAGTTTCAATATGAATTCAAATTCATTTTAATTTATTTATACAAAGCCCACTAATGTGCGGTTGTTTAGTTCATGCACCAAAATTGACAGTATTCACATTAACTGTTGATTTTTCCTTTGTTTGCATTGGGCTTTCATTTATTTGAGTGTACATTTTGAATTTACACGAACCCCATTTAAATATTTAATTTTAATCAAACTCAATAAAAATATTTAATTATTTATTGATTGAATTTTTTCCCTTTTGATTCACTGGCTTATAAGTTTTATGAATATACACATTTTTTTTATACTCAAATCCCACTGAGTAGGTCTCTTGTGAGACGGTCTCACGAATCTTTATCTGTGAGACGGGTCAACCCTACAGATATTCACAATAAAAAGCAATATTATTAGCATAAAAAGTAATAATTTTTCATGGATGACCCAAATAAAAGATCCATATCACAAAATACGACCCGTGAGACCGTCTCACACAAGTTTTTGTCAACCCCATTTACACATATTCGCATTGTTCGCTAGTTATTATTAATATAACTGCCATGCAACATCCAACGCATACATGATATGATGAAAATATCTAAAAAAATTTGGTCCTATATATGCAAAAATAATTTTATACATAAGCTATACGGCATGGACAAGTTTGTTATAGAGGCGCCAAATTGTTTGATCCGAAAGATGAAATGTTATACACTTACTCATCTTTGTTTCATTTAATGTTAGGTTAAATTCTATAAAATATTATAATTATAAATCATTATGTTATATATCAACATATATTGATTTATCATTCTTATATCATATATTATTTATAATCAAATCTAAAAAAAAATGTAACAAATATCCTTTGAATTAAGTGTACCTACTATCAACCAACATATGCGTCGACGTTGCATTTCTTTTTTATTTTATGTCAAGCTTTCCTTTAGTTTTCTCATATCGTGAGCACCTATCGTACTGTCAATGTGAACATCGGTTAAATTGACATTCATTTATTAGATGTATATGACTTTACCTCAACGATGTACTTGGTGTTCACCGTATCAAATCTATATATATATATATATTTGAGTTCAATATGTTTGAAAATATCGATTTATTCTCCTTAAGCTACGGTATGCTTACATAGTCAATTTTATAACAATTTCAGCATTGACTAACTCCATATGTGTTGGTCAATTATTGGCTTTAATCTTAAATTACTAATTGATTCTGTCTTTTTGTCATAAAGTTCAATGATTATATATATGTTCTTTTGGGCAAAAACGACGGTCTCACGGGTCGTATTTTGTTAGACGGATCTCTTATTTGAGTCATCAATGAAAATGTATTACTTTTTATACTAAGAGTATTATTATTTTTGTTGTGAATATCGGTAGGGTTGACCCGTCTCACAGATAAAGATTTGTGAGATCGTCTCACAAGATACCTACTCGTTCTTTTGATGGTTAAAAAAATATAAGAAGAGCATTTTATTATTATTATTATTATTATTATTATTATTATTTCTCTAATTTAACGAAAGAACGAGTCATGTTCATTAAGCTGTAGTCATTTTAATCAACATTTCTTTATTTCTTATGATATTTCAAGTGGCAAAAGTTTAAATTAGTATGATCTTTACTTCTTAAGAATCTAACGTACGTCTACCTATACATATCTACGATTTAAAGGGTATATAAACGATAACTAAACTGCTAACTAAAGTTTTTTAAAAGATACATTGAAAATATATATCTAGCCATCTTGCTACTACTTTTCTAGTACTCTTTTTGTTTTTTTCCCCTCTTCGCCTCTCCGTTTACTCTTGACGGGGGCGGGCCAACCAGAGAGAACTGAGGGCACGGAGGCGGTGGAAGTATTCGGCGATAGCCAGAAAACACCGTGCAGCCTGGCGCGTCGTCAAGATTTGATGCAGCCGATGAAGGGTTTGATGTCTTAAATTATCAGCCTGTAAAATAACTATTTAATATATTAAAAGAAATTTAAAAATTTAAAACTAAATTAATAATGAAAGAAAAAGTAAAAATAATTTATCGTGCATGAATGTTGACTTTGTATGCATCATTCAGCATCAACATTAGAAATTTATACCTATACATTTTCTGAAGAACGAAATTTAAAAGTATACACGTTGACATGATATTATTATAAATGAGATGAAATTGGGCATATTCTTAAATATATATCTGTAAAGGAGAAAATAGTTTTTTTCCCACTAATTTCTTCAATTTGGAGTTTTGATATATTAAATTTCCAAAGTTTGATTTTGATACAAAAAATTATAGTTTTCGACTATTTTGGTCCAATTGTTGATGTGACACTGAAAAATACTGATGTGTCATCAAAATTGCTTACTTGTCAGATGTCACGTCAACAACTAGACCAAATAGTCGAAAATAAAAATTTAATATAATAAAATCAAACTTTGAAAACTTAATAAACCAAATATTAAAATTGAACGGATTAATTAATGAATCCAAAAAATCATTTTTTCCTTTACAAAACGAATCGACTCATGAGACGTTTGTTATAGTTAATCAAGTTTATATAGTAGACAAATCATTTGAGTAAAAAAATAACTCAAAAAACGAAAACAGGTACAAGTCTAACGTTTCAATAGTCAGAGTCAGTGGCACAACCACTTTTTTATTTCTACTCTAACTAAAATTTTCTAAGCTTTTTTTATGGATTGAGATGAGATCTTTTTATTTTTAATTTGGATCACCGAGGTATCGAAAAATTGAGCCAGATTTAATATATAAAAAAATAGGAAAAAAAATTGGACGACCCAGACTATAGGTCGGTTATGGTTAGGCGTGAGAAAAAATATCGAGCATTCCGGCATATTGACTTACCATACCGTAAAATGCCACATATACAGAATTTAACAGTATACAGTAAACTTCGTTATGGTGTAATACTGTACCGAAATTTTCGGTATCTGTATGAAATTAAAATTTTTTCGATATTTCGACATAAAATACCGAAAAAAATTCATATATTTTAAAAATTATAATTATAATATAATGTCAATTTCGATATCGGTATGATATTAAAAAAATTTGGTTTTTCGACGCGAATAACATATAATTTTTTAATTACAATATAGACGGTATTATACCGACAACATACCGAAATTTCGGTATATAGAAATTTTTTTGGTAAGAACGGCACGGAATTTATGTTATTCCAAAATTTTGGTACGATATCGATATTAATTTTTCGACACGATATACGATATTACATGGAAAACCTAGCTTATCGTACCGAACCAGAGCTAGTTATGATAACACATCCACCCCAGCATAGAGTGGTAAATCCACTCATAAAAAGCTAGAATCACATTTCGCTTACGGATTTTAATATCTATATATACCCATGCGTCTCATTTGCAAATTATAGTTCACCTAATGGGTAATAAATTCAACTACTGTCGGATAGACTCGTATCAAATCTTCTCCGAATTAATTATTTTTGACACACGTCCTTCATTCAAAACGGGTAAGGTTAAATTTTGACTATGCTTCACCTCATCATGTGAGTTGTCTCCTATCATTTAGATAAAATATCTGAAAATTGCATATATAGACTTGGACAATCCTTTCTCATTCAGCTAGCTTTTGATGTTGAGTTAGGTCCAAGTGTCAATCTTAACATGGTATCAGAGCCATGTTCTAACCACCCGTTATGCCCATAGTTTAGTAATTTGTAAACTTCACACTTCAAATGTTCGTTTTTAGACGTGAGAGGGTGTGTTAATTCTCTCATATATATCGGTTGGATAATATCCTTGAGAATTGCATATATGGACTTTGACAATTCTTCTTTTTTGAGCTAGTTTTTTAAGTTGAGTTAGGTTAAAATCTCAATCTTAACATATAAGAAAGGATAACATTGGGTGGTCCTCGAAACAAAGAAAGATCCCGCATATGATACAGAGCCAACGAGTTCTTAGGGAAATTATATGAACAGACCTAGTGGATGACACACCGAGTGAAGATCACCCAGTGTGGCATAGAAATTTCTCGAGTTCGAAAGACTCCGTTTTGGTTGAGTATATTAAATAAGGATAGATTAATAATCAAATATTTATCGTTAAAATTTTAAGATGTTTTAATAATCATTTTGACCCGGTTTAAGATCCAATTTTATTGATAACTATTTGATCAATAGTATTGGATCTTAAATCGGGTCAAAATGATTATTAAAACATCTTAAAATTTTAACGATAAATATTTGACTATTAATCTATCTTTATTTAATCCACTCAACCAAACACACCCTAAGTGTAGGAAGTATCAATGGTATGACATTAAAAATTCCAATCGGCCAGCGTTTTAGTGAAAACAATATATGTATAAAATTTTAT
This sequence comes from Primulina huaijiensis, assembly GCF_012295235.1. Classification (NCBI taxonomy): domain Eukaryota; kingdom Viridiplantae; phylum Streptophyta; class Magnoliopsida; order Lamiales; family Gesneriaceae; genus Primulina; species Primulina huaijiensis. The sequence continues at coordinate 17,294,465 of NC_133318.1, forward strand.
TATCTTCTTCCATTATTTACAATATCTAATGAAGGAAATTTAAATTGAACCATGATTAGTTAATCTTCACCTACCACAAAATAATCAACACAAACACACACACACACACACACACATATAAAATGAATGATTAGTCATGGCCATCTACCATAAAATTCCAGCTAAATAATTATAATAATTTGTAACACAAAACCAAATCGTCAAATTAATTGATATACATTTGTTGGGTAGTCTATTTGATATGGTTTAGGTCAAACGGTTATGAAAATGACATCATATATATATATATATATATATATATATATAACTGAATCATTTTATAAATTATTTATTCTTGTGTTGGGAGTGACGTCATATATACTTTCCACCTAGAGATATTTATGCATGCAACTAGTTCAGGATGGCTAAATGATACGGACAATAACTCTTCACTTATTATTACTTTCCTTAAAAAAATGTACATGGAATATTTTTCTATAATCAGTAGGAAATTGGGGGAATGGATCCTCTACCGTGGGCATCCCCACACTAGGGGACTATGCAAAGATTTTTTTTAAAAGCTTTTATATATATATTTTTTAATTTTTTTGGACTTTTAGTTTTAATCTTTCTTTTACTCCCACTCAAAATTTTCATTTTTAAAATTTTTTTGCTCTTTTTAAAATATATTATAATTCTTTCTTTTTCTATTTTTGAACTTTTTGTTTTCCTCTTTCTTATTTATATGACCAAGTGTTTACCACATTGATGAAAATTCGATGTTTTTTGGTAGAATTGATTGCTGACGAAAACACAAATTTTTAATCTTGTTTGAGTATTGATGAAAATGAGCGAATCAAGCGTGCAAAAAGAACTAAAATTGAAACATAAAATATGTTTTACTTTCAAAACAAATGAGATATACAAAATGTCAAAAAAAAGAGTGGGAAACAAAAAGTTCAAAAATGGAAAAAGAAAGAATTATAATATATTTTAAAAAGAGCAAAAAATATTTAAAAATGAAAATTTTGAGTGAAAGTAAAAGAAAGATTAAAACAAAAATCCAAAAATGAAAAAAAAAAAAAGAATTAAAAAATATATATAAACGCTTTTTTTAAAAAAAATTTGTGGCACAACATCTCTTACTGTGGAGATGCCTACGGTAGAAGATCCATTCCCGGAACGGGGTGTCATAAATAACTAGCATGGTGTTAGTGAGGATTATAATAAACTGATTAAGGTCGTTAAACATTGCGCGATATAGAGTAAATTAAACCATAAAAATTAAATAGAAGGGATTTAAATCAATTACCTGTCTAACAAAACCTTCAAGAGTGGAAAGTTTGTTCATGGCAGAAGCCATTTGTCCCATGTAAGTGTTCATATTTGGTGGGATGCTGAGTGAATCGGAAGCGATCGTTTCAGATATCGACTGATTTAGAGCCTCTAATCCTTGTGAAAGGGCTTCTTCTGCTTCTTGTGTTGATTGCTGCAACCCACATATCGCCAGAAGTTGTTGTTCTGTCAATGGCTCTACTTGATTCAAGATTATCTGCAAATCATTCAAATATTAATGTTATTTATAATTAGCTTTTAAACCCATAATGATAATATTCATCCGTGTTGCAAAGGGACTTTCTTTACTTTTTTTATGTAATAATTCGAGAAGGAAAAATTTCTGGCAAGAAAAAATCATCAAAATCATCTTGCAATCAAAGAATTTTTTTTGTCCATTAACTGATCCACTAAATATTCTAATTTTGAGTTTGATGCACTAGTATTTAATTTCTGGTAGTGCCGGACATGTCAGAAATTTTCAATATCCATATAAGCAATTTGTAGTTTCATATCAGTATTTTTTTACGTAACTCCAACACTCAGACGAAACAAGAAAAAAAATCAAAGTTGATGTACTAAAACCAAATTTTAATACTTGCTGGATCAAAATTCATAATAAAATGAGTTAATAGACCAAAAAATTATTTTATCATACAACAGATATCAGTAAATTAAGGCGTGAACATATCAATACTGTTAAAATAACTGGAAAAACACACATAGAGAGAGACACCAACAGACATGGACTTTATGGTTTGGTTGGGAATAAAACCTAACACAAACCTATAAAGGAAAAGAATCATTTCTCTTTTATAAATATTATATAATGAAACTTTTTTACAGCTGTCCATTTATCCATGCACTTAACGTCTTCACCCGTACGTACATATTTCTTCATGCCGTGGGCACATTATTTTCTTTCAATTTTGAAGAATATACAGTATGAGTTTCAGGTAAAAAATTATAATATATCTCGTTTTTGGTATTTGATAAAGATTTCTTTGAAAAGTAAGTTGAATTCGTTCATTTCTTGAACTTTAATAATTATATCATAAAACTAGGGTTTGCATGATGGACTCGAGAGCTTCAGTCGACCATTTTCTTGGTTGTTAGGAAAACAATGTCACTCTATATTATATATCTAAACATTTCTAAGAAATTAAATATATTTGTGAATTCAATCGATTCTTTTGTGGTTTTCACGTGTTTTGCTGTGATGGGTTTTTGTTTAGGGTTTAAGTTGTATTTAGACAAACCTTGATCACCTCAGATGGCCGGAAACCTCCTATCCACATGAAGCAACGCTCGGCAGGGGTCTTCCACATGCCTGAGATGAGGTGGAACACGTCGGATTTCGCAATCATGTTCTTAAGATTCATCACCTGATCATAGTGTGCCAAGCTGTTGTCTACGAAAATCCGGAGCTCATTTTCCGGCAAGTGTTCCTGCACAGCATTCCGAAGCTCCACCATTAGACGGTGGTGCTCCTCCATCCACCGCGCATATTCCAAGTCGAAAATTGCTGCATCTAGAATATATTCAATGTATAGAATAAAGAAAAGAAGATTATTATTGTGAAATAATTATAAGATTTAAGAAAGTACATAAATATATTAAAATGGCAAGTTGCATAAAAAATTTGAAATTTAAAATCATTAGTGGTTGACTTTACATACCTGAATTTATGTTGCTCATACCAGCAGGAAGGCCTTGGTCTCCTAGAGCATTTCCTCCCACATAAAATCCCTAACAGTGAAATAATCACAAGTTAATCAAATAATTAAAATTTTGACCAATCGTAGGTCATATTATTTTAATTATTCATATACAATTTGGATTAAACTAATTAATGGCGGCAAATACTAGATCAAAGAAGACTTACTTGGGATCTTGCCCTTTGTATTTCCTGTTCAATCTGAGTTAGCCTAATCCTACTTGACTCTAGCTGCTGAACATAAGCCTGTGATTTAAATACAAAACACATAATTAACAGAAAAATTAAGCTTAATCGGTTATAAATTAATATATCTTAATTTTTTGTCCTTAATTAATCACCTTTTTCCTAAGCCTGCTTTTCCTGGCTGCCTCTCTATTCTGAGCAAGCCTCCTAAGAGTCTGCATTTTCACCGAAATTTAACAGAAAGAGGTTCAGATAAAACACACACCCGCATGTGTCTGTGTGTGAAAAAACTACATACAGTACGTAATAATATTGTATTTTTCCTAAAATTAAACAAAAAAAACCTTAGGATCTGGAGTCTTAGGTGTTTCATGCTCTATGCTTGAAGTAGGACCTCTCCGGTTTCCCTCCCGCTGCCATAAAAAAGAAAGCAACAAAAACAGAGAAATAAAACTTTTGAAGAATCGAAAAATAAAAACATTAACACACACACGTATTATATATGTTATTGTAATATTTTATGTCCTAACCTTAACTGCTTTGGCCTGTTCGGGAGCAGAAGAAACATCATTTCTAGGGTCAGCTGACTTCATGGACGGCTCAGATGATCTCTTGGAACAGGACCCGGTAGCTGCAGTAACTAATCCAGTGCTATTTGCCTACCAAACACAATGTTAAACAAACCCCATTAGTTCTAAGCCAAATCACATTAAAGTTTTTAAAATCAGATTAGTTTTTCTCAAGTCAAGAATTGGAATTATTAAAATTTTAAACCGGATATGTAATTTTACCTTTGGTGTTGCTGCTGCAGATGGCTCCACGTGCATGGGTTGAGAAGGGAAGATGTTTAAAGTGTGTGGCCTAATCCCAGAAATTTCTGCTCCACGAAAATGTTAAATCAGGAAGAAAATTCAAGAAATATGTTACAAAAACGAAGAAAGAACTTTAGTCTGTTATATGATATGATGATAATGTAATTGTGGAGAGAAAAAATTTAGAGAGGTATTACGGTATGGAAGAAAGAAAGTCATGCAAAGCTCTCTGTGCAAAAGAAAGGAAAGAAACACAGAAACAACAGAGGGAAAATAAATAAATAAATAAAAGCTGAAACAGAAACCGATAATCTTTGATTGGTCTCTCTTTTTCAGTACAATCAGAGTTTTTTTCAGTACATTCAGAGTTTGCAGGAAATTCATGTATCACAAGTTGTTACATGTCGCGGTCCAAAAATTTCAGAATTCAAGAATACATTAAAATCGAAAAGATATAAGATCCTTGGACTCTTTTCTGTTTTTGATTTCACGAGGAGTAAAAAATATTTCTCCCGCTGAGAGAGGATCTGGTCAAAGGAAGTACAATGAGTGGTTTTTTTATAGGTCCCTTCAAGAAACATACTTTCCTCGTGACCCCAAATTTTTCCCGGAGAATCTCAGCAGTGTTTTTATAAAATTTAAGGAAAAATATTTTTAAAATCTATTACACTTCTTAAGCAGCTGAAAATAGAAGAGACAGATCAGACAAATATATTAATTTTGAAAAAAACTTCAATTTTCTTTTTTTTTTTTTTTTAAAAAAAAGAGAATTAATCGTTATATGTTTAAAGGGAAGGAAAAAAAGTTTACGTCTTTGATCTTGAGCTGACTGATCTTGGCTATCGATATACAGAAAAAGAGCTTGATCCAGTTCACCCAAGTCATAAGTTCCAGTATCCTTGCTTCTGTGTGTATAATTCCATCCAAAGAGTTGAAAATAAGAATTACAATCCAGAAACAGACGGATTTATAACGACCCAAGAAATCGAGATCGGAAAACCCTTTGAATTTCGAAGAAGTGTTGGGAGAAAGAGAAATCGGATTAGCTATATATATGTATATAATTAATAGAAAACCAAAAGAAGTTAAAAAAAAGACTTGCATATTGAAAATTCCCGGAATAGCTGACGATGATGAAGAAGATTGCATCATCCCAAAAGAAATCTGATTAGTCTGCTGCTGCTGATGATGATGATGATGCTGAATATGCTGATGCTGTTCTTGTTCCAATAAAAAATGATCCACCGAGTGATGATGACTCGTACCCTCGCTGCCTTTTTTGGAAGCCATGGAAGGAAGAACAAAAAAGCTCGCAGCTTTTACATAAATTCTTTCCCCTGAGGAGATGCAGGTTCTACTACTAGCTACTTTGAGTAGCGAGAATTAAGACCTGCTCACTGTTTTTATCATTAATTGCCTCGAAACTCTTCCGTGCCCATTTTTCCTCGCTTTGTAAGAAAATCCCACATCACCGTAATCAATACACATGCATACAAACAGAAGAGATGGGGAGAGAGAAAGAGTTTCAATCGGTTATGGTGGCAATTGAAATCAAGGGTACGTCGGAGAGAGAGAGAGAAAAAGATAGGAAATGAAGGGAATTTAATGCAAAAGAGGCAAAAGACAAAGGCTATTTTAAGGTTCCCATCTTTCTCTGCAAAAACAAGACGACTTTTTTTTTGTGAAAAATTCAAAATTGAAACCCTTTCTTCTTCTTTTTTATTTATTGTTTTTGGTGTTGAAGATAAAGCGGTCTTAGAAATCCATTCCTAACAAACTTCGATCCTTTGGTTTCTCTCTCTAAAGCATTTACCTTTCTCTCTCTAAATGCCATGAGGAGTCGAGGACCCAGTTGAATCAAATAAACAACTACTCTCTTGATATTTATTTTATATCAACCACTTGATTTATTTTCAAAATAGTACTGTGTGGAACAAACTATATTACATTGAAAATAAAAAAAAAAAGATAAATGAAAGATAAAAATAGGAATGGAGAAGGGTGTTTAGGAGAAACCACTATCATTTCATTTGAAATATATAGATACGTGTGATCGAACGTTTATCGTTTTATCAAAAATCACAGTTGGTGTGATGTAGTCAAAAGATGTAATTGTCTAGATTATTCTAACAGCTCGTAAACGGATCTAAATAGTTTTAGGTCGGTACTCCAACTAGCTCGTAAACAAGTCCAAATATCTGTAAGCAATTTGGGCTACATGACCAATGAAATGAATAATTAAATTGAGTGTATAACCTATCATTAACCAATTTAGTTACGTCATTATCCATCATGATGGTAATTATACAACTCAATTCTTTAAACTGTATAGTAATGCATATGGTATAATTTATTCATATGCATAGCTTTAACATGGGTAGTTTTAAGTGAGATTCTTTGTCTTGCAATGTACGTAATATAATTATTATGCTTAATATATGCTCGTAACTATATTAATTTTCATGCAGATTTCGAAATGCAAAAGTTTATATATGCCACGTTGGCCATTTTGTACAAACAAGTAAAATCTACTTGTACAAATAAGTAAAAACTGAAAGAATTTAATTTAATGTGCAAAAATTCAAAAATAGGGGGAAATCATTATCAAGAATTTTAAAAACAAAATATACACAATACATAATATTTATTCATATGATTATGTTACGTACATAGACAAAGTGTGTGCGTAATGATTAGTACAAATAATAATTGGTTGGTCGTCATTAGAATTAATTTGATTTCATTTTTAGAATACGATTTAAAATATTAGATTCGTTTTGTGTTTTGAAAAGTGAGAGTATAATTTCCTATGAACCAAAATTCTTATGATGGAAAAAGATATTAAAGATTTTTTTTTTTCAAAAAATATATAGATCGTTATTTTTAACTAATATATAAATTATTTGAACTGTCTTTGTCGAGGAAATTAACAAAAGTTTATAAAATAATTAATGATGCGGATAGAGAACAAATTATTTGTTCTAAAAAATTGTAGCAGCCCCGGCAAGTTCAACCTCCATGTATATAGACTTTTAGTGTTGAATTAATATTATAATTAAAATGTAAAACAAAAAAATTGGATTAGGTAAAATCGGCACCCATGTTATTATTAATTAATATATAATAATTTATGGAATTCTTATAAACTAAGGGGAAATCGATCAATATATCCAACCACTCCTCCCTATTCCATATTTCCGAAAGGAAAACGATAATTAAGGCAATAACGAAAAGATATTTCGGTGGATGATATTGAGGTTGCGAAATTTCAGGAAAATGGTCAAATTCACCACCTATTTTTTATTTTCGTTTCTTTTTTAACTTATTTAAGTTGGATAATATTCGTCATGTAACTTTTATTTTTGTTAGTATTTATCAATGTGGTCCAAAAAAATATTTATATGTCATTAGAAAATTGGTGACGTATATATATATATATATATACTGGAAAGAGCTCTAGTCATTCTTAGACTCAAAAGGGAAGGAAAGATCGGAAGCCCAAGTTCATAGCCCTGATCGGGCAACGCAAGAAAACTAAAATCAAGTGATCGTGGTGTTAGAGTAGATGTCCTACAAGCCAACTGTTGGCTAGGGATTTTATTGACTCAGTTGTNTAACACGTAGACCATGTCCATTGTTCATCAAATCTCATATCACACATAAGCCAAGGCTTGGGCCACGTCCTTACATCGTGTTCGGTACCCAAGCATCTCGGGACAGTCATCGACTTTGAGTGCACAAGTATGATTTATCATGCCCCGAAATAATTAGCATGACAATCAGCGCTTGTGACAAAACTAAAGGTAATATGGATCACCATACTTCAAAATCAATATTGTGGTAGTACGAACATATGAATTGATCTAACACTGAAAGCTATGTCATCATTACTTATTTCCCTATAAATACTCAGGTTTGTTCTATCATTTAAGAGAGTTCACTTACATTCTCACCAGCACTCATTATATATTTACTAAAATGCACTTCTTTTCTTTTGCATACTTAATTGACTTGAGCGTCGGAGTGTTCATGTTGTAAACCCTTCCGGCACCCCACTAACGTTTCTTGTTTTTAAGTGATCAGATCACCCAGCTCGAGTTTATCCTACCCGATCACCAACTCTTGCACAAAAGGAAAATACTCTCTTCCTGTTACACTACACGCCCAGCTCACTCAATATACCATAGCATCACACACACACACAAATTTTGATATAATGCTCACCTGACGTACCCACCTTCGTGTCCACCGATCATGTGTCACTCATATATTGGATATACAATTTAGACATAAAAAATAATATTTTTTCATTGATCGGGTCGGATAGGAGATCTGTCTCAAACAATTGACTTGTAAGACAATCTCATAAAAGTTTTTTGATATTGGATCCTTATATAGTGTTGGAAAAATCACAAAAACTCTTATGAGACTGTATCACGAGCCAATTTTGTGAGACAATACTCTTATCTTGATCCAACCCATGAAAAAAATATTACTTTTTTATGTTAAAAATATTATTTTTCATTCTAAATATGGACATGATTAATCCGTTATGTGACTATTAACCAAATACCAACTCGGGAAAAATTAATCGGGGGTGGGAATTAATTTTTTCGTTCTGCGACTATGTATAATACGTAATTAATTAATGGGCTACAATATTAATTATTCTCGTGCAGAAATGTAGCTTTCCGTAGGGACATAATTCTGCATTATTGCAAATTTAAAAGGCATTTTATTCTTTAACCAGTATCATTTCATATATTTAGGTCACCCAATTTTTGTTCATTTTATATTTCAATTATCCTTATTATTATCATGGATATTTTTTCCTTAAAATAATTATTCTCACAAATCAACATAATTTAAAATACTTTGAAATACGCTATTATACCTATTTTTTTTTTTTAAAAAAAAACTATATTATAGTATTATACCATTACTTGCTGAAGTTGACTCAAAGATGAAAGCTTTCTTTAAATTAAATTAAATTGTCGTATAAAAAATAATACTTCTATTATTGGAGTCAAATCCCTTGTTTAAGCAAAAATATATACAGATTCAATGAATCGACCTATTTCTTATCTAATAAATATAAGAACAGAGGCACACACACAAAGATACATACATACTGACATACAAACACAAACACACACACACACACACACAAAAAAATATATTAGTTTGTGCTACACTTTCAATGTGACCACCTTCTAATTACATTTTGTTCCCTATATAGATTATCAATAGTTGATACGAGGATTCAATGTGACTCGAATATATAACAAAATAAACCCACGAAAAAAAATTTTGAATTTCGCGACTAGAGTTGATACGAGGATTCAATGTGACTCGAATATATAATAAAATAAACCCACGAAAAAAAAATTTGAACTTCGCGACTAGAGTTGATACGAGGATTCAATGTGACTCGAATATATAAAAAAATAAACCCACGAAAAAAAATTGAACTTCGCGACTAGAAACTTGGCAACAACTTGGTTCAATTGTAATTCAAATGTTCGAAGCAAAAGGCAGCCATGATTTATAAAACATTATTCTTCAAGGTGGATCATGTCAACCTAGCTAATTGCAAAGTCTTCGGAAAAAAATATATATCTCAAAAGTCTTGAAATTATCTACTCAATTTCGTTCAAATTTACAAAAGTAGAATGGTTTCTTTTAGTGTCGAATTTTTGACTATTTCTGTAGTAAACTTAACAAGAGACTCATTACATTTGCCCGTTAATTAATTATTTAATTTTCTTTAAATTCATATCTTTTTTATAATTTAAAAAAAATCGTGATATGTACAAGTAATTAATATAGAGGACGGCTTTTTTATAATTAAAATAGATATTAGACACATAATGTTGTCTTATAATTAGTATTTATTCGTTGAAATAAATCGAAATTCCACGAGTTCCCACGTTAGGATTTCGAATTTTCCATTTCAAAGATGAATTTTGTTTTGTGCTAAATTTCTCGGTGTCTTAAAGAAACATGTTCGATTGAGGAAATAGAGTGATGACATTAATCACTCACCTTATCCAAGCTTTTCAAGGGATGGGTCTATATATCATAATTAGGGTGGACATTTCTAATCCTACACTACTTGTTGAATGATCCATAATTTTAATTTTGAAAAATCGTATTTAACGAAAAAAAGAACACGTTTTACTGTTTTGAGACCCAAATTTTTAAATTCGACTCAAAACCTAAAAATCTCAGGTACGACACTGACACTAATAAAAATTAAAATCAAATTTTGAGACTCATATACATGTATATATAGAGAGTGGGATGTTTGATATGTTGGAAACTATATATGATGTTTGATATGTTGAGCACCGCTGAGGTAATATACTAATCTATTTGATATACAATTTTAATATATTTGATCATATATACAATAAATACAGGACATACCCAAAAAAAAGTTTGGGTGTTGATAAACTTGGAATAGTTCATGGCATGGGTGACATGAAGATGGGCCTTCATGGTCAAGATGTTGATGGGGGGCCCACCTGCCCAAAAATCTGGTGTCTATATCGGGAAAAATGTTGATTTTGTTGGAATACCAAGTACCAAGATATTGCCTACGGGCCTTTTGAGTTCTCCAGCGCACAATAATAAATTTCACTGTTGGTTTAAAATTTTAATATTTGTAAAATAATAGATTAACAAATTTTTTTTAAAAATAATAATAATATATTAACATTTTAGAGTTCATTATATGTTTTCAGAGGTGGATTTTTTGAGCAAACACTATGCACTCTTCTATTAGATAAATTAACAGTAATGTAAACTTTTTTCACAAGTGCAAAATAGAGATCATCTTTTCTTTCCTCCTAAACCAGCATGGAACGAAAAAGAGAATGGGCTGAAAGCAACTTCCACTATGAAAGAACGTTTTGGTCCGTCTATGAAATGATCGAGGTAGATATTCTAACAAGTTTATATATTATTAGATAATAATAATAATAAGTATATAAGTATAGAAATCGAACCAACAGAAATAAATATATCAGCATATTAACATAATATTTTGCAATAGGCACTTCAAACTATCCCATAGCAGCTAATTGAATCAATACAGAAGTAGAGTTGAACAATTCATAGTAAGTTTTTGACAATGAAGAAATTAGGATTCAGTTGTGCGTACTCAAACAGAGATTGGCATCTCATGACACAAAATTTATTAAGTCAAACGATAAAATATATGCGACCGAGCAACATGCAAACACAACTCAGACGTACAATACATTTCTGAGAAGAGCACATTGAGACAACGTTCACCCGAGAACTAATTAACATTGGGCCTTTTCTTGGTGGTATAAGGATAATACTCCTTGCCAGTGTCAATCCGTGTGGTTTGACCTCCTATGTCAATGAAAGAAGAAGTGACCGCTAGGGCAGCTCCTGCAGAGATAGCCGATGAAATGCTCCTCCCTGGAAAGTATAATGTCGAATCAGCCAATATATATACAAATTCGACATCAATTGTCAAACTAAATCTAAGGAAGAAAGTGGGAACAAAGATAAGCTAAGCAAACTGATACTTGAGGAACTCTTTTTTGCAAGAAATAGAATTCATTAATACATAGAAAATCGTACAGCTGAAGGACATCCTCCATGCTAGCCTTCAAATACTACAATTGACCACCCAATATGCATTTCTTACCACAACACAAGCACATTACACAAACTTTGACATGGAATACTAATGGATAAGTAAACTTAAGAGTAAATTCATGCTTGTTAAAGTATACTATCCTGAATTTTCTATCAAGATGCCAAATTATTCCTTCTCATTCGCAGTATTTATGATAGCATGAAATATATGTTTTCTTCACTCACACACACACACACACACACACACACATATATTTAATCAGTTATTTTAAATCTAGTCAAGAAATCTAAATCTAAAAGAATAAATGAATCAGAAACAACACCAAAGATAAAGTTATCTGAATGCCATGTATTCCCAATGAGAAAATTTGGCTACTTAAGGTATACACACGATTGTTATTTAGCCTAGCATAATATTTGGAATACTTCCTGATCGCTGCAATTAACATGAAGTGCTCTGCACCAGAAACATACGCACGAGTGTCAACTCCATATAATAAAATATCCGTAATAAAAGCCAGAATACAACATGAAAAATGAGAAAGTATACTGAAATAACGTCTCCAGACACACAACTCCCTTCCTGAGACTATGTATGTGAACATAAAGATATAGTTCATAGACAATAATAAACCACATACACAGCAAAGAGTAAAAAAATCTTACTCGGTTTCAGCCGAGCAACGGGGATGCAGTGTCATAATCTCACTTCTCATCAATTAAAACGAACAAACTTAATTAATACTGACGAAATTTCACCTTTGTAACCCAAAATAGAAGCACCAGCCACAAATCCACCAACCGCTCCATTAACAAAGTCTCTTTTCATCCTGTAATTCTGCACTAATTGCTCTACCCCAATATAGACTCCACCAATTGCAGCAAACGTCAACCCATGGTTTCCCATCATTTTCAGCGTGCGAATCAGACCCGGAAGTGCAACTCTCCTCTCAACACGAGGCACATCTTGCCAGGTAGCAACAACGGTACCCCAAATAGTGCCAGCAACTAGACCAAAGGTCGCACCTTTTATCGTTTTCATCGTAGCACTCTCTTCATCTTCCATTTTCCTGAGCTCCGCAGGATCCATAGCTGTAGTAGCACCTTTCTACTGACAAATATAACAAGAAAAATTCAGTCCTTTCCTCTCAATTAAAAGATTTTTCCGGTATTATATTAACAAGCAACACTACCACCTCACTCTATCTAAAATAAGTTCACATCAATCATAAATGAAATTGATTCCAAAGAAATCAACAAATACCATGAGTAAATCCAAAATCACAGAAAATTTGAAACCGTGATCCACCACAATATTTGGAGCCCTAAAATTAAAATTTCGCACAGCTACTCGAAATGAAAGGAGAAAAACCGGTAAGATAAATAACACCATCACATGAATTTCAAACATCAGAGAAAGAAATTAAGCTCACCAGGACTGCGACTGATCCGCCCCGATCGATTGTGAGAGAGAAGCGGGTAGATTGGACGGACGAAAATGAAATTTTTCTTTAAAAAAATGGAAATATGTGGGCCTACGAAGAACGGTCCTGGACTACTTCAAATATGGGCTTATTCATGCTGTAAGATTGGAATGTTTACGGGGAAAACATAAAATGGGCCTCAAATGCATTTTTGAATAAGAGGCCCATATTGTCATCGAGTAGGACTATTACATGCACTCCAAATTTTGTTAATCACATTTGTCTTAATTTTTTTAATTAATTAGTGTTATTAATGTAATTTATGTTTCAAATAATTTCAAAATAACTAAATATTTTGTTGTGACCATAAGATATATGTATGTGTTATTTTTTATTTTAAATATAAGCATTCATAGGTAAATGGATTTTTTTAACAACCAAATGTTTTTTTAATAGAAACTAATTATTATGAATTAGTATTAATAAACATTGGGAAAAAAAATTATTTTTGAAACCAAAGAATATATGATGGAAAAAGAAATTATGATAATGAAATTTTACATTTAAAAAAAAAATAGTGAAGATAAATAAATATTTTTGTGTTTTCAGCGCTGTAATTTGGTGAGTGTTTCCATAAAATGTTGGGCCATTGGAGGAAAAGAGAAAGAAAAGAGGAAATGAAAACTTTGCTTTAATTTGTTTTCTACACTTTCTTTGGATCACAGGGAAATGTTGAATAAAGCTGAACTTTGGAGTTCAAAGCATTTAAGATATTTGCAAAATTGAGAATGGACAAGGATTTTTATGAGTTTCAGACACAGAGGACTTTCTATTGGAAGAAATGATGGAGGCAATGTAAATAACTCATGGCACTTTTTATCATTGTTAGAAAAAAAGAGTTTTCAAAATGTTATTTAATTTCGACCGCGACGTCGTTTTTCTTATATGTTGTTGCTGGGGTAATCAGAAATTCTCTTCCAGGAACTTCAAAACAAAGAATAAAATTTATAAAAAGTAATATATGTAAATTTCCTCAAAACATATTAGAGAAAATTGATCAAACAATTCATAATTGGAATTATAAATAAAACATCTTTTGTGAAATGATGTGAGTTCCTGAATGGACAAACACCTTTTTTTTTTAAAAAAAAAAAAAAAAAAACACTTCTTCCTTCTAATCATTAATGAATTCACTGATTCAATTTGAAAAATTGTACTGGCACGTTCCAATTTATTATGGCACAATTTATTATTTAATTATTAAATACTAATAATGAAAATAATAAATCCAAATTAATATTAACGTTGGAGATTTTCCTCTACACTAGTCGACATCTGCTTACAACTTCTTTTATTCATTTCCACTCATAAGCATTACAATATATTATTTCTTTTTCAACGTGAAACTTGTTTTATATAGTTATCACTAACTATTTCCAACTTTCATTTCAGACGACATGGATTAGGGCCTTGTTAACTTGACGAATATAGTGTTAACATTGGAACTTGGAAAGGTATTTCTCCCGTGAAATGAAATATGGCTCGCTCAGTTGTGTGAAAGTTCAAAATGTAATAGCCAAAACATCTTTAGTATTGGCTAACAAGCATGAGACAGACTCCCAACAAGCAACTCCACGAGCTCAAGCCTTAGTTTCTTATTCCTTCCCGCCCGCCCCTTGCCGACGATACGATGGGGTGGTATGGAGGAATTTCATGATACTCTACCCGCAGTTTGTATGCTTTGTGAAGCCATCTCCAAATAGGAACATTTATATGCTGTCCAACTTTTTGTTTGGTCTTTTGCTTGTGTGATTTCGAAATTTTTTGGCTGCTCTCTTCCAGAATCTCAAAACAGAACTGAGAGCAAACAAAAGACGATCTCTTGGCCCGACGGATCATAAAACAAGCATGTTGAAGAAGCAGAATAAAATTAATGAGTGGAGCAAAAACTTAAAACTTATTACTACCCCGTTTACACATCCTTCGATCATCCTACCACTTGAATCAAAAGTACACTAGATTCAGGAATCTCATTACGATGAAATTTATGTTACATCAGATGTGTTTAACATCGTGCATGACAACAGTTGGATAGTTTACTTTATTTTAGATAATCCAGTTATATGCACTAGATAGGGTAAAATATACTCAATGTGACATTGAACTTGACACTGTCCCATTTTTGGTACAAGTGATTGTAAAACGCAGAAAGAATGCTCAAACAAACAGTTAAAGCTTATCGGTGCTTAGTCCGACTGAATAAATGATGAACATACCAAGTCTTTGTATGTCCCAACAGAAGCATAAAAAGCATCACACAATCTAAATCTAAAACTACAACAATTCAAAGCGACCAACGCATATGTTGGACAGAAGAATCATATCCCCTGGAATGCTTGAGTTCATGAAATTGGTCCTTGGTCGGTTGAGACAGTCCAAGCTCTCCATTGTACTGACTATTACCTGGGTGAGGAACTTGGACTAAACCCAAATCAGGACACATCTCATTTGACATGTCATTAGCTTGGCCACTCTTAAAATCCCATGAAAGGAAGGAAAATTGACCAAGGGATGCACAAGGTGTCGCCGAAGACTGAACTATGGCTGTTTGATTGGGTCCACTAAAAATGTTCATATCAGGACTGGATGATTGGTTTCTTGAGCTCCAGGGCTGGCTTGACAGAAGAGAGAGAGCACTGCTGGAATCCGAAACTCCACAAAAGCATTCTTCTGGAGATACCAAAGAACCAGCAGAGCAAGTAGGACTAGTCGTTGAACCTTGCAGAAGATCAGGTAAAGAATTTTGTGAGTTACTCTTCCATGGAGCTTGATGTTTTCCTGTGACGATTGCTTGATTTTCTAATCCTGGTTCGGGTATGATATTCGGCCACGTATCACTTCCACTGAGCATTGGATAAGTGCTGAAATTCGTCACAAATCCTCCAGCTTTGGTGCGGTTATCTGGTAACAAGAACGTTAGCCACCACTAGTCTAAAAGTTTGAGCTGACGAGGGATGGCCCAATAATAGTTTTTTATAGTTTAAAATTAAGAATCTTAAAATTGTGAGTCACATCCTAATTTCTGATATATTACATGCATGTCATATCTCTCCTAAATGAACCGATAACAACTTTTATATATATCAACGACATTTACAGGAGCAAATAGGCAATCCTTGTGAAGGGATGGTTAACAAGTCGTTGGTATCTTACCAAATATGGATGAAGGAAGAGTTCCACAGCGAGGTGGCAATAAAGATCGTGGAGGTGGCTTCCTTCTACGCTCGTTGTGTCCAGCAAGGCGTCTACGGCAGCTACGTTTTCCTTGGTCAAATTCAGGCAATTGATGAAACCTGGATTATGACCAAATTGAAGAAGTTTACATATGTATAAACATTTGGCCACATGCGCTTTTCTGGTAAATTACAACGATAACTATTTATTCTCTTATTCTGTAACAAATTTCATACTGATTATCGAAAATATCACGACCATTTGAGAATTGATTAGATTTGATCAACAAAAAATTCACTCTACAGTCAACATATCATTAATTATATGCAATTCTTTGATAAATTCACTAAAGAACATCAAAAGGCCAACATCACAAAATTACCAAAGGCCGCTTGATAAAATCAGGAGACGCCGCATTACAACAAACATCGTATTGTATTCTCCCAACAAACAAGGTAGTCTAAACCTCAGGATTATTAATATATAATTATTATTATTATAATTTAGAGAATGATTAACAGATTTATGACAACCAAAACCACAAAAATATATTTCTAAAATAAAATTGAGAAAGGGGTTAAAAAAAAAAGAAATTGAATAAACCAGACCTGCTGCACTGCTGGCAAAACCTCTGCTCGATGCCTTCTACAAAGGCCTTTGGGAATTTGGAATGCGCACCACAAACTTTGTGCCTCGAATAATAAGCCTTGGCATCGCTCAGATCTGCGTTGCACCCCTCCACCTGGCATATAGGCGGCTGCACAACTCCGGCCCTCCCTTTTCTGGCCGATGACGGCGGCGCCAGCGACTGCCCACCTCCGCTTTTGGTCTGTAGTCCAGAACTCACGCCCTCGAAGTAAACCTTCTTGCCAAAATTCAAGCCATTGATGAACGAGTCTGCACCAGCAGCAGTCGAGAAAGAAGAAGAAGGGGAAGATGATGAACCTCTTTCCATTCTTGATTCCTATAACCAACCCATTCATTGTAGCTTCGTGAATCAAATGCAATCTACATGCACTATTAGTTCCTTGGAACAAAAAACTAATGAAAGAAAACAAAAGATTCTCGTGTATATATATATATTTCAAGTAGCTATACTCGAAGCTAATCTTCTCTGGTGGTCAACCATGATTAAAAGGATAATCAGTAGACGACGGAGCCCGCCAATGGCCTCCATTTTCGTAATATACAACACATATGTTACCTGTGTATTCTCATACAATACATATGTTAAAAGTAAAAGTTTGTGCGCACGGTATTACTATCCACATGCAGAAAACATTTCTCACCTTTTAATCAAAAAATCCAGCTCAGGGTATGTCTCAAAAGGTGTTTTCTTTGATGGAAGAAATTTAAGCCAAAATAATGGAGGGCAAAGCTAAAGGACATAAAGAAGAGACCTTGACCTTTTCTTTCTCGATTTCTCGACTACTTTTTTATGATACTTGTTCGGAACAGCTTTAATTTATAGCAACAATTTTAATCATTCTTGTTTCTCAAATATAAATAAATCTAGCGTTGTCCTATGGTCTGAGTGGACTCCACCGCAATAATGCCCAAAACTAAGCTCATTCATAACATTTGATATATAGCTCCCCACATTTTTATAGCTTATAGCATCAACTTTCCAAATAAATTCCAATCAAACTATACTAAAATTATTGCATTTACTAAAACGTACATTCGTTATCTAAATTTTTTTTACGAAAAACTGTTATGAAACAATCTTATATATCAATTTTGTGATACACATTTCCGATCGACTCAATCCATGAAAAGTATGGACCGTGTCAACTCATCACGTGATATTATATCACAAGATATCTACTTTTGTTTTATTTGTGAACATCAACTATATTCATCAATATTAATTTTGAAGGGAAAAAAATAGATTTGTAATCTAGTCCATAAAACAAAAACTATTAAATTGACGTGTATATTACAATATATTTATGCCCCTGAAACAATTATTTGACATGTCACATGGTTCTATTTTTCTCATCTATATATATATTATCTATATCATCTATATTATTATATTATTAAGTTTGAGACATTCATAACAACTAATTTTTAGTATCATGGTCTATTTTAATAATTATATATATTAATAAAATGTTAAAACTTTAATTTAAGTTACATTAGTTCAACGGATAGAGTCTTTGTTTCTTATGCATCAAGTTGTTGTAGGTTCAATTCTTACTCTAATCTTTTTTTTATTTCTTATTTTTATCTATTTATTTTTTAATTCGTATATCAAAATTGCATGTAGTCCCTCACTATTTCTTATAATTATATTTTGATCCTCATTTAAATATAAATCAAATGAATTATAAAAATATTGTACAAGTACGCCACGCGTGAGTCGATGCATGCACGTATCAGTGCACTAGTATAAAATAAGTATGTGTATAAAAGAGAAGAAAAAATATATTATTAATTATGAAATAAATAGATAATAAATATTTATGTCACCCTTTTTTTCTCCCAGCATTATATAGATACAACACCACACCAACTGAACTCATCTTCTTCTCCCCACCCAATATTTCGGTACACCACAGATAAGTAGAATCAAGAGCTTGCTTCTTCTTCATTCTTACAATCATATTTTCTCTTTTCGAATTCGATGCTGACTCGAGTGTTGGAGTGATGTCACCTTCAAGTGGAATTATCTCATCTTTTTTTTTATGTGCAAATGCATTTATGGAAACAAATTGATTAATTTGATGGTAATTCGAGATTTAGATGTTCCGAAATTTTGTTCATCTAAACAAGTAAATGAAAAATCGAGAACACACAAGTAACATATGTGTTGTATATTACGAAGCACAACATTAAATCGAGAACTAAAATATTTTTACACCTACTTGAATCTAAAAATAATAATAGAAGATAATCATCAGATAGATGAAACTAGGCAGAAGGACGACACCTAAACCAATTGAATTTTGTGGGATGTATGATTTGGCACTTAAATCTGTTTAAATTTTCTATTTTTTCAGTTTTTGAAACTTGAAATTGAGGGTGGTGCAGAGCAGTTAGGAGTGGTATACCGTACCATACCGTACCAAAAATCCTATACCGTACCGAAAATTACGGTATAAAAATATTCACACCGATACCGTATCGAAAATTTCGATACACGTAACTAGCATACCGATTATACCAAAATTGTACGGTATACCAAAATTTCGATACAGTATTGATATATATACAGTTTTATACCGAAAAACCTTACATTTTAAAATTTTTATAAATTTATTGTTTTAAAATATTATATATTTTAAAATTTTTATATATATTTTCGGTATTTCGGTATATACCGAAATTTTCAAATTGCATAGCGTTACCGTACCGAAAAATTCGGTATTGTTACCGTATCGTATCGAAATCTTTAGTATACCAAAAATTCAATAAATTCGGTATTTTTTCGGTACGGTAATCTGGGTATACCGAAAATTCGGTATTTTTTCCCACCCCTACATAGCACCAGGGTTAGATTCTTCACTTGAGTTAGGCAACATTCCATTGTAGTTGATGGAATTATTTATCGTTCAACTTTAAACCTCTCATTCAATATAATAATTGTCTTAAATTTCTTATAGTTAACAATACTATGTATATATCATCATATTCCGCTTTCATTCGACATTCGATCTATGTCCCGTAATTTGCATTTTGTTCCAGTTTTGGTAATGTTCATGGTTAATTTGCATTTTTAGTAATGTAACTTGTATATTTTTTCGGATTTTTGAACCCTTTTTTTTAACCGGATTACATCATGGTCGTCGAAAATTTCTTATGTAGATGTCGTTGATGTTGACTTGGATTTTTGGAAAGAGACATCGACATGTATCATGATATTTTAGAATTTATATGAACTTTGAGATTTATTCATTTTTTGTTTGTTTGTTTCCTAGTTGGAAAATGAGTATCGTGTCACACGCAATTTTCTTTCAAAAAATCATGAATGCGTCTGCGACCACCACATAAACAATTTGCGACGAATAGGCTGAACTCTGATCTTAAAGATCAAAGAATAAAAACTAAATGAAAATTAAAATATTAAAATACGAATTCACTATTAACATGATCAAAAATATAATTCTATCCATTTTATAAGTAGTAGCAAATTAGTCTCAATCAGTAACTTTTTTTTTTTTTTTTGTTTTGTTTATAAGTAACTTTTACGACTATGGTGTAATGTGTTCATGCACTCTGAGTGTACTAACAATTTTATGGGGAGATGGCTGATTTTGTTCAAAAAAAGGCAATTTAAACTAAAGTCGTACTCTGTCTAAACCAAGGAATTGAGTTGGAAAGTATTTGAGGATAATATTATAAGGGGGAAATAAAATAGTCTCAAATATATATGTTTGTTTACTTTCTCAAAATTATTCAAAAAAGAAAAGTTTACAAACAAACTTACTTTATTCATATTTAATTCAATCCAAAAATAGGTTGCACTTTTTTCCAAGACTTATCTAATACGAGTACAATCGTAAAAAATGTTACTTATAAATGTAAAAATTTGATTATATATTTGCGACAACCGAAAAACGAACCATAACTTATATACATGTGAGGAATGAAGTATATATATTTTAGATTTCAAACATTTATTAAACTTTTCTTCATGAAATTTAATATTAATTACATAGCTGACTTAAGAAACCATGCACTACTATCCCGCGGTAGGGTTTGTACTTTGTACCAAGCTTATGCTTGATGTCGTTTCCCTCGAGATTTATGTACCTTACAATTATCTCTTTGAATTTAATGAGAGTTGTATTCCAATTACATCGATTTATGTTGACCACAAGTTCTCCGTTACGAGTCCATCAAAATCTTTGTGAAATCTTCCAATTACATCGGTTTATGTTGACCACAATTAGTTCTCCATCACGTGTCCATCAAAATCTGATGAATATTTATATATAATTTGATCCCATAAAATGAGTTCAGTTCACCCTCGACAACTCAAATAACTGAAGGTCTGATAACCAGCCAAATAACCAATAACAATTATAAGTATTGTGTCGACCTACTAGCCGACCTACCTAAGTATTCTTATTTAACCAAGTGGNGAAATTAATATATGAGAAATAAAAAAAACAAATGGACATATATTAACAAATATTATTTAATTATCATAAGGACATATATGTAAATTCACAATTCAAACTCATATGTCTCATATATTTTTTAAAAATGAAATAGAAATTTTATTTTTTTCTATTTGAATGTAAATTTCACCCCAAAAAGTGAAGGTCATCGTTTTTTAAATTTAACCTTTACTTTTTGGAGTGAAATTTACATTCAAATTGAAAAATAATAAAATTTTCAATTCATTTTTAAAAAATATATGAGTCTCACCCCCCCCCTCAATTTATATGTATGCTTTTGTGATTATTAAATAATATTCATCTTTTTAAGGGTTTAAATAATATTCATTATTATATGTGTTGGGTGCAATAATTGTCCCTACTTGGTAGAGCGATTGAATTGTGGTGCTTGTGCTGCTGTGCGGTTTAAAAGATATGAGTTGCACCATTACCACTAGCTATAGCTTTTGGTAAAGCGATAAACACACGGTACTACAATTGGTATCAGAGCCAAGGTCACGGGTTCGATTCCTATTGATTGCAAGGAGTGCAATTATTGAGAGGGAGATTGTTGGGTGCAATATTTGTTCCTGCTTGGTAGAGCGATCGAACTGTGGTGCTTGTGCTGCTGTACGGTTTAAAAGATTTGAGTTGCACCATTACCACTAGCTATAGTTTTTGGTAAAGCGGTAAGCATTCAGACCTACAATATATCCTTTGTTTTTATTTTTTCATATATTAATTCATTAATTGAATCTAAAATTAAAGAAAAANATGGTTTTGTTAGCATGTCTACAGGGTTGTCTTCTGTTGCTATCTTTTCAAGTTTTATCTCTCTCTTAGAGATGATATCCCTTACATAATGCAACTTGACATCAATATGCTTTGAACGCTCATGGAATACTTGGTGCTTTGATAAGTGTATAGCACTTTGGTTATCACAGTTTACTACTACCTGTCCTTGATGAATTCCCAACTCTGCTATCAAGCCTTTTAAACAGATTGCCTCCTTAACAGCCTCCGTGACAGCTATGAACTATGCCTCAGTTGTTGAGAGGGCTACCACCGATTGAAGCGACGCTTTCCAGCTGATGGCAGTGCCATATAGTGTAAAAACATATCTTGTTATGGATTTTCTGGTATCTAAGTTTCCGACAAAATCTGAGTCCACATAGCCTTCAAGTGGCTATGATGTGTTTTCCTTTTGTCCTTGGAACATCTATCCAAGATTAGAGGTTCCTCTCAAGTACCTCAATGTCCACTTTAATGCCTCCCAATGATTTTCTCCAGATCAGTCATAAACCTGGAAATTTGGCTTATTTAATGTGCTAGATCTGGTCGACTGTACATCGTTCCATACATGATACTTCCCACCCCGTTTGCATATGGGATATGCATCATTTTTTTCTTTTTCCTCTGTACCTGATGGTGACTGTGCCATAGAGAGCTTAAAGTGTTGTCCTAGGGGTGTGCTTACTGTTTTAGCCTCGTGCATATTGAATCGTTTTAGAACTTTCTTTATGTATGATTCTTGGCATAAGAACAGACTTTTACATTCCCTTTTCCTTGTAATCTCCATTCCTATGATTCTTTTGGCCTTCCTCAAGTCCTTCATTTCGAATTCTGAGCCAAGCTGGTGTTTTAATGCTTGTATTTCTGACTTGCTTATGCTTGCTATGAGCATATCATCAACATACAACAGAAGGTAGGTCATCACACCATTTTCTTTCCTTTTAAAGTAGACACGGCTGTCATAGCTGCTCTTTTTAAAGTTTATTCTCAGCATGAATTCATCGAATCGTTTATACCATTGCCTTGGGCTTTGTTTTAGTCCATAGAGTGATTTTTTTCAGTCGACACACTTTCTGTTCAGAACTTTTTCCATCTAATCCCTTCGTTTTATCCATATAGATGGTCTCTTCAAGATCTTCATGTAGAAATGCAGTCTTTACATAGAGTTGCTCAAGTTCCATATCCATATGAGTTACTAAGGCAAGTATAATCCTTATGGAACAATGCTTGACTACTGGGGAAAAGATCTCATTGAAGTCTAGTCCTTCTATTTGGGTGTATCCTTTTGCAACTAATCTGGCTTTGTACTTGAATTTTTCTGTCCCTTGCAAGCCTTCTTTTAGTTTGTATATCCATTTACACCCAAGCACTCTTTGCCCTTTTGGCTATCCACTAGCTGCCAAGTTTTATTTTTCATGAGTGAATTTAGTTCTTCATCCATAGCAGCTTGCCAACTGCCCATTTCTTTGCATGTGACAGCTTCCTCATAGCTTGATGGTTCAAAAAACTCCACCTCTTCAGCTACTGTGAGGGCATACCACGTTAGGTCTGCATGTGCATACCTTTGTGGGGGTCTCACTTCTCTTCTTGCTCTGTCTTTGGCTAGAGTGTATGTTTGAAGATCATGATTGGGTGGATCACATTTTACAATCTCCTCTTGAGCTTCAGTGTGTCCATCAGCTTCCTTTTGAGGTGATTTCTTGTTGGTCTCCACCTCAATTCATGTTTCAGGTTGACTTGTTTTATCCAAGACAGTACACTCATCTTTCAGTTTATAGACCATCTTGGTTTCGTCGAATGTGATATCCCTTTTATTGAAACACCTTGGTCCAGTGGTTTCTAAATTCCATACCTTATATCCTTTATCTCCATCTGGATAACCTATAAGAATACACCTCAAGGCCCTTGCATCAAGTTTGCCTTGCTTGACATGTGCATATGCCAGACTATAAGAGTTTTGTATTAATATTAGTTTGTGTTTTCACCAAGTCTTTTGGAAGTTGCATTTTAAAAAAACTTATCAGTTGCATGTCATTATCCATTGTTAGCTTTATATAAGGAGCTCACATATGTGAGCATCTGAAGTAGCAAGAAACTAGCATTTGTCCTCTGTTTCTTCCTTGTATTTTTTGTTCATTCATATTGTAACATGTATTAAGAATGATAGTGGTAAGTTTGGTGTAATGTTGTTGTAAATAAAGATGGAGTTTGGGTATTGTAATTGCAAATTTGTCACTCGCATGAATTTGTGGATGTCATGTATGTTCTCTCAAGTAACTTTAGTAGTCTATAGCCGGAACTAGATACATATTTTAAAGAGAGAAGAAGGATATTTTTTTTAATTACATACGGAATAATCAAATTATTGGATTCATTTTAATATCCCAACAAAGCCAATGCCCATATTTGATCGAGATATATAAGCTAAAACTAGTTCATGGTGAAGAGTTGCTAGTCTATATAATCTATAATTATACGAGTCTGCTTGATCCATTGAATTATTTGAGGCATACCACTAGCGAATGAGGTTACCTCATTTCTATAATTTTTCATATTCCAAAATAATTCGTTAATTTTTAAACTTTGCCACTGGTTTAGATTCAGTTTCCAGGAAGCCCGACACATTCATCAGACTTCAGAGGTATTATGTACATATCTTGCATATGGAACAAAAGTGAAAAGCTTCTGTATGTAACAGAGAACGCGATCAAAACCAATGACAGAACAAACTCAGAAGGTTGTTTCTGAGTTCGAATGAATAATAAACCGCTCCGGAGAAGAAGTCCTCCTTGTATCTAAGACATATGACAGCTTCCTCAACTCTCCTCCACTTCTGTTTCAGTGTAATACAATTGCATGTAGCTGTA
Source organism: Primulina huaijiensis (assembly GCF_012295235.1). Classification (NCBI taxonomy): domain Eukaryota; kingdom Viridiplantae; phylum Streptophyta; class Magnoliopsida; order Lamiales; family Gesneriaceae; genus Primulina; species Primulina huaijiensis. Next base: position 17,319,554 of record NC_133318.1, read on the forward strand.
ATAATTTGAAAGAATTGAGGATAAAACGAGTAAAATAAAGGTAAAAGAGGTATATATATCATGTTTGCAACACATGTAGCAGGTGACTTAAAAATGAAGAAACTAGCTCAGGAAAAAAACTAAGTTAATGGACCTGAGAGGTGCAAGCAAAGACTGCAAGATGGAGAAAATTAAAAGTTAGTGAGTGAAAATCACGTGCACTTCAACGGAAAATTGAATGTAATTATTTATTTATTTCAGGGCCGATACGAGCAGTCAGGGTAAAAATGAAGTTAAATATTATTTTTGAATAAATAAACTGACAAAGCATTGCAAGCAAGAAATAGGCATATACAAATATTGAAATGCAATCTTTTGTATGCCACTGCTGTACCACAAACTTTGTTAGAGCCGTCAATTCTTGTATATTACCAAGAAAACTACGCGAGATCATTAATATTTATTTGTTAGATGAGACTCATTCTGACCAAAAAAATACAGCACTCTTCGCTTTGGTTGAATTTTGGGATATAGATAGATGACATCAACTGATCGCAAAATTAATTATGTTATGTTCCGGTGACCAAATGACCCCTTGTATTGTTGGGGTGTCAGCTTATGTCCTTCTGGCAAGGGGACCACACGTTCAGCAGCAGTGTGAAGTGCTGATGAATCGATTGGGCAGTCGGCTTTAGCAACGGGCGTTAGGATTCAGGGACACCTGGTTGATGAATGGACTTCCAAGTGATTACGAAAAGGGGCCCAATTTGCATTATTCGTGAGCAAGAAAACGTGATGCAAACAAAACAGCAAGAACAAAAACAAAAAGAAAACTTGGGATTTTAGAAGTAACTCAATGAAAAATGTGAACTTCTAACATGGAACTTGACCCATAAGAAAAATATGGAGTTGTTCTCAAAGAACAGAGAGACTTGATTCTGGTTCAGATAAACATATTGCATCAAGAAATAAAAGGAAAAGGAAAAATATGGTAATTGTACTTTCTCGGAGTGAGTTCTACACATTGTCTTTCTATCTTCGTTCAGAGCATCCGGAGTATATCTTCCTATATGATAAGTTCGCAAATAGCCGAGAAAATGTAGGGATAGCAACCTCTGCAACTAAAACATGAGTGATCGAGTAACGAACAAGGGCAAACACCATATTGCATATTTCCCGATCTCATCAAGCAAGGAAACCTCCCTTCCTCTATGGACCACAGGAACATATCTTCTTAGCAGCTTTACCGCTGTTTTTTTTCTGAGGATTCAGCATCAGCCTTGGACTATCTGGCAGGATATTCAGGAAAGAAAATGTCATTATCGACATGAAATACCATTAAAAATATACTTTTCTTTATTGAATTTTATGTTCTAGGGAAATTCATTTACTGTCCTGAAGATAAAATGTTTTTTGTGGCAGTACTAGGCTATGAATACATTCATATAGGAATAGAACAGAAATCACCATAAAATTATATGTGCCATGTCAGTAGTAGTAACAGCGAGGACTAAATTACTAACTTTTCTTATGATAATGAGGCATCGACGTAACTTGTTAATTGTACTTTAATATGAAGATCATTAAGGAACAAAATCATCTTTACTGCTGGGTGTTTCCCTTCACAAGAGACTACATTTTTTGCTTCAGCGCACTCAAGTGAAAAAGCAGTGAGCAGACTGGATTGCTCCAACTCCTCCACGCCAGAAAAGAGATAATCTTCAGTGTCCAGAGTCTTGTATCAACAATTCAAATTTGCAACTCTGCCTAGCCAATCACTTGGTTATATATGGTCAATACAGATTAATTCGGTCACATCAACAAGGGGAAACTAGGATGGAGCATAAAAAATCAACAATTATCCAAATAAATGAAATAGAGATACAGATTTAACTATTCACTCGTGACACAATCAGCTTCCTTGCAAATTTTAACCATGACAATATTTGACTAGTGCAAAACTAAAAGTTGTTGCCTCCATCCCTAGTGTTGTAGCGGCATAAACATCTCCCGATAGAAAAGACACGTGGGTTCAGATAACGAAAAAGTAAAAACAAAAAAAACCCATCCCCCCAATGTAATAGAAAGAATTAAAAGTTGGCCATAGATATTTACATGGTCCTACATTTGCTTAAAAAGGAAAATGAGATCTTCCATGTCAAGTGTATGGCAGCTCAGTTGATAAGCATCTCAGACCCAGTAAAAAAGAAAGGACACTTTTTCATTTAGAATATATTTTTTCCTTCAGTCTCTTCCAAAATTCCAACCCTCTAGGATGAGAATTTACATAAAGCCTTATGAATATTTCCTCTGAGCATGACATGAGTGTGCTTAAGGACAACTTTGGACGCACTGCTCTTTCATCTTTGAGCCATTTATAAGTCAAAAGTCTAAGCTTCACCCTCTCAATTGTATAAGACACAAGGGGAGGATGAGTGAGCAAATCAGTCACTGGGTAGCCCAATTCTTTTACAAAATGATTTATCTTTGTTTCAATGATATCTTTGGTCTGGTTGAGAATTTGAGGAGATAATTTGACAATCGATATGACTTCCTCACGACTCAAACCATTGTTCACTAAACAATCAAATCTCTCTTGAAGTTCCACTCCTTTGCCTCGAAACTCTTTAATAGCTCTTTCCATTTCCTTGGACTTCTCAATAAATCCTAGACTTGACAAAAAATCAGTTTTGATTTCCCTCACTTTTAGAACCCTGCTTGGATCTGGTAGCCGATCAACTCTCCTTCCAAGGATCCATTTCTTCAACACATTAGGATCTTCCTTGATCATTTGACCGAGCCTGCTCTTCCCGCAGTTCAAGGCACCCATTACAGTGCTAACTTTTTTGAGTTCACAGGAGCCCAGCACGAGCGGGTATGAACGAATTATCATACAAATATCTTGAACAGGCATGCCAATTTCAATCAGAAATTCGTGGCACTGATATAAATTATTGATAAACTTTACAATTGGTATCTGAGGAAACTGAAGGAAGACATTTTGTACTTCACTCTTCATGGATCCAAATTTCAACAGGAACCCAAATAGGCAAAAGGTGACAAGTCCAGAGCACTCGAGTAAAAGGTCAGGATGCTGAACAATCAGTTTACCTAATTCATCCTCACTCAAGCCCAACTCACTTAGTAAGCACACAAGCTCAAGCATACATTTCCAGTTGTAGGAATTCTCTTCGGAGATATGCTCTTCAAGCCAGTCAATATGAATTCCTGCATTCTTTAACTTATGCAGAATCTCGACGATTTTCTCATTCATATTTCCCCTCAAAAGATAAGGGCTTGAAGCAATAATCTTAACCACGAGAGACTGTTTTAACCCTAAACCCTGAAAAGATTGAAGCTTTGATTGCAAAACCCCATAATCATACCCAAAAATTTATGTTGCTTCCTTATAAATCTTTCCTATCTTGTTCCGAGCAATGCCATAATTACACAAGACATAATAGTTCTCCAGCAACAATAGATCATCATTCAGAAACATTAAATTCCGAGGAAGAAGCTGAGAGTACTCTGAAGACTTCAAACCTATGCTCTCAAAGAATGGCTCAAACTCATTAATGGGATGGTACCTCAAGAACCTTGTCAATGACCGGCTCACATCATCATTGTCAATATCTATCCTCCTCAACAACCCATCAAAAAACTCCGGAGAATTTTTACTCATGTTCTCAGCATCCATAAACTGCAAACCCCTGGTGGAATGCAAGTATTCCAACAAAGCGGCTTGTGCTTCTCTCTTAACTGCACGAGATTTTCTCGCTAGGAAACCAAGGTTTCCACCATTTTTCCAATTAAAATCCCTCTCCGTACTACAAAGCCTGAGGTGTTGTAAAACGTAATACGACCCACTGGAAGAAAGATTAGATTTTGATGGTCTAAATTTGTTTTGGGTCAAACACAAAGAAACCCATTTCAAGACAACTCGTATTCTAGTTTTTTGCAGACTATTCATGGCTATTTTTCAGATATATGAGACAGACAATGGGTAAAAGCAAAAAAATATTCGCAGTAATGCTTGGGTCTTGAAAACTGATATTCTCACCTTGAGAGGTGTTCGTTATAGTTTTTTTGGTTTAGAGATCTTCGTGCGAAGTTTCCGGGAAAAGGGAGTGCTAATGCAGTGAGACCCATTCATGAATCATGGTGTAGCAGAGCAACTGATTCGTGGGCGAGGGTTTGCTTCATTTCCCCTGCTGCGGAATAATGAAGAGTAACCCCGAGGGCAATACCGACTTTATGGAACACCTTCCGTTATATATTCATATTTTTCTTTTTTTTTTAATGGTGTGTATGTGTATATAAATGTTAATATATTTCATTTAGCTAATTTTCGCATATATTTAGCTTTATTCTATATAATATTCATAAATCATTTATCTATGGAATAATTCACAACTCATCTCAATTTCATTTAGCATATTTCTCATACATGTTTGAAACTTTTGTATTTACTTATTATGAATTCTTGATTTTGTAATTAAAAAATATATTTTTAAAAATATAACGAATTATTATTACACCTATTTATTTATGACAGAGGACATGTTAGTATTATCTTTCTAAATTTTTAGGTATTAATCTGAGTGATAAGAAAATAATATTTACTCGCCTATTATTTATAGGTATTTATCAAAAAATATTATTTATACCCGCCTACCTTTATGTAAATCCTATTTTCTCTTCTTTCTTTTGCAAAAATAAATCCTATTTTCCATTCATTATTTTTATTTTTTCAAGATTATCATGAATTTCATATTTTCTTCTGGTCTCTCCCTCGCCAAAGCTATGACATCGTTCCTATCTCTTTGTATAGCTTCTTCCAACTTATTTTCGCAAAAGATTCTTATAAATATATCCCAGTAAGCCAACACCATCAACGATCACAGGCGGAATCATTTGTTGCTCCACCTGAACGATAATCTAAGTGATTTGTTTTTTTTCTATATTTTTTATACATAAAATTTTATCTTATTTTTCGATAGCCTGAAACTCTATTTGTCAATATTAGTTCAACCATGATTTAGAAAATTTTAACCCATATAGAAAAACTGGCTCCGCCAGTGTCAACGATGGTGAAGCATTCCAAAAGTTGGGCTTGCCTGGATCACGCTTCACAATTACTGAACTTGGAAAATAAATTGACCAAAGAATTTCTCGAACAAACACTCAATCGTCCATTGTCGAACCGCTATTCTTGCTTCACATCAACAAAAATGCATTTTGAGTTCTTGAATTGGAAAACCATTGTTTTACTACTGGGAGCTTATGTTTCTGAGTTCCTGAATTGGAAAACCATGAAAGTTAAACGCTCACAATCACTTCCTGCCTCATCATAATAGCGGCATGAACACGCAGATCAAATGAGGAAAATCCAAAAGTTTTAAGGAAGGGTGAATGAAATATTAGAAGAAGGTAAATGCATTCAAACTAATAATATGACATGTCATTAAGTGCCATGCTTTCATGGAAATCGAGTAGCTATTGCTTTGGCATGTAATAAGGGTAGCCCCCATATGCTGTAGGCGATGGTGAGGTATCTTTCCTAACAGCAAATTGGGGATAAGAATACTGTGGCTGAGCTGAGTAAGGTGCAGCTGCTGAGGGATTTGTGTAGGAAACAAACGACGCCATAGGTTGGGGATAAGAATAACCAATAGGGGCTCCAGTCTCAGAATATGCTTTCTGTTGATAGCCAGCAATAATATGTACTGGAGCCGGAACCACACCAGCTGGAGTTACTTTGCCTTTGTAATTATCAGCAAGCTTCACCGTGATATTTCTTCCCTGCCACAAGGACATAAAACTTAGTCTTTCCATCTAACCACAACATCCGATTTCATTTTTCAAATTTTAAAAGTTCAACTTTCATTAAAGTTTTATTCATAAAACTCATAAGTCTGTGATGCAAGTTAAGCTCATCAACTTCCATATTTCTAAAAGGTTTACTCACTCCAAGTATCTTTTGGGGGGTATCTAAAGCTTTCTTCGCCGCCTCCACAGTCTTGTAAGTAACAAAGCCAAAGCCACTTCATGTAAAAGTGTAAAACAAATAAATTAATGAGATCTACCAGCACAAAAACTATGTACATGAAAAAAAAATAGTAAATGCCTCTTTACCGTGATTTGCTCCAGTCCTTATCGTATGCAACAGAACCCTCCTCTATCTCACCGTGTCTTCCGAAATAGGAAAGCAACATTTCACTGGATGTTTCAGGTGACAAACCTCCAACATAAAGCTTCCTTTGGGCTTGATCAAGAGTAGAACTGCTGCTGTTCAATCCCTCACTTGCAAGGTTACAAGCAGCCATACGACCCTAAGGTATACAGCTTTGAATATTTTAAACACACATTCAGCACGATATGTTTTTTCATTTGTGTCAAAATAATTATTATGCTCACGTCAATCATCTTGCCAGGTGCTCTAAGTGCTCTCTGAGCTGATTCCATATCTTTAAAGGTGATGAAACCATAACCACAAGACTTTCCAGTTGCTTTGTCATGGATTACAGCACCCTCTTCAATCTCACCGTGTTCTTGAAATGCCTGGACAAATCATCCAAGCAGATAAGTTGTATGGTTTGGGTTACTCTCATACTAAACATAACATCATGAATGGTAAGTTCCTTCAGCGACCAAGAAGTCATATCTAAGAATGCAGTTAACAAGAAAACACTAAATACAGTACACAGACACCAAATCACTCACAACACACAAAGTTTCTGAAGAAGTATTCCATGCTAAACCACGAACAAATAGCTTTCGGAGGGCAGGATCAGCACTTGCAACACTTCTAATTTCTTCAGCAATAGAAGGATATTGTGACCCTCTTCACGCCAAAACATGCAAACAAGCACCCACATACAACGTCAATCCACACAGCACGTCACGAGGAGGAACATGAAAATGGTCGAGAAAATTCCTAACTAAAACACAACTACATCAAATCAAACGGCTGGAAGGAACAACAACGGTTCCAACAAACCCATATTTTATCTCATAAATACAACATATTGAAAGCGGAGATAGAGTAAATACGTAAAACCATAAAGGCACTGAAACAGAGTTACGGCGGCCATTACGCTTTAGAGAGGAGATCGACAAGCTGCGGCTTAGCCAGCGGGTCGAGGAGCGCACGCAATTCTTCAACGGTTGAAAAGGTAGCGGTTTCATTTAAATTTGGTAACATCTGCCCGTTTCCGATTTCCTCAAGCTTCCTCTTCTTCATCTCTTCCATTTTTTGAGCCTACCCCTATCTTTTTCTAAACAATCTTTCTGCTTCTCCAGTTCACGCGCCTAAGTTCATCCGCAGGGAAAGACTGCTGCAGCGAGCATATGAATCTCTGTGCGTGTAAGCGCCAGCGGGTAGCTTCGAGCTCGTGGTAAGTCTGAAACTGAAAACCCTTTCCGGCCGGGATCAAATGGGGGTATCTCAATATTCACATCTTCAGTAGCTAAAATCGCATTCCAAAATTGACAAAGAAAAAGAAAGAATAAATCGCTTGACTATGTTTGGAAAACGCTAGTTATTACGTCGAGTGGCCCGGAGCCCGGATAAAGCCAAGTTTGGACTGCGATTAAATAAAAAAGAAAAAAACAAAGAACAAGAACAACGATAGCCAATAGCCATATTACACTCGTATGCCACTCGAACTTGGTAGTTTATATAGGATGAGGTTAGCCTTTATAGCCATCTATGCTCCATGGTATTTATCAATGAAACATTAATTTAAGTATGTTTTGAGATGAATATTTGTGAGGACGGAGTCGTATGGTAGTTTAATTGGACTGTAGTTTAATTCGTATCTAATTTCAAAATCAGAAGTAGCTTGACTCGAGTAGATTAAAAATCTTGGTTTGACATTGGTTTGTGTAAAGTATAAATTTAATTGTTTTCTAAGAATTGAGATTATGTTATTTTGAAACATATTTGGTGGTTTAATAAATTTGTTCAAGTTGGCTATTAAAAAATGAAGTCAACCAATTACACTTGTTTAAGCCTAGCCATACGTGATCTCATCTCCAATTTGAAGGTTGAACAAATTCAACACCTCACAACAACATATGAATCTCAGAACTGGAAATTTGACGGTATCGCATGAAATACCAAAAAAGAAGTTGTTCTCTAAGAATTACTAAGTTATATGTGTGTGTGCGCTATAGGATGCATACATACAAGAAGAAGATAACAATACAAGTATACATCATGACACTAACTCTTGAATTTTGTGGTTTTTTGTTGTAGGACACATAATTTGGACTGTACTAGATACATTTGTTTATGTTTTAAAAATAGAAGCCTATGTTTGATAATTTGGTCTTTTTTGGGTTGTATCTAGCTTATCTTGGATGAGAAATCATATCATTATCACAACTTTCTAAATTCACAATTTCTGGATCGTCAAGAATGGTAGTTGAAATGTGAAAACTAGGACATTCGTCGTTCTGATCTCTCGGCTCCATGAGAGTGGGTGTAGTTTTTTGTTGCCGATCAAGCATCATTTTCAACTGTTTGGCTTGCTCTTCAATCCTCATCTGTAAGACTCGTTGAGACTATTCCACAGAAAGGGAGAAAAAAATAGCAATTTCAATTTTTGTCCAATAAAGAAACCAAAGTTCTCATTTGAATGTCTGAGTACTTGGAGCTACCTCTAGCTGCTCATGGAGACGCTTTTGGACATCTAATTGCATTTGCAATGCTTCCTTCAGTTGCACTCCTCTGCAAAACAATATTGGACACATATTGAGATACAAAAACAGGACATAATGTTTACTTGTTCATGTACCATCACATTGACATAAAGAATCCTCAAGAAGATGATAGTTTCGAGATGACAAAATTTGACAGTGCACAGCATGACAATCTTACCCTTTGATGTCGATCTGTGGAGCACTATTTGTACTAGTCTTCTTCTCAGATTTTCCTGCAGGATCTGAAAAAGAAGTTCATCATATTTATGTACAATCTTCAGTGTTTGTTCTTCATTCAGGTTTACTGAGACTTTTAAGAATTTGGCTCCTTTCTTTGTTTTTTGCCATCACACAAATGTACTTATCGGTATTTCTAATCGTTATAGCTTAGTGAATTGCTAGAGATGTTAGAAACATTCTAAATTCTGATAATCCATGAGGTCGTCGAGGCACAAAAGTCAACATAAAACGAAAGCACTGCATGTTTTTTCTGAAGATCAAATATAGTTGCCCTTCATAAGAGTAACATTATTTTCTCTACAAACAGTACTGAAGCAGATTATAACTTACCTTCCACTGATTCTGGTACATACTTTGCATTTCGATATTTCTACAACGAAAATGAAGAACAAAACCAGAAGATCTGGTTCAGAAAACCGAAGTATAAAACAATCAGAGCTCAAGGAAGTGACTTGATTTAATTTGTACCTGTAGATGGCTTTTTACATGAAATATGGTAAGGCCTTCGGTATCCATAAGCGTCAGTATTGCCTTTGGTGTCGCCTCTATGTTAGAAAGAGCATCAAATTTATCACTTGGAAAGGAGCTTTTACCAAAAACGATTTAGGTGGCTAATTCAGGGATCACTTACTGCCATGACCCCCAAGTCGATTCACACACTCAACAAATCGATCGTGAAGTTCTTGAGTCCACCTGATTCGAGCCTTGCTTGTTGAAACAGCTCCAGGTGACAAAGAATTACCATTATTCGATCTTAAATTCTTCACAAGTGCAGAATGAGATGAATAAATATTTTGTGACACCTGTGAAAGAAGTCATGAAAAAATGACCCAAGGGCCGTTTCATCAAATGAAAACAAGTTAATTCTGGAATACTTACTCCAAGATCTTGATTTGCATCGAACGGAACAGAAGGGCTTCTCCTATCTGTATCATCAAGATCACCCAATAGCTTGTTTTTCAGACGTAGTAGCTGTTCACCCACAGAAAAGCTTCCAAATGGATCGTTATACAAACCTTCGCGCCTGATCGATAAGCTGTTGCTTGGTTGAAAATCGGGTTCATTTCTTGCTGGTGCATACCCCATGAAGCCATCACCAGACTCTTGGTATACCGGTATTTTCGTGTGAGAATTATTGAATTCTTGGGAGCAAAAAGTGGAGTTCTTGTCTTGGGAACCAAATTCTGATAAGCCCATGTAAATTTCGGTAGCGTAAAAAGCAGGAACGACCTGAGATCCTAACCTTCTGATCTTGGTGTTGGATGAATTATCAGGCCAAACCATCTGCCGCTGAGTAGCATTTTCTGTTGCTGTCAATTGATTTTGAAGTTCCGTCGGCGCAGATTGGTACTGAGCTCCATAAATTTGAGGCAAATAATCTGGAAATTCCGTTGTAAAACCACTAGAAAACCCATCAAACTGATGTATCCCCTTCATTTATCAAGTGATATATGAGCTGATAATTGAGCAAAAACTTTACTCCAAAGGCTAACAATAACAGAATGAAACTATATTCAAATCTTTGCCTCTTATTAGTTTCTTTCCTCGATTGTACGAGATTGCAGCACGTACATGGCACACTAGAAATGTTTCATTTTCAGGTATCGGTCAAGAATTAAGCCTTTTTTAAAAAAGTATATATATCCTACGAAGTCTTCAAATATAAGAATGAATATGTCAACTATTCAAATGCATCACTTTAATTATTCCTAACAGGATAGGAATGAACAAAGTCATTAACAATGCCAGACTAAATAAAGTGGTAACAAAAACAAATTTTATAGTCCTCAACAACATTTACAGTTGCCAAAATAAAAAACTTTGTTTTTTCCATCGACATGTTTAAATATTTTTCTATAAACCCTTTTCCTTGGAGGGTTTTAATTCGGAAATAATCGAAAGAATATTGTTTAGCCTGCACCTACTAGGTATCTAAGTCACTTATTTGTTGTAATAGGAGCAGTTGTTTTCATCGGAATGATGGTGTATGACAGAAAATTGCTGAAGTTGTTTGATATTGTATCAGCACTTCGGTGAAAAAAAAGACCGAAACTGAAATAAAAAATGAAATTAGTTCTTGTACTTTTGCGTATCTGATATGATGAAAATTGAAATTAGAAATGACAAGAATCATTTTTAACCGGTCGTCCTTGCAACCGATGAAGGCTAACAAACGAAAGCCAACCAACAAAAACATTAATATTCAATATTATGTTATTACATAATCAAAGATAGAAACATAAAGAACTAATAGCTTTCGGCTCTTAATATGTTGGCTAGATATAACGATCGTGTTCGAGGTTGCAAACACTATCTTAATTTAATTCGATATAAAATAAAATAAAATGAAAGCGATTTTTTTAGCAATCATCATTTGAGTTTTCAATACAAGTCATATGACTGACACATGAGAGTTTATTTAATTTACATACAGTTATTAGACGTTAATTCCGAGTATATATGTAAGATAAATCCATAATAGGGATGAATAAATGTGGAAAAAAGAAAAGGCAAATATCTTATCAATCCATAATGTTTTATTTTATTAGTTGAAGTATTTCGATGATATCTCATAGCTCGATGATTCACATGACCAGCTACCAAAATGGTTAAACATGCAACTCAAAATGCTACAAATTATATTCAGAAGTCGAGTTCTAAATCAGAGTGTAATAGGACGAATATTCACATTGAAGTTATTGATTCTGCACTCATATTCAATAGAGCAAAAATTTACTTCCCAAATAATAAAATATCACAAAACTCCTATGAGACCGTCTCACGGACTAATTTTGTGAGACGGATTTTCGACTCGNTTAAAGCTGTTATTTTTTACACATGACAGAATCAAGTCCACCGGGAAATAACGTGTTCGTAGATTCTCATGCTATGTTCATTGCTTTTTCATAAAAACGAGGAGAAGAAAAGAATCGAATTGCATGTAAAAGAATAAACTTGGAATCACCTTATTGGAGGATTCAAACTCTTTGTTTCTGGTCTGATTTGTTCCCAAATATCAAAATCGATTCAAGAATTAGATGCTTTACTTTCGAGGTTCAAACTATATTAGTGGCATAGAATCAGATTTTCTTTGACAATGTTACTCAATAATGCAATTTATAGTTAAAATGTGTATATATTCGGCTCTAGCAAGAAGAATATGCCATTAAAATTAGATCCGTTAGCTAAATATTGTGCAAGATGCATTAACGACTAAAAGAACCTCAAACACCCACTAGCAATCCAGATATTAATTATACAAGGATAAAGGGGAAAAGAATAAGTAATTGTAGAGGGGAAAAGAATAAGTAATTGTAGATCTATGGTTGTTTAAGACGGACCAAAAAATATCTCAACCACATGCCAACTCAACACGACCCGCCGCGAGTTGGCCCGTTTAGGCCAGCGACCTGGAGTGCTGGCTCGTGGAGGCCCATCTTTAAATGAGTTGGGAATATTTCAACCCAACTTACTCAAAATTGTTGTGGGTTGATCAACCTGAATCGACATCTTATTTAAGATATACATGGTTCTTCGTAAAAGAACATGTCTAAACAAACAAAAATTAGGAATTTTTTTGACCTTTTTGAAATATTTTCATGTTAGTTTTTATTGTACCAAAATATTGAGGTAGAGGTGAGGAAATAGAACATTTGTGTTACATTAAAGAGGTTGATATATAACTACGAGAAATCTAAGATGATCTTGTTATTTATATTTTTTCTAACGCTTAATTAATTGAGAGGATGAAATAAAATTGAATAAATGAATTCAAAGATAAAGGCAAACAATTGCATTGATAGTGTTAGCTTACACTTGACAAAGGGCAAATCGAAGTAACCGAAGAGAAAAGGGGGGGAATATGCAAAATAACTTCGGTCAACTATTTATTCAAGAAAATGACCTATTCAAATGTAATTGACCTCAAATATAATTCAATTACAATTGAGGACGTCATTTTCTTAAATAAATATGATACCCCATGGATGATCCCATTACCCCTAACACATCCTTAGCCCAAATGGAAGACAGGCCATCAAGGGCCCAGGTACCCTCCTATAAATATCAGGTTTTAGCGTATGATTCATTCATTCAATATATTACTTTTCAGCAGCACCCTTAGCTGCTCCTCCCATATATCCTCAGTCTCTGACTTGAGCGTCGGAGAGGCTACGCCGGGACACCCTCCCGGCTCCCTTCTAATGGTCTTCTTCGTGATTTCAGGCTAAGGACAAATTCGAAGCCTGCGTNGCTTAAAAATCCTACCAAACATAATATTATTTTACACCATATATTACATTTCTACGANTACTAGTGACATCTGCCAGAATCGGACCCTAAACTTCCTGTGAATATCAAAATAGTTGACCGATGTTAAAAAACAAAATATTCTACAACAGAAAAGAGATGGAGAGAGTTAAGATTTCAAGTATGATAATGGTGTCTTCAACTACATCCACAAAAGTAGGCATTAAATAACCAGGGCTACAATTTAATTAATAAAGATGATTTTTTTATTAAAATAAAAATATTTTAAATATGGAATATCAGTTTTTGCTAATTGAGTACATTTTTACTCCAAAAATAGAAGAGATGATATAATTTTTTTAATTAATAACTAAATTATACATATAAAAGAAATTAGATATGTCTACTCCGAGTACATTCAGGAATAAACACGACATTCGGTTTGATATAAATTTTTTAAGTCAACAATTCAAAATGATTGACAATGACATAAAATAGACGTTAATTGTTACAAATATCATACATCGGATATAAAAACTAATAAATATTATTTTATAAACTCATGAGATTATACCAGCCATTAAACAAATATTATGAGATTATACCAGCCATTAAACAAATATTTTAGGAATGAAACACCTGCTGAGTTTTAACCTAACAAACTTTAATCTTCCTAACGAGAGTGTTATTAATGGAGAGGTCATTTGGCCTCCAAATTCAACGACCAAAGGGAACCCGGCCTGCAGGAAGCTGGCTCGGGAGGACCTATCGACCAAAGAACCAATCATTCTATCACTGTGCCAATGTGAGGATCCTGCATTCTGAGCAATAGAGTGTCGGAACTCGTAATGGAGGCTTGGGCGCTTAATTGTTAGCAGTCATTTTTATCTTACAATTGGATGTGTTCTATATTGAGCATATACAAACATATATTATCTGTCATTTCTATTTAACGACGTGATAAAGATGTCACATGCTTGGTTTTTTAATTGACATGTATGATTAATAACTAAATGTTGTAAGTTGGTGCAAGTAACGCTTTTCATTATATAAACATAATAACAAGATAATTGTAGTTCTGATTCTCTTCTGTATAAATATCAAATTCTACTCGAATTTTTTTTAATGACGTAAAAGTCCGCAACCTTTACTTTTTAATGCGTACTGAGTAAACATCCGAACTAACGTAATAGCTTGCAAACCACGTTAGTCAGGTAAACGACACTGAACGAGTCATGTGTGACAAGTTCGTCTGAAAAAACGTTGATTAAGAAAATCGAAATACTGATCATTGATCAAACGTTGGACTACTCCATCAACCTAGATACCCATTTTGGAGTCAATGCATTTGGGCCCTTACTCGTTAGATATCTATCTATTTTATTAAAGTTGAGGCCATGATAGTAACCACCCAAGAAGGACACCAACTTTTTCTTCCAACTTTACCCTTATATGATACTAATATTATACTTTTGTTTTTTGTTTTTTGTTTTAAATTTCAACACACACTTTTATTTTTATTTTTTTTATTTCAACAATTCAAATATCAATTTAGTCCCTCCATAATTTGTCAAATTTAACTTTAGTCCATCGATAACGATAAAAAAGACTGTACACATACGCATCGCGTGTGTATAGTAACTAGTATGAATGATATAAGGGTAGGCTGAGTTTGTGAGTCTTGAGGTGACGTGAAAAAATATTCCGTAACATTGTAAGATCGATCCTCGTGTGTAACATATTCTTTATCATATAAGAGTTTTCATTCATGGGTGACATTTTTATGATACAAGGGTAGAATCGAAATATGTCGCCGAGGGCTTTGGGCCCATTGATACGGTCCAGTTGGAGTTCAAAGTGTTCCAGTGAATAGGAAGTTAAGTGCAAGGAGGAGTTGCTATATTGTGGTACCTTCCAATCAACCAATCTCAGCCGTCTATTCCGCCCATCATTTCAATCCGACACTCACATGTTAAACCTACCGCCTACATATCACCACCGCAACAGTAGTAAACTAAACTCCTCCTCCACACGCACACTCCTTTTCTTTCGTATGATTACTATTTAATTAATAATAATTAAATCGGGAAAAAGAAAAAAATCCCATTTTTTTAATGTAAAAAATAACTTGTTTTTACCGGATTTACGGATACGGATCGATATACGCTCAGTCGTATACTTATTTTTCTGGATCTGAGACTCGTCGGAGCTCGCCGGTGCTTAAACCCGAGCGCTTTCCAGTTTGGCATATAAAAACCCTAAAACGATCCCGGCGGGTCCTTTTTCTACCGTCTTTCACGGTCTAGATCTTTCGGTTCGTGTATGTACCCAGTTTTGTTCGTTTATACAGTGGAGGAGAGTATCTGCTTTTGTTTTTCTGCTGGTTCACGTATGAGAGAACTCTTGACAGGTGAGTTTTTTTCGGGATATTTTTTTGTTTACTTGCATTCTTGCAAATAAATAAATGGGTTCTTTATTTGCGTATGTGCTAGTAGTTTTGTGGTTCTTGGGTTTTTGTTTTGATGGAAAACCCGAAGATTTAGTTTCTCTGTTTGAGGCTTCATGCCTATTCTGCTTTTTATTTTGTGAATTTGTGTTTGGCGTGTTATCAAAATTCAAGGGTGCTCACCTGTAGAATTGTTGTTTATTTTTCGTTGGTGAAATGCTTGCATGAAGTTAAGAACTTTGCATTGCACGTGACGATTTTTTTGGAGGAGTCTTCTTTTCTTTTTTTGGCGATGGAACACGAAACTAAATTTGGCTGGTACCTTCCTATCGAGTTGTAGTGCTCAGTGTGCTTCATTGTTTTTTTTTTTCGAGAGTGGGGTTCAGTAAATTTTTGACATCAATATGATGACAAATATTAGCGCATATTGCAATTCTATTTTTCCCATTTTCCTCGACAGATCTTGCCTGCGTCTTGTATTAGTTTTATTGTTTGGTTTCTTCTTTTGTGTCAGTCCATGTTCAAATGCGAGTGTTCGTTTTATAAGCATCACTATGTTATTATGCAGATTAGCTTCATCTAATTTTGGGGGCTGTAAATTTCAATAGGGAAGGGTTAAGAAATCTAGCAGAGAGACAGCATAAGTCTTTGCACCTATGAGGCCAGTGATTTATTGGATAAATCACGAAGGGAAGACATCTGATAAGGGAGTTTTGGTGGTTAAGCAAAATAGATACATAATGATGGTAAACTATTGCGAATGTGGTGGGATTCACATAATTCATGGCTTTTAATTTTAGGATATGATGAAAACTTTTCGATGGCAACTTTGGGTAGTTTGATGCGAGCATATCCGATTGAATCTAATTGTCTGGGGCAAGGCAATCTTTCCTTGGCTCTGTGACTAGCTGTTAAATTGGACTTACCGTGCTGCATAGGTTCACATTTCACTGTTAGTTATTCATGATGTAGAGGTAGTCTCATGATCATATGGCTGTATAAGCCTTTGGCAGTTGAACGTTCAATAATTCTGCAGAAAAGATTGAGTTTACAAGTAGCCACCAAAGCATCTTTAAAGATTATTGTGTAGACAGTGGGATTGAGTTATTAATCTTGCAGGTTTTATGGATGCATATAATTTTGGAGCACTACTCTTCACATGGTCGCATCTCTAGACTTGATGTCAAATATAATTTACCTGATAATAAAAATAATTGCTTGTAGTGGATCAAGTATGATGATTTAGAGAGTTGTTTTGTTTGTGGGAGTAAAATAAAATTCACGTTTCATTTGAATGGTTGTGACTTGAATAAACTAATGAAAATGTTTGTTCGCATTCTCTTTTATTAGGTCGCGTGGAGCTTGATGATTTGCTTTTGAAATTCTCTTCATATGAATACAATTCAGTACTATTTTTTTTAAGCAATTCTAGAAATTATTTTGTTTTCCTGCTGCATTTTAGCCTCTGTCTGCTGTATTTTGTTTAAGTTCGGTTTGTCTTAATTTGACATTGGTTGACATTCATGGAATATAAATGCAGACAATTTAACTTTATCTATGACTTATTATTGTTTCCCCCCTTTTTTATAGTTCTTATTATGGGATCGACATTGTGAGCTAATTATGGCCTCCAAAGGTCCAAGGTCTAAGCTTGACCATGAATCGCGGGCTCGGCGACAGAAGGTGACAATGCTCAGTTATCTTTTGTGTATTTGTACTTTAAGAAGATATGGATGTATTTAATACATTTATCAACTGGCATAAGATACTTTAAGTGAAGAGTTGGGCTATGGTAGCATACAAGTTCTTTTATCTCAGTCGAAGCCATTAGTGAATATTTTTAAGAAACTAGATCTTGATGTTTTTTTATTCAAAATTCCATGCTGATTGAAAATTTGGGGATGAATGTCTTGTCTTTGAGCTAAAGTGGAATTGAAGTATCATGAATTTGATTTCACATGCTTTGCTTATATATATATTTTTTATAAATATGTATATCTTCGTGCATTTAGAAGTGCCTTTGTTGTATCCGTGATGCATTGAATTTTTTTTTTAATACTTGTGTACTTGGAGTAGTTCCAATTTCAAACCTTTAATGATGCCATGATTCATGAGAAACCAAGCGGTCTGCCACTAAGCTTGTTGGTTGGTCTGTGCGTTTAAGACTTGCCGATGCTTCTTATACATATGTTAGTAGTGCCTTTATTTGTATCCTTGATGCATTGGATGACTGACAATTCTTTCAATTTTTGTTTTTTAATGTGCATGCGCTCGGAATGGTTCCAACCCCTGGCATTGTCATGACCCATTAGAACCAATTACTGTACTACTAAGTTGGTTGGTCTATGTGTTTAAAAATTGCCGATGCTTCTTATACATATGTATGGATTCGTGCTTGTTAGTAGTGCCTTTATTTGTATCCCTGATGCACTGGATTATTCTTTCAGTTTTAGTTTTTTAATGTGCATGGCATTGTCACGTCTCATTAGAAACCAACTACTGTACCACTAAGTTAGTTGGTCTATGCAACAGTTCCTGTTAACTATATATTAGTTTCCCTGATGAAATTTTTTTATTCGCACCAATGAGAGAGCTAAATTGTGGATTTGAATCTGAAAAACCTTCCACAATTTTATAATCTTCCAATGCAGTGCATTTTGTATATACTATTTCTCGACCCTGTGGATTGATTTGAACATCAGACAGACAGTATATGCTGAACACTTCTTCTGTGGGGATAAAGTCAAAAGGCATGAATTTTCGTTCTGTATGAAGTAGCAGATGGTAGAAATGGAGATGTAGATGATCCTATAATGGCCTGATGTTACAAATTTTGTCTAGGATGTGTTCGAAATCTCCTGTTGTTTTATTTACATGACTTAAAGGTGACCGTTTTTCCTCACAAAAAAAAGCTGACTATTTTTATTCTAGATGCTTGAAGCCCCAAAAGAACCAAAACGCCCTAAAACTCATTGGGATCATGTCTTGGAAGAGATGATCTGGTTATCAAAGGTAACCAAGTGTATATTATTTAACCTTGCTCGTATCTATTGTCATTGTTTTGGATGTTTGGAGTTTTTTTTATGCTAATGATCATAGTGCTCCAGGACTTCGAGTCAGAGAGGAAATGGAAACTTGCTCAGGCGAAGAAAGTTGCAATGAGAGCCAGCAAGGGCATGCTGGATCAAGCCACAAGAGGGGAGAAGAGAGTGAAGGTCTAGTTTTATACATTGCTTGTAAAGTTTTATACAACTTCAATGTCCTACGCACAGTCTTAATTTACCATCATGCAATAATTTTTTGATGCCGAGTTATAAACTTGTTCAGGAAGAGGAACAAAGGTTAAGAAAAGTAGCGCTGAATATTTCGAAGGACGTAAAGAAATTCTGGATGAAAATTGAGAAGTTGGCAAGTCATTATTTCTTGTACATTATTACATTTTCTTTGGTTATCACCAACTTCACACTTCAGTAATGGAAGCTGCTTCTTATTATGGTTTATTCAGGTGGCGTACAAGCATCAGCTAGAGCTAGATGAGAAGAAGAAAAAAGCACTTGATAAGCAGCTTGAGTTTCTTCTAGGGCAAACAGAAAGGTAAAATATGCTTCTGACAACATTTTTGGTGTATTCCTTGTGAAACTATCTCATAAACCTAAAATTGTCGCATATTTCTGTCATTAGAAAGAGCTGGTATATGCAGATTCACATTTATTATTTTTCTTGCTTAAAAACAATGTTCATCCTTGTTAATCGACATCTGAAATGACTACAATACCATGCAAATTGTTTAGGTACTCAGCGATGCTAGCAGAGAACCTTGTGAACTCGCCAACTCCTTGCAAACCATCTCGCCTTTATACCGTTCAAGAGAAACCAAATATTCCACTGAAAGGAGATGATTTTGATAGAACAAAATCTGAATCAGATGCTGGTGAGTGGTAATTTTTGGCCAATTGATATTTCTGTCATAAATCTCATTTGTTTACGTAATCGCGTCTGTTTCTCAATCAAACTGATAATGCTAGGATCCCAGTCAAATGCCCCCGGTTTGGACAAGGACTATGACATACTGTCTGAAGATGAATCAGTAAGTTGTGCTGCTTTTCTAAGTTAACTTTCTTAAAATATATGTGCTTTGAGTACTTGTCCATGTGGTACTCTGGGATTACAGTTCCCTGAAAATTGTGGCATCCTCTCTGCATTTTTTTTCTTGAATTAAGTTTTTCACTTGATTTTTTCTAGTTTCTATGATACTTGATCAGTAGTTAACTGGGATCTCACTTTTTCCTCTTCAGTTTCAATGCTTAGAAAAAAATCGGCACCTGGGCTGCCAATTGAATAAATTGGGATGCTACTCACTGGGTATCATGTGTACCATAGTTCGTTACTTTCTTTGTATTGCTTTTATGGTTGTGACGGTGCTGCATTTATGGCTTCTGTTAGTTGTGAATTTCATTATATGCAAATATGCATCATTTTGACCGTGTAATGCTGTGTCTTGAAATGGATGATTTTGTGTTCTGAGTGTATTTGTGACAAACTGCATGCTGTGACCTCGTCTAATACCCTGATTTTGTGATGAAACCTTTTATGTTTAGGATTTTATTTTCACTTGCATAAATACCCCTTCTGACTTTAGGTAGATGATGAACATACTATTGACGAAGACGAAGCTCTGATAACCAATGAAGAGAGGGAAGAAGAGCTGGCAGCTTTGCGAAGTGAAATTGATCTGCCTCTTGAAGAGATACTCAAACGTTATGTTGCTCAAGAAGGTGCCTCATTTGTTTTGGTCATTGTCACAAATATAAAGCCCTGTGAATTTTTGACGTTATAGTCCGTAAAATGATTTTTCCGTCATTCGTAGCTATTTAAATAGATACCCAAGCTCTCATTTTTATTAATTGATAATGATAATTGATAGTCATTGTTTGGTTATGTATCTTCTAGTTCTTAGGGATGAGAAGGGTGGTCATGTCTTTGAAGAAGGGGACTTGTTCCTTTCGAGGGAATAAATCACTTTACGGTTTTGAAGAAAACTTTACTGGAAATGGCATAACTGCCTTGATTATTATACAATGGATGAATATATTGATAAGTTCATTTTGGCTTTAAATTGTAATCTCCCCCTTAATTGTGTTGTACAAAATTGTCGGATATGCATCATTCAGTGCGGGAATACTATATTAGAGGAGCCCACTGACAGGGCTTATTATTTCTCTTGTGGTAAACCATTCAGACACATTTCTAGCACATCAAAGTGGACAAGGTTGAAATGCTGGTGTCCTATCTTCTTTCCGGGGACTACATCGAAAGTCCTTGCCCTTTTTTATAAGAGAAGATGGGTCCTTGTCCTATCTTGTCGTAAACCAGTTGTCATGCACATTTCTAACACACAATGTGAACAAGGTTGGCAATATAGATGTCCTATTTTCTTCTAGGAGAATACTTTAAATGTCCTTGTCATCTCATTTGTTTGATTAGAGAAGATAGGTCCTTCTCCTCTCATAATACATATTTCATTTATGTACCAGTAAAGAAGTCTAAAAAATAATTTTTGTAGCCACAGTTCCATAAGTCCGCTGAAATTTAGATGTGGATGTATATATTGATTGTTTCTCTATCTGCTATGTTTATACGGTTAAATTTTATTAATTATTCATTTGATTGTTTCTCAGCTAGCCAAGACAAGAGCCCTGGCAAGATTGATAATGCACCTGGAACAACTGATATAAGTAATCATGACAGTATGTATGTTTAGTATCTGTTCACTATGTATTTAACTTGTTCAGTTATCTCACCTTTTGTCCAATTTTAATCAGGTAAAGAAGACATGGAATGTGACACTGAGTTAGAGGGAACTGGCTCACCAGAGAGGCATGGTTGTCGTTGTGTAAGTTGTATGTGTTTATGTATTCCGTCACAAATTGTCATGTGAGTCCAATTTTTATATTAACATTTCTTGGTTGACTTATGCAGGTTAAAAGTAACGGTGTCTTGTCTTTGTCCGAAAAGCATTACTCAGAGGTTGAGACATACAAGAGGAGAAATTCTTCGAAGAAACTTCTCGTGTCTGAAAAAATGTTACTGTTGCAGAATTTCAATGATGAACATGTAAGATTATGTACTGGGAAATTGCATATAACCTTCAATAAACGCACCCAGGCACCCTGGTGCCTGTCCAAACCATGAGTGAAATGATGCGTGACAAGTAATAATTTTCTTTCCTATCTAGATTTTCAATGGAATTCCCATGAAAAAGATGTTTGAAGTTCTCTCACTTGGAAATTTTGACTCATGCTAGGCATGTTTAAAAGCACTTCTTGAGCTTTTATGGCCTGTGCTTCATTGAAGTGTCTTGTTTTGGTTCCTACCTGGTTCACTTTTGACAAACGTCCTCGAGAATGTTTTTTGTGGTTAATATTGGGGATTTGTTCTTAGCATCTTTAACGATTATGGCTGACTTGTCCGACCATTGGCCATTGGAACACGACTGGTCTTTAAGGTGTCATATCCGAAGTAGTTTTATGGCTGACTTGTCCGACCATTGGCCATTGGAACATGACTGGTCTTTAAGATGTCATATCCCAAGTAGTTCTAATTAGCACCACAAGTGATGTATGGTCAACCTGGCAAAATCTGTATATCGTTACTTGATTTGGAAATAATGTCCCTTGCCTTAGAGTGGCAATGTGGTTTTGTTCAATTGAATCTTGTTATGCTGTTATTTTACTTATATATCTCATACTGGAATCACCCTTTGAGATTTGTATAACCATGTGTAGCTGTTTAATGTTCTCATCTACTTATGTGATTATAAATTATAAATGTTAAATTTTGGTGAATTCACATGATAATTTGCTTTTTATAGGAAGATGATGATTTTATACTTTCATCCGGAGAAGAAAAGGAGAATGACATGGTATGTATATTATCTTAGTGATGGTTAGAGGTTTCATTCTTTTGCGTGGCCGATCACTTCCATTTCATTTGCAATGATTTCTAGAATTTCAATATTGCTAAATGGCGATCCTGTAACCGATATCTGAACCCGAGCCATACTATTCCTTAACCATCAAACACATTTACTGTCTCTCCATCCCTTCTCTAGCTCCAAGTATTCCTTTTCAAGAAGTACCCTGCCATAACTTAAAAGAAGTTGGCACTTTATTTGGGAGTAGCCTGGAATGCTTCAAAATTGTCATTAAAATACTTTTTCCTATTCACACCTACCTTGACTTCCAGGATGACGAAACAACCCTCTTGGAGGAGGAAGAATTAGCATATGCCGAATCAGACAATACTGTTGACGAGGTGAAAACCATGAGATCGTGTATCTGTATCTTCTGTACTCAATTTTGATACTATTATATTTATAGCCTTAATTTTTGGGTAATTATAATTGTACATACATGTGCTGCACGATCTTAATTTGATTTTTGTAATAATCATACACATTTCCAGATTGCACTTCTGCAGAAGGAAAGCAAAGTTCCTGTGAAGGAGCTGATTGCAAGGTATAAAAAGGTATGTTGACCTGTCTTCATTTTTTTTCTAATTGTGCACATGAGATATTGATTCTCCTGTCACCGTTCAGGGTTGTGACTCTGGTGAAGATGCGCGAGTTGACTCTGATGAAGATGCGCGAGTTGACTCTGGTGAAGATGTGGTGGTTGACTCTGAGTCCTCGCATGCTTCTGGTTCTGAGGAGTTTCTGGATTCATCAGCACATGGATGCTCTGAACTTAAGCAACCTGGTGATGAATCTACTGGCTTGGAGCGTGAGATATGCCCTCATCTACAAGATGATGAGGCTGAACTTCTGGGAAAATCCGGAGAGGATTTTCAAAGTGAAGATATAATTGCAGATGCAGCAGCTGCAGCCAGGTCAGCACAACCGACGGGTAACACATTCTCGACAACAAAAGTGCGTACGAAGTTTCCTTTCCTTATCAAGTATCCGTTGCGGGAGTATCAACATATTGGCTTGGATTGGCTTGTGACCATGTATGAAAAGAGATTGAATGGAATTCTTGCCGATGAGATGGGTTTGGGGAAGACAATTATGACAATAGCATTGCTTGCTCACTTAGCTTGTGAAAAAGGAATATGGGGTCCACATCTTATTGTTGTCCCAACTAGTGTCATGCTCAATTGGAAAACAGAGTTTCTTAAATGGTGTCCAGCTTTCAAAATATTGACGTACTTTGGAAGTGCTAAAGAGCGGAGAATTAAGAGACAAGGATGGATGAAGCCTAATTATTTTCATGTTTGCATAACTACTTACAGGCTTGTTATACAGGACTCTAAAGTTTTCAAGAGGAAGAAATGGAAGTACCTTATTCTGGATGAAGCTCATTTGATAAAGAATTGGAAGTCACAAAGGTGGCAAACACTTCTTAATTTTAACTCAAAAAGGCGTATTCTTCTAACTGGTACACCATTGCAGAATGATCTAATGGAACTCTGGTCTCTTATGCATTTCTTGATGCCACATATTTTTCAATCTCACCAAGAATTTAAGGACTGGTTCAGTAATCCTATATCTGGGATGGTAGAGGGACAAGAGAAGGTAAATAAAGAAGTAGTGGATCGGCTGCATAATGTTCTCCGTCCTTTTATTCTTCGTCGATTGAAAAGGGATGTTGAGAAGCAGCTTCCAATGAAACATGAACATGTTATTAATTGTAGACTTTCACGAAGACAGCGTAATTTATACGAGGATTTCATAGCTAGCTCTGAGACGCAAGCAACTCTATCTAGTGCTAATTTCTTTGGAATGATAAGTATTATTATGCAACTTCGTAAAGTCTGCAATCATCCTGATTTGTTTGAAGGCCGTCCCATCATTAGTTCATTTGATATGAGTGGTATTGATATGCAACTGAGTTCTTCTGTTTGCTCAATGCTCGCGCCTGTCGCTTTGTCACATGTTGATCTCCAAGGCTTGGGTTTTGTGTTTACACATTTGGATTTCATCATGACTTCTTGGGAGGGTGAAGAAATTCAAGCTATTGCTACTCCTTCAAGTTTAATTGAGCATCGTGCAAACATTTTGGAAGGAACTCCAAGCTTAGTTAACCATAAGAAAAAGCTAAATGCAACAAATATTTTCGTGGAGATCCAAAAGGCACTCTTGAATGAAAGATTGAGAGAACTGAATGAGAGAGCAGCAGCTGTAGCATGGTGGAATGCTTTGAGGTGTAAGAAAAAACCAATATATGCCACTGACTTACGAGAGCTTGTTACTGTGAAGCACCCAGTCCATGATATTCATAGTCAGAAGCACAATCCTCTGTCTTATGTATATTCATCCAAAGGGGTTGACATTGTGCTTTCACCTGCTGAAAGATTTGCAAAGATGGTTGATCAAATTGAAAGTTTCATGTTTGCAATACCTGCTGCACGTGCCCCTCCCCCAGTTTGCTGGTGCAGTAATGGTGGATCATCTGTGTTTATAAACCAAAACTACAAGGATAAATGTTCTGAAGCTCTTTTCCCGCTTCTGACCCCATTTCGACCTGCTATAATTCGGAGGCAAGTCTATTTTCCGGATAGGAGACTTATTCAGTTCGACTGTGGTAAGCTGCAGGAGCTTGCAGTGCTCCTTAGAAAATTGAAATCAGAGGGTCACCGTGCACTGATATTCACCCAAATGACAAAGATGCTTGACATTTTGGAGGCCTTCATTAACTTGTATGGCTATACTTACATGCGTCTTGATGGCTCTACTCCGCCTGAAGAGAGGCAAACACTTATGCAGCGGTTTAACACAAACGCAAAATTTTTTCTTTTCATTTTGTCAACACGCAGTGGTGGTGTTGGCATTAATCTAGTTGGGGCAGATACTGTTATCTTTTATGACAGTGACTGGAATCCAGCCATGGATCAACAGGCCCAAGATAGATGTCACAGGATAGGGCAGACACGTGAAGTCCACATCTATAGGCTAATCAGCGAGAGCACCATTGAAGAGAACATTCTGAAGAAGGCTAATCAGAAGCGTGCTCTTGACAGTTTGGTTATACAAGGTGGAAGCTATAACACTGAATTTTTCAAGAAACTAGATCCGATGGAATTGCTTTCAGGCAACCGAACAATTCCCATAGAAGATGCACACACAGATAAGACTGTCAATAATGGCGGAGAGATCAATTTATCTAGTGCGGATTTGGAGGCTGCTTTAAAAAATGCTGAAGATGAGGCAGACTATATGGCATTGAAGAAAGTTGAAGAAGAAGAGGCTGTGGATAATCAGGAATTCACAGAGGAAGCCATTGGAAAACTGGAAGACGATGAACTAGTTAATGAAGAGGACATAAAGCCAGATGATACTGCTGAGCATGGTGGGTTTAAAACAAAATCAGATGAAGGTTTCGTTAGCAGAAGTCATCCACTTGAGGTGAATCCTCTTGTTTTAACTGGTGAAGAAGATGATGTTGATATGTTGGGTGATGTGGAACAGATGGCTGCGGCAGCAGCTGCAGCAGGACAAACAATCCTGTCTTTCGAGGATCAGCTACGCCCAATTGACCAGTATGCTGTACGTTTTCTAGAATTATGGGACCCAATTATAGATAAGGCAGCAGTGGAATCACATGTTCAGATTGAGGAAGCTGAATGGGAGTTGGAACACATTGAGAAGTTAAAGGATGATATGGAAGCCGAGATCGATGATGATGAAGAGCCTTTAGTCTATGAAAGTACGAATATCCTTAATTCGGTTTTTCATGTTTGTTGCAAATATCTAATCTTCTTTCGTTGAATGCGTTGAGTGCTTAGTGTGGTACTTATATTCATCTAAGCGAATAATTGTTATTTACTTCACATTTTTTATTTAAACTCTGTTTTTACAAGCGTTGTACAGAAATAACTTAATGTTTTCAATCATCTATTTTTCAGGATGGGATTCCGATTTCGCAACAGAAGTATACAGGCAACAAGTTGAAGCTCTAGCTCAACATCAGGTTTGGCATGAACTTTTAACTTTTATAAAGAAATTAAGTGTGTGTTTTTGTTGGACCATGTATCTGTTTCTTGTTTAAATGAGAAATATATCCCCGGCTTTACATTTCTACATTGCCGCTTTACTGATGTGATCTGGTATTAATAACGTTTCATAGTTAATGGAAGATCTAGAACGTGAAGCCAAGGAGAAGGATGCTTTAGAATATAGAAATTCAGATTATATCAGGTAAGTTGCTGTTTTACAACACATTTTCTATTTTTCAGAGCAACGTATTTGACATAGTTAATGCGATTTGACTTGTAGTTTTTTTTGGCTTGTAAATCTCTTCTCGTGGTGCCTGCGATTTTGCATTGGAACTTGTGAGATACTTTTCTAGGTCAATGCATGAAATGAATATTGCACTGAACAATTTGGTTCGAAGCTTCTGCATAATCATTTGATTATGAAGAATTATAAGTTTCAAATATGGCTCGGGTTATCTTGACAATTAATAACATCCTGAAATTTTCCTTTCATTTAATGCATTTACTAATCTGGTTTGTAATAATGTTGATTTTGTGGAAGATATCCCAAGCCTGTGAACTTACCAGACATCTTACTGTGGTGCTTCGTTGTAGAATGAAATTCTGAGTCCTGTGAATAACATGTCCTTTAATATAATATCTCAGTTTGAGGATTTTGCTTCCTAGATTGCCAGCATGAAAATGATTACATTAAGTCATACTAGGATGGGATATTGCATGCTTGTTAATTTGTTGACATGTAGAAATTTAGGTTTTCTTGTAGGAGCAAATTATTATTTGAGATATTATCTCTTTAATTTTGATTCGTACAATTGATCTCTTTCTGTTTTTGCATCAATATTCTTTTTTCTCAAAGCAGGAATGATGTTTCTTCGGCTCCTAAACCCAAGTCAAAGAAACGAAACAAAAAGGCCAAGTTCAAATCTTTGAAGAAAGGGGCTCTAGTTTCTAAATCTGTATCTGCCAAAGCAGAGTCTTCCACTGAACCAATGTCCATAGATGATTCGATGTATGATGAGATGATCACATCATCAGATGCTTTATCTCCAAGCTCAACCCGGGAGAAGAAGCGTAAACCTGCCTTAGATGATGACGATCTGATGAGCAAAAAGAAGTCTAAAAAAGAAGACATTCTATATTCCAAATCTTCCAGCAAGTACTATAACAATCATAAAGAGTTGAAAATTTTGGACAACGGTTTTGTTGATCTTGAGAGTAAGCAATTAAGTAGGGGCAAAACACAGGGGAAACTATCTATTTCTGTTATGCCTCTGAAACGGGTTTTCACCATAAAACCAGAAAAGTTGAAGAAGAAAGGTAACATTTGGTCTAAGGATTTTCCTTCACCTGACCTTTGGTCAACACGTGAAGATGCTGTATTGTGTGCCGTGGTTCATGAGTATGGCCCAAATTGGAACTTGGCTTGTGAGATATTGTATGGAATGACTGCTGGCGGATTTTATCGTGGCAGAATTCGCCATCCTGTCCATTGCTGTGAGAGATTTAGGGAACTTATTCAAAGATATGTTTTGTCTGGTGGTGATGCTACCAATACTGAAAAAGCAGTTAATAATGTTTCTGGGAAGGGTCTTCTTAAAGTAACCGAGGTATGTTTGCTTCAAGTAATTGTTCCTTAAGCTACTGAATAGAAGACAGACTTAGACAAATTGCAATACCTAGTTTTAAGAATTTAGATCATATAATGAGATAAAAAAAAAAAAACTATTTTGAATGTGTCGGTTAATGTTCGACGAGTTTCAAGATATTGCTGAACTTAACAGTTTGTATAACTTGGGTAGAATTATAATGCAAAAAGCATGTTTTATCCATTTACACTATTTGAGGTAAATATGCTTCATGGGTGTCTGCACTACCAAGATTATAGTTTGCCCTGTATATCATTTGATTCCAGTAAAATTTAAATAACTGAAGGATGTTTAAGAGGGCTTCCTGATAAAAAGTAACCCTTAATAGAGTAACTGAAGGAGTGACCTGGATTAACTTGAATATGAATGTAATGAGAAGCTCATACTGCCAACGCCTCCTTGAAAACTAAGAATGTGGGCCATGGCAGATGTGGCATACTATTTGGAATAAGAAATTTGTTATCATTATGAGTGTTCACGTAACTTCTGTATAAATAAAGAAGCAAATTGGTGGACATGAATAGTGAATGCAGCACTCTAGGTCACCAGGTGTCTTGGAGTTGGACTCCACTTCATCCTTTTTAAAAATGTCGTTACTGAACTGATAAACTTGGGCTTGTGGTTTTATATAAGTTATGTTTAGTACGCCCTGTATCTTCCATACTGTAGTATTTCCTTTCTTTCTTCACATTACTTCCCTTTCGCCTGGAGATGTTTCCTTCTGAGATTGCGATCAAATTTGTGTAACGGTAGGATTCTGGCCTAATCCTTCCCCACTTTTCAGGTGTTTATGCCAAAAAAAGAAGGGTATGACTGGATTGGACATCCCTAATCTCCAAATTTGTGGAGTATTAGAGTTATTTGCTAACGTGTATTGTTAATAAACCAATGACACCATGTAAAAGTAGTTGTACATGTGCATTCTATTGGTCATAGGATTGATACTCTTTTTGTTGGCTTTATGTCATTGTAAATAATTTCATATGCAGGATAAACCTTCTGGTTTTTAAAAATTATTCTCATTTCAGTGATTGTACCTTCTGCAATTTATTTGTGCATGCTTGCTTGGCTACTGTTTCTCATCAAAGATCATTCAGGACATATAATAGCTGATATATTCTTGCAATAATGGTTTCGTTACTTGTGTTATTTGCCTAGCTAGTTCCAACACATCCCAACAGATGACCACGACCTTCAAGTAGCGCTGATCCTCTGCTCACATTTTCTTCTGTTGTTTTCATCATTCAACGCGTGTTTCTTTTATTCGCTGTGGCTTGATTTGCAGTTATATTAGCTCGGCAATTTTGTACATTTCAATTCATTCATGCAGTGTTTCCTGCATTAGGATAATATACGGGTGCTGCTTAGCATCACTTCTGAACTACCAGATCATGAACTGCTTCTACAAAAGCATTACTTCGCTGCACTTTCTGCTGCTTGGAGGTTATCATGCCCCAGCCTTAGAAAAAGCTCTTTATCTGCTCAAAATGGATTTTATTCTTCTTCACAATTTGGTGATTCAGTCAACCATCAGAATTCCTTGAGGAAATCATCAGAAATGCTGGAATTTACAAATTTATATCAGTGTGGGGTCTTAGTCGCAGCCGCCCTAGATGGTGACTCCAGTCATCATACCGATGAAGTGTCAAGCATTGTGAACCAAAGCAATGAAGTTTTGGTTGCAAAAGAGCGATTGGATATTACTCTTGCACTTCAAGGAGAGAGGGATGGAATAACTCCCCTTCCCTCTATTGTTGATCTTTCAATTCTTGGCCCAGACCCTCCCCCATCCTTGAAGATGCATGCTAGTGAAGATGGTAATTTCAAATCTTCCTGGAGTCTGGTTGAAAACCAATTCAGGTATAACTTCCATCATATTTTGATTTTAGATTTGTGCAATCTTGTATGGACATTGGTAATGTTAAATTCAAATAAGTCAACCTCTTGTCAAGTCATCATTGTCTCCTATATAAACAATTGGATCCTTTGATTTAAAGGCTGACTATTTGGCACCTCCATCCCTACCACTTCGACTCCACCTTAAAACCCTTTCTGCTAATGTTCGTGACCAAAATTTTGCATGCTCTTGACTAGGGAGGATTATAAATTTTGGAGATATAGTATGCTCTATTTGCATCACAACTAGTTTTTGATTTGTTGTCAGCTTTCCACCTGTAAATACCATATTACTCCTGTTAACATCCCTGCATGATGTTATTTCATACTTGCAGAATCCCCCAACCCCAATGTGTTGAAGGGTTATTTGGTGAGGAATTGCTAGGATTTCCCATTGGGAGACAGAAGCTCCTTGTTTCTGAGTCGGTAAAGCCTTCTAAATCGAAGTTAAAAAGAACTGGTATTGAGAGTGCTGATTTGCATTGTCTTACCACCACTCAAGTGTTCCAACCTCTGCCATTGACAGCCAGTGACTCTAGTCCGAATTTTGATGAATTTTCATCTTTTTACCATGATGGAGGACTTGAATGCGACAATAAATATCTGCTTGGTACGGATAACGAAATTGCTTCGTTGGGCAGCACGTTGGGAATAGATTCACTCCAAATTTGGCCGGATTTGACATCTGAACTGGATGATTGGTCATTGTTACCTGAATTTACTGATATTGGATAAGATTAGATGATGCAAAAGCAGTAGTCAGTTCTGGTCACGAAGTAGCCATGTTGTATTGGAAGGGCTCGATCTCATGATGGAGATGCTCCTGCCGTTCCCTGCCAATGAAAGTATTCAATACCCGAGGCTTGGGAGGATTGCGCTGTGCTGTCGGAGATTTAATCGCTGAAAATGGCCTCATTTGATGTGGATCAGTGGCTGTTTTGTTCCAAGCTCCCAGTGGTTTTTACACCCCAGGATTTTTACTTTTTCGAATGGCGAGAGAGCAGGGGGTGCTTCGGTGGATATACATATATATATTGTATTAGACATTGAAGATTAGGAAGGGGGGATATAAAATGATCACATGTAGGTTTTAGGTTTAATAATATTCTTGCAGGTGGTGGAAGGGTGCTTGCAATTTTGGGGCACATTTCTATTAAAATTTTCAATTATTGAATGCTTGGAACTTGGCACATTATCTATCTTCATGCAGAAAATTATTTCCATTTTCCCTATAAGTGTGTGTGTGTGTGTGTGTGTCTATACGTATATTTGTGATCTGTTGTTTTATGTATTTGCAGTGTCCTTGGAATTTATGCGAACCCATGAACCAAGAGAGAAAAATCCGTCTTGTCAGGTTCACAACGATTATATTAGGATGCTTCAGGAAATTTCGCTTAAAAATATGATATCCTCCATTTTCCCAAGTATGTTTATCTGTATGTGTTTGAGCTGTTTGAGAATATGAAGTTTATGGATATTAAAATAAATCAAGAAAAGTAAGTATTTTTAAGACAGCCTCATTTCGAATTTGCATAAATCTATTATTCTAGACAACCCAGTGCATGTCAATGGATTCTGGTACGATTAAACTAGAATTCATTGATTTTCTTTTTTAATCAAAAGAATTCATTGACTTGAGAGAATATCTATAGGAAAGAGACCCGAATTTGATTCGAGACCAAGTTAGACCTCATGCGATGACCAACAAATAATAAGCTTGGTGTAAACCACCGATTCTGTATATCTAAGTCTGAATAATTGGGTAATATTCAAGATATTTATTTATAATGGTGATTGTTCGTGTATTAATTACGATGGCAGTAGATTGGGTTTAAACCAGACTTTGTATTAAATTTGCCCCCAGTCAAACGGGTTCGAGAGAGGTTTTGAGATGTGATGAACTCGTCTCGGACCCGTTCCCGCCGCTATATATTTATATATATAATAATATATTATCAAGAATATATTTATATTTTTTATTTATCGAAAGATGTATACCTTAAGCTCTAATTCAAACTCATAATATTTTAGAATTGAAATAATTTATTTTATAATGATGTGTTTACAATGAAAATATAAAATTATAATTTTTATTTTATTATGAGTTGAATTTTTTGATAATATTTTTTTTGTTATTAAATATTATTAATATAAGTTTGGAAAATAAATTTAATGATTTATTAATTTTTTTATCATATTAAATTTTTAATCGGATTGGACCAATTTTTAGGACCTATATATTCAGTGAGTGAGGTTGATCGCGAGTGCACTTGACTCAGCACGAGATCCGACATCATTTCTTGGCGTTCGTTCAATCCAGGTACCTTTTCAATGTTTCTGTGTTTCAGCCGCATATTCTTATGTTTGTGTTTTATGGAAGTGGAATTAGGAATTTGATTTTCTTGATAAGCTCTGAACTCGCGTGAATAGTAATTTACTGATTATTGGCCGAGATAGTGTCAATTTTTTTTCGTTAACACATGTTCGAACTTATGTATTTATAAGAATGTTTATCTCGTACAGGAATCTCGGGAATTAGAACAGAGATGCCCATATGTATTTTGTGTGCCATGAGCTTGTTGAAATGCTTACACGATGATTCCCACAAAACAACATAATCCCAAAAAAAGAAAAAACAAATAAAAAGAAATTGTTACTTGATTATCCAATTCACCGTGTTTAATCTTGTAGTAGAATATAATGTGCTCATATTTATTCATCTGGTGCTTCACATTGTTCAGCTGGTGACTCCCTAAAGTGTTATCAACCATTCCGTCATGATCAAGCTAAGTCACTGTCGATATAGATGTTGCATGGAAGGACTTGTAGTTAGCAGAATGTATAGTTCGACAGAAGTACAGCAAGATTCAGCTGATATAACAAAGAGTGTCTGCAAAATTATATTGTCCTGCTCCAAATCAGGGCTTGATACTTCACTTAACCAGAGTGGCATCCGTGTTTCTGAAGATATTGTCGAAAAGGTCCTTGAAAAGTTTGAAAATGCTGGCATGCTGGCTCATCGATTCTTTGAGTGGGCTGGCAAGCAACGAAATTACAATCATAGTGTTAGAGCTTACCATATTATGATAGAGTCTTTGGCAAAAATAAGGCAGTATGAGATAGTGTGGGATCTTGTAAACTGCATGAACAGCAAGGGAATGCTGAACATTGAAACCTTTTGTATTATTATGAGGAAGTATGCAAGGGCCCAAAAAGTGGATGAGGCTATTTATACATTTAACATAATGAAGAAGTATAATGTTCCTCCAAATTTGGCTGCATTTAATGGTTTGCTGAGTGCCTTGTGCAAGTCGAAGAATGTTAGGAAGGCTCAGGAGATTTTTGATGGCATGAAAAATCAATTTGTTCCTGACTCAAAAACTTACAGCATTTTGCTTGAAGGGTGGGGGAGGGCTCCAAATTTGCCTAAAGCTAGGGAAATTTTCAAGGAAATGGTTGATACTCATTGCCCTCCGGATATTGTAACCTACGGAATCATGGTTGATATTCTTTGCAAGGCAGGAAGGACTGATGAAGCAGTTCAAGTTGTTAAAGAGATGGAATTTGGTGGTTGTCAGCCGACATCTTTTATTTATAGTGTTTTAATCCATACATATGGGATTGAAAATAGAATTGAGGATGCCGTAAATACCTTTTTCCAAATGGGAAAAAATAGAATTAAACCTGATGTGGCAGTATATAATGCCTTAATTAGTGCTTTTTGTAAAGCAAATAAATTCCAGAATGCTTATAAGGTTGTGGCTGAGATGGATGATAATGGGGTGAGGCCTAATTCAAGGACTTGTAATATTCTCATGAGTGGTTTGATGTATCGCGGGGAATCTGATCAGGCTATTAAGGTGTTCTGTAAGTTGTCCAAAATCTGTGAACCAGATGCCGACACTTACACTATGATGATAAAGATGTTTTGTGAGAGGGAAGAATTTGAGATGGCTCTCAGTGTGTGGAGATATATGAAAAACAAGCAGTTTGCTCCAGGCATGCACACATTTTCTGCACTCGTTAACGGCTTAATCAACAAGGCCGATGTCTCTAGAGCATGTGTTTTAATGGAGGAAATGATAGAAAGAGGACTCCGACCCGGTAGGCATACATTTGGGAAGCTAAGGCAACTACTTTTGAAAGAAGGGAGAAATGATGTATTTGAATTTCTGCAGGAAAAGATGAATCTTTTGGTTAAGGATGCGTTATATGATTGAGATTTTTATTGATGACAACTGAGTAATACTGTCATGTTTTCTGTATGGCTTGTGCATTTGGCCTGAGATGAGGAGTTGGCCATTAACCTCTAAAGGTTTCGTGCACTCCAGAAATGTACAGTCTGAATTTCATGGTTTATTGTTCTTACCTGTTTTTCTTTAGTATATTATACGTGTAGACTGCTTGTTAGCTGAACTTCAATTGTCATGTTCAGCACTTACCGTTTATTTTGAATTAATTAGTTGGGAAATCCGTAAATTTCCCCTGTTCTTTCATATTAGTTCAGTTTATACTCGACTTGATTAAATCTTAGATTATATCATTGTAAACAAGTGTGTCAGACTCTATGTCGACGTAGCATAGTGCTGCTGTGAAGACTAAACATATAATGTGGCTAATATGCAAGAATTCGCTCCTGTAAAAGTGGTTCAGAAATTGGGTTTTTTTTTTTTAATTGTGATTATATATTAATGATTCCAATTTTAGTGGATGCATTTTTGGTTTATCATCTGCTTTGTGTAAATATCTGTTGGACTCGGGATTCGACTATATAATGTATCTTCTTATTGTTGTCGATCTATTTGTCTGGTCCAAAGTTACAAACTGATATTTAACTTTGTATCTATCTACTCGTCTTGCAAGCCAAACAATTTGTTGGAGGCATAATTCCTATTCTTGAGTAGCTAGGTGCATAATTCCTATTTTTGAGTAGGTAACAACTCCAAATCAAAAGTTTTCAAACACAGCCTCCATTAATGGTCAGTGAGATCAAGAAATCCTTCCTCATTATTGTTTTTAGCTATCTAATTATTCCATACACAATTATAAGTCGACTCCAATTATTGCCTCGTTGTCCTTCGCACTATATCTCTCCCTTTTATCAAAAACTACGGAGTTGTGTTTAAACGAGTACTACTTTACATTTGCATTTAATTCTTTGGAACAAATTAAAAATCTTTTTGACGTTTGCTAAGATAAATGAATTGATTATTGGATGCAAATATCATATCTTCCAAGTAATATACAATTCTTGTGGTATGTAAATATGGACCAGAGGTCTAGAAATTTTCACAATATGTCCGAGTTGAGGCAAAAGATTAGGCAAATAGGAAAAATAATAAAATGAAAGGGAAAGTTACAAATGGTGAAAGCTGTATGTTACACCTCAATTTGGCCAATTTTTTTTTAAAAGTTAGCAGAAAAAAAAATTATGTAGCTCTAATCGAAAGGGTTAATTTAGTACATATGATGTTATATAATTGTTTTGTGACTTTTGTCATAATCTTTAATTAAAGAATATTTAAAGATTACTCGGGTCATTTGAGGTAGATAGACATGAAATGCATGTATGCTCAAACATAGAAATATATGATCATGATGTGAGGGATTGGGCGTGGGGGGACCTTTAAAGTTACTATATTTTCTAAGGACTCTGTCGTTTTCAATATGTGATGAAAAGAAGATATTCATGCAATCCTCGCCTCAGCTTTAAAATATATTTTTTCCTCTTTTAAGCGTACTTGGGCCTTTAGTGCTCCAGAGAATTGGTCACAAAATACGTTTTGGTTATTAAAATTCTGATTTACTGTAGCATTGGATTTTTCCCCCTATGGTTAAGCAAAAGTTATTTAATTTGCTTTATATAACAACATCCTCTTATTCTTTTTGCCAACACGAACACCTACTCTCCCTATGCATATGACCAAATAGTTTTTTCATAGAGTGTTTCTAACTGGTAACTCATTTTTACAATGAAAAGGTTGATTGAGAAACAAGCTTGCTCTCCGGATTACACTACTCCATCAGCTCTCGCGATGCACAAGAAAACACATATTATATCCAAAGTGAAGCCGAGAATCCGAATAATTCACATATTTGCACCGGAGATTATCAAGACAAATGCTGAAAACTTTAGAGAAGGGGTGCAAAGGCTCACTGGAAAGCCCACAGAAGATAACATGTCCAAGAAACACAACAAGAGAATGGACGTAGGTTGCTGCATGAGGATAAAAGGAGAAGAAGAGATCCGTAGAGGTGCAAATTCAAGCAGCGGATTCTCTGCAGAGATTGATATATTCATGCAAGATATATTTAATCAGTTTCCAATTGTGGAAGAATATTAAGCTCTTGTTCAAACGGGATGCCTAGCTATCAGTTAATTAATTAGTCAAGTTACTTCTTCTTTGGTGTTTATAAATTAAAGACTCAGTCTAATGAGATTACCTTATCAATATTCTCCAGAGTTTATCGGCTTTGTACTTCGTGTCATGTAATTTTTATCTTGAACTAAATTCCTGATATAAGCTATAACTTACGATCAAGAAACTCATGGTTGGCAGTGATATTCTAAAACATACATAGTTACTTATATTTTTTAGCTTGAAATCAGTGATTTAACACTTTTTTGAAAGGAAAATTGTATACCCATTGGAGTTCTTTTCTGTTTTTATGATTCCATCTATTAATGACAGTTGGATTATTTTTAATACTTTCCCTCATTTGAGGTTTAGTATTAGTACCAATTGTTGTTAAACCAAGATTTTGAAGTGCTAATTTAGGCCTACGTGAATGTCATTCAATCATATCTGCACTGAGTAAAATTTGTACTAACACAATAACAAGCAAACTATGTTAATCATGTAAACTGCATTAGACAAATCCTATACGTCGTCTGAGAAAATGTTGGTGAGAAAAATCGAACTCATGAGTATTGATGAAATGTTTACTCATTCCATCATCTCGGACAACGACGAGAGGCACGCGGAATAATATACTGTTTGAATTTTGTGTACTCCCTGTTCAATTTTCTAATTCGTCCCTACGGGCTTTCCAGAACCGGTAGTGTAATATTCAGAAAAAGAAAAAACAGACTGAATAATTCGAAAATTCAATCATGGGAACCCAAATTTGAGCAAAGATCACGCGTGCAACAACATTGGCTTAGAACAGTTAAGTCTAAACGTGACTTGATAGTAAAGAATTACCTGTGCTATTATCTCCAGTTTAAAACAAGTTGTACAAGAAAAGGCAACTAGCACCATTTCTTTATTAATATACATGTTCGAGTTGCATTAAATATAGTAAACAATCGCTATAAAAATAAATATCGTAAATAGGTGAAATAAACATAGACCCTCACAGTCTTGTCTTTATGGTGTTGAACATATGTGAACTGCAGGATAACAGCCCGATTCAAATGTAATAAAACACGCTTGATCCAGGTGTTCGCACTCTCAAAACTTTCTATGATCGCAATAACCTCGGTCAAATTCTGATTAAAGAAACAAACGTGAACATGACTTCGATAATAACTCGTCCTTTACTAGTTACCACTTACCACCTTGTTCCTTTTCTAACTAATTCAGACTTGCATCACTAAACCAAGAAAGCCATTTGCCCATTTAAAAGTTCATCGGAGGAGGAGTCAAAATCGAGGGTTAGATGTGTGCCTTCAACTTCTGTATCCAGATATCAGCTCAACAACTTGTGAAGGTACAGGGCTCTAGTCTTTTGAGAACTCCAGGTACTCCAGCAGTTCACTCATCTGCATTAAGATGGAGAACCAGTGTATATGAGATGAAATGAGATGAGAAGCATCAATTATGATCAAGAATCAAAATAACCATAATTGTTTCAGGCAACAACAGGAGGAGCACAAAACAAATGAATAAATTTGAAGTCCGTCATGTTCAGTTCTTTGATTCATTGAAATGTAGAAAAGAATATACAGAAGATTGCTTCTCAGAATCTATCCCCTTTTTCAAGAGAAATTTTAGTGCATCAACTAGATTTGATACATGTGCATCATTTGCACCAAAGAGAAGAGTTCAAATTCTTGAAGGACAATAATGCTACTCACTGGAATCTCTTCACCAATATATGAAATAAAAAACAACCTCCCGAATACAAATAAAGCAATTTAACGATCAAAACCTTAACTAACATGCAGCAACAAGCCTGTGCACATCAGACCCATTACCAATTTCCTTAAACAACACTACAAATAACCCAGAAAACTAAAAACTTTTCACAAAAAGGCCCACAAAAATAAAACAATACAGCAAGAAGCGAGTCTCTTCATATTTTTCAACTAAGTGACTGAAGGTCCCTGAACTGAAATTGAGCAGGCCATGGGTTTTTACTGGAAGAGAGAGAGAATGATTTGTCAAAAGAGAAGGTTTCCATTCGTTTTTTCAAGCGTGAAAGTTGGTGGGGTTCTTTTATGGCGCTTTGAAATAAGGAGCTTTAGTACATTATTCTATTGAAGTCGTTTTTTGATTGATACAGGATAAATTTAAAACCTTGAATCAGAAACTGTATTTGCAGGAAGGAAATAATGAACTCGAATGTCAATAGGTATAATGTGCAGTGTGCACAAAACAATTGCAAGGGAAACACAAAAAATGGATACGAGCGAAAGAAACTCTGGGATGAAGCAAAAGCAGGCTGTGGATCCAATTCTGAAAAAGGCCAGCATAATGGCAGATTGGTAGCAGAGCATCTGGTGAAATAAGTAAAGCTCAGTGAACTTTTCTGATACAGAAATCATGATTCTCTATGGATATAGCTTCTTGCGTGAGTCTTTTGTGGAATTGTGGTTGAAATACAATTGCTGAGATAATAATGAAACATTATTGTAATTACTTGAACTTCCCTGCAAAATACCCAAGTGCATTGATATTTGATACTTAACCATTCAAGTGAGCAACAATCATTTGTCATCAATTCATCTTGAATACTCATGATTTGCCATTGGAAGAGAACTTTATTTTAGTAATTAGTACAAGAAAACGGACGGTTCCTTGCAGAATGAAATGCAGGTTACCTCATTCCTCTCCCAAACAATGTAGAATTTGGGGAAGCCGCGTCTGGATAAATGACTGTCCTTCCATTTTAGCATTAATGGACACAACTACTCAGGACAAACTCTAGAAATTAGGACTCTGGCTACAGATTGTGCACAAATGGTTGGAACGGCTCAATATGCAATGCTTTTGATCTCCAGATGGTAGAACATGCCAAAAAGTAAATGTAATAGTGCCCTATTTTTAGGGTGCAAAATGCTAAAAGGCCTTTCAACAACAATAAAATTTTGCTCAAGTCTCACGGCAATTGCTACTGCAACTTATGTCATCAATTGTTATGTTTCTCCTTCGATCTCTAGTCGCCATTTTCTGACCGTACCTTGCAAATATATCCGCTAAATCGAACAATCCAACTTCTCTGAACTTCTCAGCCATTGCCTCAAACATAATCACACCTTCCTCATTTGAAAAATAATGCAAAAACTTGTTGTAGTCAAATCTTGGCACCTCAACTTTTCTATCCATCACCCTCTCCACATATTTTGTTGCTTCCAGTGATTTCCCTGCCTTCACCAAACCTCCAACAAAAATGGTGTCGAAATTAATCAATGGATCATCCCCTTTCCTTCCTCTCTTCCCCAGATGTCCTTGCAATAACATGATATACGTATGCATAGTAGGCTCACACCCTTGCCCGATCATCTCCCGAAACACTTGTGTTGCTTCGCCTGCCTTCTTTAATCTCAAAAGCCCCTTAATCATCCCGTTGTACACACTTATATCTGGCATTTCAACCCCTTGAAAGATCTTGTAACCCTCCACAACCCTTCCTCTACTCATGGCCCCATAGATTATTGATCCCAATATCTTATTATCAAGATTCAGTCCCCTCA
This sequence comes from Primulina huaijiensis, assembly GCF_012295235.1. Classification (NCBI taxonomy): domain Eukaryota; kingdom Viridiplantae; phylum Streptophyta; class Magnoliopsida; order Lamiales; family Gesneriaceae; genus Primulina; species Primulina huaijiensis. The sequence continues at coordinate 17,359,626 of NC_133318.1, forward strand.
TCTTCATCTCCTCAAGTACTGCATAACTGTCCCCAATCTTGCCTCTTTTACACAGCCACTTGATCACTAGCCCATAAGTCGAAACCCCCAAATCGTCCATTCTTTTCACTCTCATTGATTGAAAGAGCTTCAATGCCTCATTAAAACTGTTGTTCTTGAAAAGGGTTTCCAACATAACGTTGACAGAATTAACATCTGGTTTAAAACCTTCATCCACCATCAAATTCCACACCTTTGAGGCCTCAATTAAATCACCAACATCACAAAAACCATATACCAACCACCTATAAGTCTCACCATCAGGCTTAATAACACCCTTCAACTTCAACACAAGATGCTTGGCCTCCAGAACAAGCTTATTTCTGCACAAAACTTCCACCACCTTGTTAAAGGTTTCATCTTTATATTCATAACCAAATCCATTCATCATATGAAAAAACTCCACACATTTCTTTAACTCCCTCGCAGCAGCTAGAGTTCTCAATGCAATTATATATGTCTTGATGTTCACTAAATGGAGTTTTCCAGTTTCTTGACAGAGATCCCATAAGAGCTCAATATTTCTCGACTTTGCCACAACATCAAGCATCTTGTTGAAGGTGGTGGAGGTGTGGGTGAAATGAGGTTGGGAAATTGAGAATTGGTAGAATTTGTATACTGGGCACCATGAATATGGGAATCTAAGGCACACTTGAAGGAAGAACTCGTGGTTGAGATTGAAAGGGATTTTGGAGAGGCTGGCCTGGAGCTTAGTGTTGGGAGAATTTTGCTGCTGATAGAGGACAGTGCACACTTTGATCAGGTGAGATTCATTGACTGACGCTACCAAACTTCGAGTCGGAGGAGGAGAAGCAGCGTCCTCGGCGGTGGTGGCAAAAGATGGAAGACGGAGAATGAAGTGGCTTATGGAAGGTCTGCTGATTTTTGTGAACCGCATTTGGGTTTCGCCTCGGTTTTCAGATTCAAAAGTAAAAAGTTAATATATATAGACTATGTTTGGTAGCTAATAATCATCTTTTATATCATGTTTGGTTTATTTTTAATTTAACATGGAGGTCCTTGATTATGATTGAAAATCCTCATTATTTTATGGATTAAATATCCCTCCTCAAAGGTGTGATAATGTATAATTTTTGAATAATGATAATGATAAGATTGTATATTGACCATAATATCCTTGAATTATTTTCTTCAATATAATATGAAAATTAAAATTAGTGAAAATTTAATAATTAATATAATATTGAAATTTTTATTATATTTTTTATAAATTAATTTCATATATTTTTATTATGTTCAATCATTTTAAAGAAAATAAATTGAAATGCAAATCTATCTTAAATTTTTTATAAATTTCTAATCTTGTTAATTCATTTTTTCATAAAAATAAATATTTATTAAATTCTAATTTATTTTGTTTAATGATTACCGTAATATTTTCAAATATATTTCTAATAAATATATTTAAATTAATTTTAATAAATATAAATAATAANCCATATATCTTATTTTTCAATCATTCTAATTACTAATCATTTACTTATCACATCACACGTACCAAACGGAGCCATAGAGTTTTAATTAATATATTACTCATCCATCGTGTTCATCAATAAACTATTATTAATCTATTAGGCTATGTTTGATGTGTAGGATAAGATAACTAATTTGATTAATGACAAAACTCAAGATAATGATATATAATGTGTTGTGATAAATCATGTTTTGTTTGGTAAGATTTTAATGAGTATGATAAATTTTACATTTTTTGTTGTTGAGACAAAAATACCCTAAATTAGCATTGATGACAATTTGGTATATAAAATGATATTTGTAGCAATGTTTTCAAAATCATGTATTTTGTTAATAAATAAATATTTTATAAAATTTTAAATTATAGATTATGTATTTATCTGATAATTTATTTTTTTTAAAAAAAATTAATATGATTTTGCATTTTATCTCATTTTTAATATTGATTTCTAATTA
>NC_133318.1:17361668-17374787 GCF_012295235.1 Primulina huaijiensis
TATATAGACACACACACGTATAATTCGAATTTCCAAACCCGATATTTAACAAACACCAGTACTTTGTGATTATTGTCTTTATTTTTATTTTTGAGATGTTTTTTTTTAGTTTTCGACTTAGTAATATATAATTACATGAAGTCTTTGTTACAAATTACAATATTAATAATATATTGTAATATCATAAAACAAAGAATTTTTTATTTCCTAAAACCTGAGCCGAGAGCATATCTAAAATTGCAGATCTCTCATGTCGATTTTTTTTGGGTAAAATGGTAATTTATGTTATTTTTTATGAATTAGATTGTTAATCACCCCAAAACAATGGGATGTCTTTTCAACCAAATAGGTTTCTTTTATCATGAGCTTTTTGATTAATTGGGCCTATAAAAAATGAAACAAACATGAGATTAATAATCTATCCTTTACTTATTACCCACACCAAACATACCCTAGATGTATAATTTAAATATGCTTCATCATATAGAGTAGATGAATGACACCTCATTGAAAGGCATGGTGAATGGACAATATATCAAAACTATATATGTGTGTATGTGTGTTGATTTGTCTAATTTTAGATTTTGGTCTATTAAATTTTCAATGTTTGGTTTTGATATATTAAATTTTAATTCCCGACTATTTTGGTTCAATTATTGACATAATAGCAATTTTCGATGTCATAATTTTTCAATGTCATATCAACATTTTTCGAGATTATGTCGGAATTTTTCGGTATCACATCAGCAATCCAACTAAATAACACTGAAAACAAAAAATCAAAGTTATTGTACCAAAAACAAAAACTAGAAACTTAGTTGACCAAATTTTAAAATAAAAAAATTATTAAAAAAAATTTATTTATCCAAAAATATTGGAACAAGGAAGGCCCAACTGAATATTTCTTCGAATCTTATGTATAGTTTGAATATAAAAGCTGTTAGAAGTGTTTATAGAAGTTGAATAAACACCTCATAAATTTTTTTTCTGAATTATGGTGATATCAACTGTTGTTAGTGGCTGAAATAGGATCTTGATCTTCGAAGTTTAGTAGACAACTAAAAATTTAGTGTGAAGAAAATCCAGCCGAACTTAATGAACTAAGTAAAATCAGTAGACCACTTAAAAGTAAATCATCAAAGGAAAGATACTGAAAGTAAATAGCAAAAATGTAGTTTATGGAAGTTCGAAGTATAAATACCTTCTACGTCTCGTTTTCTTGAAGATGTTCACTAAAAGATTCTGGTTTTACAACACTTGTAAACACACACTTCAATATGACTTATACACTGCCAACTGAAATTTTTTTTTATCAATTTCCACGACTAATAAAAATTCTGAACAGAAATACTATTTCTGTAAGTTACATACTCACACGTCTTTATGCGTATTGGATATGTCTTTATGCGTATGATTGAATGTTTTCAGCAAAAATTTTGAATCTGAGGTAAGATAAATAGTAGATGGTCGAGAACATGTGTTGAAACTTTAGATTACCTTTAATAAATGTTAGTTGTCCCACATCGGATGGATAAAATATATGTGACTTGTATATATGGGCTTGGACAATCCTCCCCCTTGAGCTAACTTTTGGGGTTGAGTTAAGTCCAAGTTCCAATCTTAACATGGTATGTATTTTATCCATTCGATGTGAGACAACTAACAATAAAAGATTTGTAACATTTAGATTTGAAATGTTATAACTAAATCTTACCAAAATCATAACCGAAATAGTACAAGATTCTACATGTCATTCGTCGTATTCCAAAATTAGTATAGATGTATGTGAGACGAGAATTTATTCTTGGGACGATGGTAATATTTTCATGATTTGAAAGTTATTTTATTTATAAAAACGAAAGTATTATTGTCATTTAGCAATAAAAATAATCGCAGTGAGTCTTGAGCAAAGTTCTTAATTCAAGCAAAGGCTTAAAAGTTGCAATTTTTTTCTTTAAATCAGGTTCAAATTTTCGCCTTTAAATCGTACTTTCTCAATCCAAGATTCGATTTTTATCCGCATCGAGGAGAAAAAATTCGTTTCATGTTGCGGATTGGTTGTAAATCTGTGTTTTCGCTTTCAATGAATCCTATTGTTAATTTAAGGATATAAAGGGTATTTAAAATCAACTCTAAAATTTTAGAATGTTAGTGATAATGTGTGATTGGATGCTAGCTATTTACTGAATGTTATACGTGATCTGTCCCATGCATATTCGTCGAAGTTGTATCTTTTATGAATTTGCATGCGTATGGATCCTCAAGATAGCTTGTGAAATCAGATTTTTTCTTGAAATCTTTACAATTTCTTGGTTAAAATATGTATACGACGATGCACTTAAATTACACCTGTTTGTGTTTTCTGCTGCTTAGTTCGTAATTTGAATTTTGAGCATATGGGTGTTCAATGTTTACTATCGGCTCGATCTCCTATCATTTTTGTCTATGATTATGTATACTGTGAATACACGAGAACCGATGTCGTGACATCCATAGGCACCTAAAAGGTTTGGAATATTGGTATGCAGATCAATTTGAGTCAATGGGTGTGCTACCAGAGATGTGAAATTGTATTTGTGAGGAAGGGATCAATCAATTTCTGCTATGTTGATTATTTCATTGAAGGTCGCTTGTTGTAATTGTGATCTACGGTTGAAAAAGCACGAGGAGAACTCTTTCATTTGTCTATCTGTATATGTATCAGTCCTGGTTGAATTTCTTTATTCCAAAGGTTTTTCATTCTGGAAATCAATATTGAGATTCGGGGGTGGCGTTATGAAATTAAATTTTCTTGATTGGCAAAACCTCAGCATTATTGAAGCTACTTTTTGCAATATATTGCTACAACTGCTTGAGATATGCCTTTATATTTTGATACTGCCTTGTCAAGTCTCGACGTTTATGTAATGTCTTGTTTGCAATATGATTTGATGTGGTATAACATCTTTTAAATTTTTAACTTTACAAAAGCTTAACTGGAATGTCACACTATGTGATATCACCATCGCATATTCAGCGGCAACCTCATGATCGGATTTTAGTTTTGCATTTTGATTTCATTTGCCAAGACTTGATTTGAGAGCGACATTTATATTTATGTTTAATGAAACCGTCTCTAGTCAAATGGTCCATTTCGCTGTTTTTTCATGTCACCTTCGAGATGGTAGATAGGCCTCTTAGTTGTGACAATGGAAATAGAATGGTCAAGGTGTGTTTAGCATCCAATACCTTAAACTTATCATTTGATGGTGGCAATGCTGAAACTTGCATAAATTTGTAGTTCCAATCTGAAGTTAAAAAAAAGGTGGTAGGTAGATCTTTAACCATGTCAGAAACTTAATGTTTAATCTGCGCTCCCAACTTTCACGCTGGATGTGCCGGAGATGATGCTCGAAAGGCAGTTTTCCCTAGCATATTGGGACACCCTCGTCACACTGGAGTGATGTTTCACATGCACTGCCAAAAATGTGTGTGTGTAGGTTATGAGACAAACATTGAGAGGTGTCTTGTCAATGAAGTATCCAATTGAGCATGGAATTGTCAGCAATTGGGATGACATGGAAAAGATATGGCACCATACTTTCCATGATGAACTTCATGTAGCTCCCGAGGAGCACCCAATTCTCTTGACAGAAGCTCCTTTTAATCCCGTGGCCAATCGTGAAAGAATGACTCGAATCATGTTTGAGACCTTTAACACCCTTGCTATGTATGTCGCCCTTCAGTGTGTTCTCTCTCTTTATACCAGTGGTTGTATGAGGACAAATCAAACCTGTTCTATTGTTCACACATATATTGAAACGTCTTCCATTTTTTCACGGTTTTTTTTCTCGACTCTGGGGGATAGTTTCAGCCACACAGTCCCCATCTATGAAGGTTATGCAATCCCCCATGCAATCTTGTGTCTTGATCTCGCTGGGTGTTATGTCACTCAATACCTCAGGAAGATATATTGTGAACGAGGCTACCCTTCCAACATTTGTATTGAGCATGACATTACTGGGGGCATAAAAGAGAAGCTAGCATGTATTGCTCTCGATTATGAACAAGAGCTAGAAAGGGCAAGACCAGCCCTCATGTGGAGAAGAACTATGAACTGCCTGATGGACAGATGATTCCTCTTGGTGCTGAAACATTCCGCGGCACTGAGATTCTTTTTCAGCCATCAATGATCGGGATGAAAGCTGCCGGAATTCATGAAACCGCCTATAGTTCTATCATGAAGTGTGACGCTGATCTCAGGAAGGATTTGTATGGTTAACATTATCCTCAGTGGTGACTCCACCATGTTCCCAGTTATCGCTGAAAGGATGAGCAAGGAGATTACGGCACTAGCTCCAAGCAGCAAGAAAGTTAAGGTTGTGGCTTCACGTGAGAGAGGAAGTATGGTGTATGGATTGGAGGTTCCATTCTGGCCTCTCTCAGCACATTCCAGCAGGTAAATTTAACACTTCATAGGAAAGATTTATACGGTTTCTTTGACTTTCTGTGATTACTTTGTTTCCGAGAACAAAAAGGGTTAGTGATTTGAAATGTTTCAAATGCTTGGTTTTTCTTGTTTTTCTGATTGCAGATGTGGATAACCAAGGCAGAGTATATCGAGTCCGACCTTCGATTGTTCATAAAAAATGCTTTTCAAAGAACTTGCACGAAAAATAACGATTGAAGATATTTATTCGATCACATGCTGCTTCTCGTTTGCTTTCCCTTGTTAGTTTTCCCTGTTCTCTCCTCCCAGTATTTTGTTTTAAATATATGAAGATTGGGAATTGAAAAAGTATTATCTGAGCCAAAATATCCATTTCCCAAATCTCCTGAGTCAAAAAAAATAAAAAAATTCTTTTGTTTTCTCCAACCTTTACCTCTAAAAAGAACTTGTGATAGTCTGCACATATGTCTTGATCTACACTTGGAAGATGCATGATAAAAGACGAGGTGTTCCCTTATCAAAACTGATTTAAAAAAAATATGATTTGGACATTTGGACGTATGACCTCCAAATTTGACCATGTCTTAGCAAATTATTAAATAAGACGGCATGTGATAATAAAAAACGAAGTATTGGTGCAAGGACGGCCTTCAGGAATATTATTCACTAGAAACACATCTCTATGACTATAAATAACGAGCTCTGCTTAGCAGAAATGTATCACTCAAAATTTCAGATTACATTCTTATTCTGTAATCAACTTAATTGTTGCAAGATTCACATGGCAAAGCTCATTATCTTGTTGAGCCTCGTAAGCCTGTCTTTTGGCTTCCTTGCATTCGCTTTCGAGCCGAGTCCATTGCAAGATTTCTGCGTTGCCGATCCCAGTAGCTCAGGTGATCAACACTCCTTCACACACCATCAGCATTTTCTTGTGCAAATCAGATACGTTATCATTTTTATACTTGTGGTTATTTATTAATTAGCATAAATTTCATTGTTAACAAGTAGTTATAATAACTTTCACTGGTTGTGTTAGCAGCTAAAGTGAATGGGTTGGCTTGCAAGAACCCTGCATTGGTTCAAGCCAGTGACTTCTCCTTCAGTGGACTTCACTTAGCAGGCAACACATCAAATCCTAATGGCTCCAAGGTTAGCCCAGTGAGTGTAGCTCAAGTACCAGGCCTCAATACTCTTGGAATCTCAATGGTTCGTATCGATTACGCACCATGGGGCATCAACCCTCCACATACTCACCCTAGAGCCACTGAAATACTGACAGTCATTGAAGGTTCCCTCCAGGTGGGGTTCGTAACCTCGAACCCTGGTAATAGTCTAATCACGAAAACCCTTCAGAAAGGTGATGTTTTCGTGTTCCCGGTGGGACTCGTCCACTTCCAACGCAATGTGGGAACTGGACATGCTGTTGCAATTGCTGGATTGAGTAGCCAGAATCCCGGAGTCATTACAATCGCAAATGCGGTTTTCGGATCGAATCCTGATTTTAGCAATGACATTCTTGCCAAGGCATTCCAAGTGGATAAGAGTGTTGTGGATCAGCTCCAAGCTAAGTTCTAGAACTGCAACCTGATGAGATACAACTACAAGCGACCTTTTTAAACTCATTCAATGCATGCTTTGTAATCTGTTTTTTTGTTACTTCCTATATATCCTTCCATCTTGATTGCGGGATGGGTGTCTTCATTTATATTGTTTTTATTGTATGTTTTCTGCATTTCATCGTATGCTAGTAAATTAAATTCCTTTGTCATCGACTTTTTTACTTGCAAACTTAAGATTACTGTCCCAGTGATTGATACTGCATTAACTAGCTAAACAGTTAAATTAATCAGTCTGGGAAACGTTGCAAAATTTTTATATACGCCGATTCTGGTGGGAAAAGGGTCTTCTAGTCTTCCAGGAAATCTACATAAAATAAGCAACCCCGATTTTCCATTTCAGAAGCTATGTCTTCTGAGAAACCAAGAAAGACACATCTTTCAATTTTAAAACTATATTTTGTAAAATGATTTCATCACTGCGAATATATAGATAGATTCACTTCTAAATCATTTGGCGTTGAGCAATTCTTGATTTCTTATTTGAGCTCAATCATATCTACGATCCAAGACAACGCATATTTACGAAAATATCAAGTCAAATAGTTTTGATGTTGATGATCATTCTGATATAGAGATTATAAAATAATATATCATCTGATATCCGTTAAGTATGATCCACTAATATATACAACTGATTTCATATGCCAATCGACGTAATATGATACTATTATGTCATAATTATGTATCTTTTTTTTTTTCCTACTAACTTGTTCGATTTTGGGTGTTGATCTACTAAATTTTCAAAATTTGGTTTTGATACACTAACTTTTAATTTTCGGTTATTTTGGTCAAATTATTGGGATGAAACCGAAAAAATGCTGACGTGAAATTGAAAAATACTGACGTGACATCGAAAAATGTTGATTTGACATCGAAAATTAGTTACTTATCTGATTTAATGTCAGTTAAAAATTAAAAGTTAATATATCAAAAGAAAGTTTGAAAGCTTATTATCAAAATCCAAAATTGAACTAAGAACAAAAAAAAATTTTGTTAAAATAAAAAATGTATAATAGAAAATAAAACATCAAATGACATACAACGTGCAAAATATGTGCAACAGTATAAAATAACATAGCTAAAATCCTCTCAACAGTCGCTTAAATGTTAAAAATATATTAGAATACATTGATATTTTTTTTAATTATTATATCAAACCATCAATTGTGAATTCAACATCTAAATTAATTTTATAAATAAAGAATTAATATTTTAAATATTACTTTGATTATAATATTACTACTTAAACAAATAGATATCTTGAAATATTAAAGATATATCTAGTGACAAATATAATGATATATTAATATTAATGCTTTAAAACATCATTAGAAGGAAAATATGAATATTTAGGGGAAAAATCAAACCTACATAATAATATAACTTTCAGTATTTTCACGTACTTTTTTATTTATATTTTTGTTTTTTTTAATTCCTCCTTTTGTTACAAATATTATAGTTATTATTATTTTAATTAATTTTCTTCCTATGAATCATTTTTACATCAATAAATTAGACTTTTAAAAAATGGGGGTTTGTAGATGTCAAATTTTTTTTTAAAAAAATCTCCCTATTCCTCTTCAAGTCTACAACTCAATCCCATTAAATAAAATCTATATTATTTTTAAAAAATAAATTTTACCCTAAAACAAGAACAAATAAACAAATATAAAAATTAAAGGTTCATTCATTATGTACATAAAATGGACCACATTATTTGGGCCTTTATAAATTAAAAGCACTAACTTTGGGGACCTCCTAGACTGCTGGGCCTGAGGCAGAGGCCTCACGGACCTGACCTCAGGTCCGCCCCGTTTCCAAACACAGACCATAAACTCATAAACCAAATCGTGAACAAGAGAAAGTTGAAGTCAATAAAAAAGTTAGTATCGTACAACACAAGATGAATGACCATATAAACAGTCGATCAAAAAGTACAAAAAACATAGCAAAAAAGTAAAATAATATCAAAAAATGAAAAGACAAATGAAAAAAATCACAGTTTATGATTGAGGAAGTCACTGCATTTGATTGAAACACTGTTTTTGCCCCTTTTTTGTTTCTTGTCACGTGAAACCGAAAAACAAAAAAAAAGCTGTGAACCCAAGAAACATGGGCTCTAACAAGAATCAAAAGGAGGAGAGGTTTGGATCTAATAAGGAATTTTTATTCTGATTCTTGTTTGAGGAAGTGAAATTATTTTAACAAAGCTATACACCGGTAGTTCATATCACTTATTTATCTAACGTCTAGACACTACATTTTATTACAGAACAATCATTCTTGCATATGATGGTCATTATTTTGCAAGTTGGCTGTTGAGGAACTCCAGCACCGAAAGACGCTGCATGCAAGAAAGGTCCAAATCAAATACAAGATAAAAAAAAAAAAAAGGTAATGATAACCTGATCAACTTAACGTAGATTTAGAAGAAAAATTATGGACAATTCATACCCGTTGTTCAAGTCCAACTTCCTCAGCTCTTATTGATAGAGATTCCAACAATTTAATGCCGTCCTGAAAGCCAGCGATAGCTGTGTCCTCGTTAGCAAGGTTTCTATCAACATCAGCCACTTTTGCCAGCGATGTAGCTACATCTATGACCTGAGTTTATGATTTGAAATAAGAGATAATTAGAAGAGAAAAAGCAGAGACTAGAGAGGGGCTAATACCAAGACCAAGTTCTCAGCTTATAATAAACACATTAACAAAGGAAAATATTGTTGATCACAATCACATATATTACATCCTCGAGCCAATGATTAACAGGGGCGGTTTGGAAACACTAGAAACAGAATCAATTGCTCACCAGCGACGCAACGTTTGAATGGTACTTGATTGCATTACGGCGAACTTCCAAAGCCTTGAAATAATAGGATCTTGCAGCCTGTAAATCCCCTTCGTAGTACTTCAGGTCCCCAATTTTATTGAGAGAAACAGAATGTGTATGTGTTATCTGCACAGGTCCAAATACAAGTTGTTCCAAGCTGGATTTGCGGAAAAATGGTAGTTAACTGGCGTAATACAAACTTATACCTCCAAATCATCCTCCGGTACTTTTGTAAGGAAGCTGACACTCTCCTCAAAGTATGATATTGCAGCACTAGCATCTCCAGTTGCTCGACTGAAACAATCAGTGTTATTTTTTGTTCAAAAACAAATGCCATATCATATATCCTAAATTTTATAGATCAAAATGCCAACATAATTTTGACTACTAAAAACACATTTTCTAAATTCAGACAAGAAAAAGACAAAGATGATGGGCATACCAGCAATCACCGAGCATACCTAAAACTGCACCCAACTGAGAGCATAAATCAGGAGTGTCTCCAATTCTTTCCAGTTGTTCTCTAACATCTTCCACGCATATGCTAAGCCTTGATTTTGCACTTCCTATGTTATTAGCACGAAGTGCCTATAAATGAGAAAGATAAAAGTTATGAATGGATATATAAATCAGAACATGTTAGCAAATATGGTGCAGTTTTATAAAAGAATACAGTGAAAATGAAACAATTGAATGTGGCCAATGTTTACACAGTCCCTATTGGCATCAACAATTAACAAATGACAAATTTAAAAAATTACCCTCATGGCCTGCTGCACCAAGAAAGCACCTCTCTCAAGGGACACATCCTCATATATCACATTTTTCTTTCCACCTTCCTTTTCTTCCTTGTCAGTATCAACTTGAGACCTCTTGATCCTTGCATGACCATCAATAAAGCGATCAACTACAGCCTGAAGATTAGGATCATCTTCAATCTTCACAATGTCAGCACCACATAAAGGACAATCCTTGAAGCGTGATACACAAGCTCTAATTTCGTGAAAAGAAGTCATCAAGAACATTCATATAGAAAGCACACGAGGAAACTAACTGATGGGTAAAATTTGGCACATTTCACTTACTTGCAGTATACATGGGAACAAGGCACACACTTGTTACATTCAAAAAGAAGTGCTTGACATATCATGCAGCTGAGAGGGCCTAACTTAAATGTCTGAGAATCGTATCCGTAGGGGCACTTGGGAGTAATTGTTGAATCTTTCTGAGGTGCGGTATCATTGGTCGACTGCTGTTTATGTTGGTTTTCACCAGGTTTTTTAATAGACGCATCATCAGGCTGCGAAGCTTTAATAAAAGGACAGACAGGTTTCATCTTGGTTTACACCTGCAATAGGAAGATGACCGGCTCCGGAATTTATGTAAATTTTAAAAAATGACAAACCTTGCAAAAGAGAGAAGAGAGCCTTCCCCTCTGCACAAACCAAGGAATCCACACAAAACACCACACCACACTTTCAATATTTTAGCATAGCAATGAATCTAATCATGGCAATTTTAGACGTAATCAGAAATCGGTATTTTGATCATCTACCCACATGAGTTTACAACACTAGTTAGCACATTTATCTGGAAAGGAATGAAAGATAAAAGTATGCAGTATAAAAAACTAAACAAAAATATAAAGAGCAAAACAGATAAACTAATGGTGAAGTGAAAGAAGATATGGCAGTGCACAGCACTTAAAAGGAACCTTGCTCACTGTTTATGTCCAATATTCTTAAAAATGTGACACCGGTTACATTTACTGGAGCAGTACAATTGATTGTATTGATTATACAACACAAATTAATAACATCTAGTCACAAAAACTAGACGAGAAACGCAAATATAAATCACTAATTTCTAAAAGTGAAAAAGCAAGCATCGACATACATCATGTAAATATGAACAAGGCAGAATCTACCTTGTACACAACTTATTTCAATACAATTATAACCAATTTCGAACCAAAACAACAACCAGATTCTGTCAACGTACATTTGCCGCAAAATTTCAACACACTTGCAAAACAAGTTTCTTTATTGAATAAAAGAAACGTCATAGTATCATAAATTGAAGCTGAAAATTAGCTTTTCTAGATAACAAAGAACTGAAAATAACAAAAGGGAACACGGATATATGAACAACACCTATACTCGATCAAAAAAAAATCATAAAGACCCGAAATCCATGGGGAAGATACGATGCCTAAGTTAAACAAGAAATGGGCTTTGTAATCCACCTCTTGCAATTTCCGAACGCACTACGATACCTAATCTAAATGCAAATATGAATTGCGTGTAACACAAACACAGCCATGGAGAACGAGAAAGGAACGGTAAAAGGAACAGAAGAAATCGGGGAGAGGTCCTCCACCTCCGTTGTAGTTCTATCTTTATTTTTCACATTAATTAAATTCAATCGTTAAAAAAATAATTATATATATTTGATGTATTTAATAATATGACTTTATAACATCAATTAAATTTTACAAAAATATCCTATCAATTTAGATGAATAAAGTTTTTCATATAATTTATAATATCTACATTATATCATTATGTAAATAATAACTTTTAAATAATTATAAAATATAACAAAATTTTATAAATAAAATCAATATAAACACACCCACGACGAATTTGGGCTCCCCGTTAAATATCTTAATTGGGCACATATCTATCTATCTATCTACTTCTATCTACTTATACTTAAAGCGTGCAATTGAGCTAGATGGCCAGTTTCCTCCCCGTTCACGGTAACAATCGCTACAGATGTCTTTATAAAACATAGTTTCATACACCCAAAACCATGTGTGCTGCTTTCTTCTCTCCACCTCACCCTTGACCTCCCGGTTGCAATAGCTTTACGCATATCCTCATTTTCCCCCTCCTCTTTTTTCCTCTTGCGTTGGATTTTGGCTTTTCACCATCTCAGATTGCAGCATCCAAAACCTTTTCCGATAGGCTCGTTGTTTGGTTCCTCCTTTCTCCAACTCCTCGGTATCGCCTCTGCTGCTTCTCCCCTTGACTTCTACGAAACGGTGGGACTCTTACGACTCTTCGGTCTGCTCTTTTCTCCTTTTGTCTTGTGCACCTGCCTTTTACAGCTACGTCTTCTTTGATCGGCCATCTTCTTTGTCCTGCTTTAGCATCGTTTATTTTGCTCTCTCTGACGTACTTCTTTTCCTCCTCAGGTTGCCTTGGTCTCCACCTCTTCCACCTTGCACCGCGCGCGCAGAGCCCAACAAAAATATTTGTTCGGTGCGTTGCCGGCGTCTTGTCTCTTCTTTCGGTTTCTTGATTCTAAGTCTGTTGCGTTCCTTCCTTCTTCATCCCGTTGATAAGCTTCTCTTTTTCTCATTTTGTCCCCACGTTTTTCTCAGTTTTCCCTACACTCTTGTGTTTGCTCCTCTTTGCTCTCGCTCCACATATTTGCCTTACACAGTCACTTCGGTATTGGTTTGTTTGCTTCTTTCTCCTATTTTCCCTTCATATTTTTTAAATAAAATGCTTATTCACATTTTGTGAAACCGTCGGCTGCTTTTAGCATGTTCAATCCTCATACTTAGTGGTGTTACACAACCTGATGTATACACGCTAGACTATAATGGGAATTTTGAAAACTCGATGCATCCCCCTATATAACGTAACGTTGTTTTGTTTGATTCTTTTCCCTGTTTTCTCGTAATTTCCTCTTTAATGAAATGCCTATTTACATTCTGTGAAATAGTATGCTGCTTTCATCATATTCATTCCTTATACTTAGTGGAGTCACGCAACCTGGTATATAAACGCTAGAATGTAATTAATGGGGATTACCAAAACTCGATTCAGCCCCCTACATAAAGTAACAGAGTCGTTAACTATAGCCCGAAATAAAAACCCAAAGTCTAGAACCCTCAACAAACTAATCCAACAACCACCACTTCACAAAACAAAGTTTTACTACTTGTCGATGACATTAAGATACGTTCTGACAGCCCAAGAAACAGCCAGCTTGTGCATACACTTTGCTTGACTCACGTGTCACCTGTACGTATTTATTTGTATATGTCCCATATATGTTGCCAACCAAAAAATTAAATTGCTACGCAAGGAAAATGTCCCAAATCCAAAACCCCCACAAACTAAGTTTTTTTACATTTATTGGCTCAAATTTCAAATGGGTTCATCTCACTGGATATTGATGTATATTTTGTTGCTTGCCTATATCGTTTTCATCTTCGTCCGCAT
>NC_133318.1:17375150-17376861 GCF_012295235.1 Primulina huaijiensis
ACGATGTTTGGTCTCTGTATATAGAGCCGAATCATTATCATCTTCTTTTATGATATTAGCATATGATGCTGAAGATTGAGAATCTGTATTAGATTTCTGCTTTTGTTTCAAAAATTCTTGAAACTCATTGTATAACTCATTATTCTGCTCAGTATTACTGGCCGATGAACTAGATAAGTTCTGTGCTATTAGCCTCTGCTTGCCATGCTGTACTATTATATTAGGGGTTTTTCCCCTACCACCTCGCCCTCTATAAGAGGACTCTCCTCGACCTCGGGAATACATATCTGTAAAGAAAGACATTAAGATAAATATTCACGAGTTAAGAAATCAGGTAGGTGATTATCTTCACTTTTTTTGTAAATAATTTCAAAATCAAAAGGGGCTAAATGAGCATGCCATCTTGCAAACATTTGCTTAGACACATCATGTTTAAAATCTTTATTAAACATAAATTTTGCTGATTTGCAATCAGTTTTTATAATAAACTTTTGATTATATAAATCATCTTGAAATTTTAAAATACATCTAACAATAGCTAAGATTTCTTTTGCTACTGTAGAATAATTCTTTTGGGCATTATTCCATTTCTCAGAATAAAAACGAATCAGATATTTTTGTTTAGTTTGGGGATCTTTTTGTTTCAAAATTCCACCAAAACCTATATCAGAAGCATCAGTTTCAACAATTTTATCCCATTGGGGATTTGTTAACATAAGACAAAGAAGATTTTTAACCTTTTCTTTTATAATTTGAACAGCCTTAGTATGCTTATCTGTCCAAGGAAAGGGTTTTTCTTAAGTCTATCATATAAGATAGCAGAATCTTTAGTAAGATTTTGAATATAAGGAGAAATATAATTTAAACTTCCTAAAAATCTTTGTAACTGAGTTTTATTAGTTATTATATCAGGAAATTTTGATCCAAACTCAATACTTCTTTGGATATGAATAATTTTTCCTATTTCAATCATATGTCCTAGAAATCTAATATTAGTTTGAAATAAAATCATTTTAGATTTTGAAATAACAAGACCATTTTGAATAATAATATGTTTAAACATTTCTAAATTTTTAAAATGATATTCAATATTATTGAAAAATACCAAAATATCATCAATATACACAATTATAAAGTTGTTATACTGATAAAAAATATCATTCATAATTTGTTGAAATTCTGAAGGGGCATTTTTAAGTCCAAATGGCATTACTGTCCATTCATAATGTCCTATAGGAACATTAAAAGCAGTTTTATATCTATCAGATTCTTGTATTTGAATCTGCCAAAATCCTGATTTTAAATCAAATTTTGAAAATATGATTGCATTAACTAGTCTATCTAATAAATCTTTTTTATTAGGAATATGATGTCTAATCCATTTTAAAACCTTATTTAAGGGTTTATAGTTTATTACTAATCTAGGTACTCATCTTTCTTGCTCATAATGTTTATTAACATAGAAAGCAGTACATGACCAAGGAGATTGAGAAGGTGTTATTAAACATTTTTCTAATAAGGAATGAATTTCTTTTTTACATAATTCTAAATATTCAGAATTCATTTGACAAGGATGAGCCTTGGTAGGAATATTTATTTCCTTAAAATCTTCTTCATATGGAAGAGAGATTATATGTTTCTTTCTATTCCAAAAAGCATTTGGAAGATCATTACATATTTCTAATGAAAATTTATTATAAATAAATTTAAT
>NC_133318.1:17379033-17391956 GCF_012295235.1 Primulina huaijiensis
ATATTTTCTGACCTTACCGAATGTATATAATATTGATCATTATTTATTAAATTCAACAAATCCAAATATACATATGTATCTATTATCAAATATTAAATAGGATAAGAAGACGAGTATATAAAAATTCTTTAGATAAAAAAATATATGATACTGAAAGCGCCTTAAATCTCAGCTTATGCTCAAATGACATATATTCAAATAGATACAATGAATATTTACACTTGTTATATTGTATATATTTTGTCGTTCGTCAGTATTTATCGGTGTTATGATAACATTTCAGTAAAAATTATTAAAATTGAAACTATATTTAAGTTAAAAACTAAAATCGCAAATTCATCGATTACAAAATAAAAAATAAAACAAAAAATAAAAACTGTGTACATTACGTTATTGAAAATATAATTTTCCACGTAATGAGAAGACTAAATTTGATCATAATACGCGTTGAAATTTATGTTAACAAACAAGACAATAATATTTTGATGGAGCTACTATTATCATTTACTAACCCAGATAGAACTAAGATTTAATAAATTAACTCTTTTAAATTGTGATGATATATAGCGAGTCGTTTTAGGTTGAGGTGTACACATTTACAATATTATTCAAAATTTTTGTAGAACAAAATTTGCAAGATTGTCATTTTCGTGAAAGTTATTAATGAAAGAAAAATTAGGAGATCGATCAAGTGATGTCCTTGGATACAAAGGAAAAAAAATACTTGCTATGTTATAGTTTCTCAATACCCATCATTTGCTAATCATATGTTCAATATATCAACCAAATTCATTGGAAAACAATCCTTACTGTACATGTATAGACGGTGGACATTTCAATACAACTATCTACTTCAAAGAGAAGTTGAAAAACTAATAAGAAGATTTTACTCCAACTCAGTATGTACTATCATCTCACGAGACAACTCTAAATACCAACGAGCTCCATCAAAACAATCATGTACATTAAATGAATAATAAAACATTTATCTTATAGTATCGAAAATGCTTAGCAATAGTCCATGTGTGTAGACATATTATAAGTTTTTGATTATGCTTGATCAAATAAACGTATATGAAAACTGCTCTCCACTTCGTTACTTTATGTATTTACTTTTTATTTTCTTTATAATACATCAACCACCTCCATGTTAATTTATTTTGCTTACATGTTACTGACCTGCGTTTTCTTCTAAATACGCGTTCCAAACAATTTCTATTCATATACTTTGATTTCTTTTATTAGTCTCTCGTTGTAATCATCTATTCAGCTGTCTTGTGAATTAAATTGATTCTCATGTTTAAATATCTTAAAAACTCGAAGTTACAAAATTCATAAATACATCAACTAAATTATCAAGTAAAAAATGTTGTAGCTATTGAATTCCTATCTACATTAACGAGTTTTCAAAGCTCTTTGATTATACTAAGATTTTAAATGTTTTTATCGATTATTTAATTGTTCATATTACAACTAATATTTAAGTTAAAGTTGTCACGTTCGTAAATTCATTAGCGTCAACCATGTCATTAATTGTGGCACCCTTACAACCACTACCCTGATTTAAATATGGATGCTCTATTTTCGAACTTATAATTACCTATTTACGGAGTAGATCTATGATTAAATTTTAAGATGAACAAATACTTTAGGTCCAGTTTGAGACTTGTTATTAAAATTCTCTTATTTTAATACCAACTCAATCTTTTTCCTAACTATTTTCAATTTTATAAATTCTTTGTTTTTTCATATTTTTTTACTTTGTTAAACACAATGCCAACTCAAAATACTAATCGTATGACTATGGATATAAAAGAAAATAAAAAATTACTATAAGCAAAATAGTTATGGCTTTTAAAATTAAATAAGACCTACACAAATATAAATACATGGTCAGTTGGTCTAGAGACAAATATAAATGCTCATATATTGGACTACAAACCTGGGTAAAACAACTCAAGAATTGAAGTGTTCTTACCTAGTATATTTAAAGCGTGAATCTGGGCAAATTGGCCAGTTTCCTCCCGGTCCTCGGTAACACCCCAAACACGTGTCTCCACAGCCACAACACTGCCTCGGGCTAGATCCACGTACGCTGCGCTCTTCTCTCCACCTCTTCATTTTCCCCCTTCTTTTTCCTCGCTTTTGTATTTCCCCCCCATTTCAGGAGCAGCGTTCAAAAACCGTTCCGCTTGGCGCGTTGTTTGAGCCTTCCTTTCTCCAGCTCCTCGGTGTCGCCTCAGCTCCGCTTCTTCTCTGTTTCGATGCGCTTCTTCTTTGTTTCTGCAAATCGGTAGGCTTCTTACGTCTCTTTGGTCTGCTCTCTTCTTCTCCTGTCTTGTGTGCCTGGGTTTCAGAGTTGCTTATTCTTCGGTTGGGCAGCTTCTTTGTCCTACCTCCGCATCGTTTATTTTGCTGTCTTTGACATACTTCTTTTCTTCCTCGGCTTGTCTTGGTTTTTGTCTCCCCCGCCTTGCCGCGAGAAGCCCCAACAAAGAGATTTGCTCGGTGCATTGCCGGCGCTACCTCCCGCAGAGGAACAGGCGGTCGACGAGGTGGATAAAGATGTTTTGTGCCCGATATGTATGCAGATTGTTAAGTATGTTTTCTTGACGGGAGTGCGGACATAGTTTCTGCTACATGCGTATCTTCAGAATAAGAATGATTTCCCTTGCTGCTCTCATTTTCTCACCGCCACGGCGCCACCCAACTATACCCCAATTTCCTCCTAAGCAAGGTTTTTTCTCCTTATAATTTTACATAGAGTATCACGATCCTTTTTTTCCTACGTTTGTTAGTAACTCGGGGTATTAGAAAGCTCTATTTAAGCAAATGATGCTATGTGATTTACAATTTAGTGAGTTGGTTGGTATTTATATTATTATCTTTTTTTTTATATTACTTTTTTGGAGTTGGTTTTTGTGTTTTTTAGGAGTCGCAAATTGTACAAAATGACATTGAATTGGAAAGAGCGTCTCTATCTTGTTATCTTAAATCGGAACTATCATATTTGATTTCTTTTATCACCATGGAGTTGGGTCCTTGGAACAAAGATTATTATTAAATGTTTTTTTAAACAAGACAGATTATGTTTAAAGATTAGAGGGAAATTTAGGGAAAAAGAATCCAAACGTGATTTATTTAAAAAAAAGGATCCATAAGTCAATTTACATAAATATCCTTATGTTTAAACATAAATATATTATTAAATTTGATTTAAAAACTCTTATTACTGCATTCATTCTCATTTCAGTCGACTCCAAATCTGAATCTTTTTTCCGTCGACTTCTTCTCAAGACAATTTATCTTTCACATTTATTTCGATTTATTGAGATTTGTCAATTTACTTGAAAAAAAAAAAAAATCAACCCACACTTAAAAATCGAGCAAAATTTTTGTCGACCAAGAACACAAAATTTTTGTCTTGGTCGACCAAAATCTTGAAATTACTTGAAAGTGGTCTTGGTCGACCACTTCCAAGCAACTTGGTCTTGGTCGACCAAGACCAAAATTTTGGTCTGGGTCGTCCAAGAGACCAAAATTTTTGGTCATGGTCTCTTGGTCGACCAAGACTTTTGCTTGGAAGTGGTCTTGGTTGACCACTTCAAGCAATTGCTTGGAGGTGGTCGACCACCATCAAGGTTGTTTTTGTGTCGACTTTTTTTTTAATCCATATATTTGATAAATATGGTCGATAATTATTTAATTTTGACGGATAATTACATAATTTTGATCAATGTTGCATGTTTTTTAACATACGAATCACATAATTTCACATGTATGTTCTATAATGTTACATTATTATGTTACATGTTATGATATATGAGTCACAATTTCACAACTATGTGACATGTGTTTTGACATATGAGCCACAATTATGTTATATGTTTTAACATTCGAATCACAATTTCACAACCAACTATGTTACATGTTGTTTTAACATATGAATCACATATTTAGCTAGGTCGACACAAAGTAGACCTTGTTTTTTTTAGTCGACCCATAGACCTTGTTTTTTTTTGTCGACCCTTGTTGCTTTGCTTTTGGGTCGACCTAAAGGTATATCCTACAAAATTCAACAAAAATTAAGAGAATAAGATACTTAGAATAGACAAAAATTAATAATAAAAATAAAAAAAACATACAATTTCTTCTTGGTCAACCAAAATTATGTTGGTTGACCAAGAAGATGGTTTGGTTGACCAAGAAAATTAACTTAATTTTGGTCGACTATTTTTTCTGGGTGGATTGATATTTTTTCTCAAAATAAATTTTGTGTCGACCGAGAAGAAAAAGAAAAAGAAAATTAATTAAGTTAAAGATTTTAATTACAGTTAAAGTAATAATCAAGAGTCAACTCTTTTTTTTTAAAAAAAAAAGTCAGAGTCCTTAATTTTTAAATCTTTTATGTTTCAATCTCTTTTTTTTAATTGGCCCAAGATTAGATATGAAGACCAAGAAGCGACATAATAGATACTAAATCGGTACATATTGTCGAAAATTAATCTGTCACCTGGAGCAGTCTTCTCTTGTCACATATTTGTTGTAAATGTATGAGTAGATTTTAAGGTCTGAAATATGCGTGTTTTTACTGGGTATATCTGATATTGAATTGAGCTAATTGGTGCGCTATGTGACCTGGATCGTGCTTATGGTGTCGTTTCTCATATTTTTACAGTTGCTGATGAAAACTTCTGCTCGTCAAATAGCCAAGACTGCCAGTTCTTTGGAAAAACTTCGTCGAGCCTTAGAGCAGGTCAGTTATATGGCACATTCAAACAATTACTAGATGGAACTCTAGCTGATTCAAGGAATTATCAAACAGTAAAGGTGGGAATGTTTTTTCTTATTTGTGGTTGGATGTGTATATGAGTTGTTATTCATCCATGTCCATAACTGAAAGATTGGTCCCTGCTACTTTTAGGGTATTCGACCTCTAATTCAGCTGTCACAATAAACGATGGCCTAGAAATAGGTTCGGAAATTTTGAAAGTGGGCTTTCAGGGCGCATTGTAAAAGGCAGCAGAAGATACAGAATAATTGTGCGGTGATTTGGAGTATCATTGTCTTTTTCATTCTGGCCAATGTTGTGTTTTCATTCTGACCGATGATGTATGTTTATTCTCTTGTTTCATTTGTGAAAAACCATCTCAATGATGTTTACCATCTCTTATTCATTCATTGTTACTTCTGTATGTTTGATACTTCATCATGAAGAAAAAACCGGATGAGCTCATCAAGGCTCTTGAGCTTGATTCTTTTGGCTATGACTTGATCACATTTATACTTCAACACAAGTTAGTTAAAATATCTTATGTGTGTTAAAAAAC
The DNA here is from genome assembly GCF_012295235.1 of Primulina huaijiensis. Taxonomy (NCBI): domain Eukaryota; kingdom Viridiplantae; phylum Streptophyta; class Magnoliopsida; order Lamiales; family Gesneriaceae; genus Primulina; species Primulina huaijiensis. Next base: position 17,384,364 of record NC_133318.1, read on the forward strand.
AATGATAGTTCTATGTGTAACTCGATCATTTGGAAGTCAACATTCAAATATAGATTAATTGATGCATATTCACTTATAGCATTTTAATATTTTTTTCAATTGTTCCCAACAATTTCAACAGTTTGCTTGAGATGTTATGACACAATTAGGCTGGGTAAACCCGAGTTTTGGATGGCCACTTGTAGGCAATTAAATTAGTATAATCACTTCGACTACTACACACACAAGTATCTAATATCAGTTGTGTTTTTATAAATTTTCATAGGAAACCTCCTAGAAAACAATTTGGGCAAAACTTTATTTTTGAGAATTTTAATAAATTTAGGTATAGTTTGGTATATGGGATAAGGGAGAGATTGAATCATTATCTAATATTTGGTATCTTTTTAAAAAGCTCATGATAATATCATGGGTCTTTGATAAATAATTTTTTAGAAAGATAAAATGTCCCTTCTATTAGGTGTGATAATTTTAATTTAATGATAAAATATACTATAAATGACTTAATTACTCTCAATTTATAAACGATTTTTTATAAATCTATGTTAGTATGTAGAAATTAAAATCAAATAAATATTTTTATTTATTTTTATATATTATATAATATGATAATTATATAAATGAATTCGAGATAATTATATAAATAATTTTAATAAATCTTAATAAAATTATTAGTATCACTCGATTAACCTTAAAAATTGATATTTGACTTGACTCACAAAATCAAAGGTTCAATTATCATATNTTATCTTACATCTTATTTATTTTTAATTTATCGTTAGAGATTGTTAAGTGACAGTGCAGTATTTAAATGTGGACTCATTTATTGCAAGTCCATGTCCCTGATCTGAGAATGGTGTTGGACAGTACGGTGCTTTTGCACCTTGACAATCAGTATGTGTATAAAACTGGAATGCGTGAGTTACACATATTGGAAGAGGGTGAAATGGGAAATTATACATATACATGTCTAACTAATAATTTTAGGGAGGTGAGTTATATCTATTTATGCATCTAATTTGATGATCTCAAATGTTTTTCTCATCAATCAAATAATTAATGCTTTGAAGGGGGCGACACATAATTAGTAATTCTAAAAAATATATAAATACTCATGTGTTAAACTATAAACTTGGGCAGGACACCTCAAGAATTGAGGTGCCGATGCCTAGTTATAATAAAAGGGAACGATTTTGAACTGAGCATGGTCCAAAACCAATGTTTTTAAATAAACTTGAGAAATCTTTTTGTTTCGATTTTTTTTTTCCCTCAAAAACTTTAGCTGGTTATCTCCGGGATAATACATAAAATCATCCATCTAGTTTAAATATGTTTCTAGTTTAGTCTCTCAATNCTTATTTTGGAAATTAAATACATCATTTTATTAGTTCAGTAATTTGAATATGGTATATAGGCAAGAAACCAATAATCTCTATGTGTACGAAAGCCACTAAGGATAAATGTGGTAAAACAATGACACGTATCAGATTCAATTTGTATTCCATTATATAAATAATAACTTTTAAATAATTATAAAATATAGCAAAATGTTATAAATAAAATCAATATAAACACACCCACTACGAATTTGGGCTTCCCGTTAAATATCTTAATTGGGCACATATTATAATTTTGAACTGATCATGGTCCAAAACCAATGTTTTTAAATAAACTTGAGAAATCTTTTTGTTTCCCTTTTTTTTTTCCCTCAAAAACGTTAGATGGTTTTCTCCGGGATAATACATAAAACCATCCATCTAGTTTTAAATATGTTTCTCGTTTAGTCTCTCAATTTACTTGTGTTCTAATTTGGTCCCTCGAGACTATATATATATGGTTAACATAACGATTTGATTATTTATGGAATTTGATCAAAACTTTGGATGAAAACAAATATGTATAATCATTTAATGTCGCACGAAACAATGCCCGCCCAAGAATGTCAAGTTGCTCGTTCACGTCCCTGACAGTTAACCTTCCCATCAATACTTGACGGATCAAACACATGAGAGTCACATGTTTTTATCCAGTCCCTCAGTTTACTTGGGAGCCAAATTCAGTCCCTCGAGTGCTGATTATTCACCAAAAAGCGAGGCTATGTTTGGTGTGTAGGATAGGATAAATAATTGGATTGATGACAAAACTCAAAGTAAATATATATGATATGTTGTGATAAAACATGTTCTGTTTGGTAAGATTTTAATGAGTATGATAAATTTTACATTTTATGTTGTTGGGACAAAAATACCCTAAATTAGCATTTATGACAATTTGGTATATAAAATGATATTTGTAGCAGTGTTTTCAAAACCGTGTATCCAGCTGTTAATAAATAATATTTTATAAAATTTTAAATTATAGATTATGTATTTATCTGACAATTTATTTTTTTAATAAAAATTAATATGATTTTGCATTTTATCCCATTTTTAATATTGAGCCCAATTTCAAAACCCGACTTTAAAGCCCAAGTGCTCGAGAAAACATGAATTTTAATTTCAAAATATACAAAAAAATAAATGGAAAATAAATTAAAGCCCAAATACCAGAGAAAACACTCTTCTTAAAATTCTAGATCTCGCTTGTAGATATTTTCAGGGCTAAATTAGTAATTTATGTTATATTTTAGGAATTAGATTGACAACCTTCCCAAAACAATGAGATGTCTTTTCACCCAATTAGGTTTTTTTTTTATCATAGACTTCTTGATTAATTAGGTCCATAAAAAATGAGACAAACATAGATTTATCGATCTATCTTTTGTTTGTTACCCATACCAATCATAAAAGTCTGCGGATGTACTGCTTACGGGACTAAAACAGTGAAGTTAAATATCCAATTGGTTCTCAAGAAGACTAATAGGCAAGTCCAGTGCATTATCACGAGCAAGTTCATTGATTCCTATGAGTTAGGCAAATGGAAAGGAGAATCATGAGAAAAGAATATTGGGACTTCCAGCTCTCAAAAACTTATGGTTGTGTATGGCGCGCACATTTTCTTGTTTCTTCAGGAGCTTATGATCTGCTCATCATTTTGTTCCTTCGCATTAATTCGACATCACTAGCCCACATTTGGGCACATTAGGCAATGACAGGATGTTTGATTCGATCAATTTCGCGTTTGATTTAATTGCCATTTGAGGTATATAAATGAGCAAGGTTAGCTAGATCAACTTAGAATAACTAACAAAGAACTGGACGCACGTTTGATTTCTTCATCAGTTAAAAGTTACAGACACGAATGCTGTTGAAAAGGGATAACAAATACAGGAAAGAGGATAGCCATTGACTGAAAGTAAATGTTTAACAAAGAAAGTAGATAATGCGTTATTTGTCAACACATGGAGGATTGAATTTCGATCAAACGGGTTATAAGGTATTCATGAGAGACGCTTGGTTGTTCGTGTGAGCTATCTGCGCCTCTATGATCTGAAGCCGTAACAAGTGAGCAAGAACATCCTCAGCTGTCGGCTGTGGCTGAGAACATACTGGGATCTGAGTTTGGACTTGATTCTCTGGTTCGTTATCCTCATAGAGCCCTGGTTTCACCTCATGAGTAGCACAAAAGGTGTGGATCCTAAAACCACACTCAGGTTTCTCACAAAAATAATACCAATGCTTAGAGTTCAACTCTTTTGTGCAAATCTTGCAGTGTACAGTGGTGCCATTAAAATCAGGTAGTTTGAAGCTGAGAAATAACTCATGCTCATGGGCTTTGTGGGTCACTTTGGGAGGCAAATACGCGCAATGGACATGGACATCCACCTCGCACATCGGACAGCAGTAGGAAAACGTGCTTCCCGGTGCGCCACAGCCGTTGCACAGATACGAACTGCTGCAGTAGGTAGGGGTAGGCAAGAGAACAAGGGGGTGCTCCGGGTGGGACGGATGCTTAACATATCGGTTTGCGTTCCCGCAGTGCTCATGGAGGAAGAAATTGCAGCTCCAGCAGGCGAAGACAGAGTCGTGGCACGGCAGATGACAGCCGTGGCACTGAAACTGCTGCCCCGCCTGAACTTTGTAGAGGGTCAACGCGTGCTGGTGGCTGAAATGCTTGTACTCCATTTGATCTCCTCCTTTTCAAAACAACCTTCTGATTCAGTTTATGAGAACTAATTGTGCATATTATCAGATCGAAAGTTTACTGAGTCAACAATTTGGGCAAGTGGTTGGGCATTGACTTTGAAAGAAACTTCACATCCATTACGTATGTTGACTTTAAATGGCCTCCACTTGCTTGCACTATGTCGTTTTAGTTTTTTTTTTTTTTAGGTGGGAATGAGTTTATTACATTCGAGCGTCAAATTTGAGATCATGTCGTTTTATTCATCTACGAGACGATAACATGTGCAGGATGGGGTACAATGATTATTTAAATTGTCGTCGGCATGCTGTTTTTCTTCAGCCAAGCATTTTAGAAAACAAACACAAGGGAAGCCAATTAAGCATGCACTTACATCAACCTATTCTCTTGCAAGAATAAGTTAATATGATCTAAAAAACCTTGTTTCTAATTCTGTATTCTTTGTAGCTAGCTAGATTCACAGTTAAATTATTTTAACATGTTATATACACTGTGTCCAGAACTAGATTATGTAACTCACAAATGCTGGGCTGGTGTGTTTGTATGTTAATCCAGCTGATTGCATGAGATATATCTACATTAATATTTTGTTGCTTGGTTTAGTCAAAACATTGTCCTACCCTTGGTTTTATCGCTATTAATGCACCTGTACTTATGTTTATCGACTAAAAAACAGGAAAATTGCTTCGTGGAAGAACCAGCGACAGACTCCATACAATTTTAGCCATCAACACCTGTTGGAAATATGCATTAGTTACATTTAGTTAAAGATTTGCTAAATAATTGGTCAATTGACCAAGTCTTTAGGAAACTAGCAAGTAACATGTGCGTTGCACGCGGTGAATAAACCTTGTAACGAGTAAGTGAACATAAAACACTTATATTGAATGAAATCGAAAGAACCATTTTCTATTGAAAATTCATAATATAAAAAAGCATTATCAAATTTTTTCTTATTTAATTTTCAGTTTTTGGGTCATCTCTGTGTGACTGTTTTGTCTAGGTTTCCTCATCATTTTACTGAAATCATCTATTTTTTCATTATCTTGAATTTTTATGATTTCTCTTTTGAAACATGATGAATTTTGTTTCTTTTTCTGTGGTTTTGTCATTTCCTTAGTGTTTGTTGTCTTCTTATCTTCATGTTGTATTTGTTTTGCCCTTTCTTTTGCGTTCGTTCTTTTCTTATCTTCATTTTGTATTTCATTGATGTTTCAGTTTTTTGTTTTCTTATCAATACTTTTCTTGAGTTGTGGTTTCTCAAATCCATCTACGATTATTGTTGTTATTCCATTTTTAGTCGAGACAAACTTGTCTAATTTGAAAATAAAATTTTGATCTTATTTTCTTGGTTGATCAAGTATTGTTAAATACTCCAAATTATTTTTTTTATGCAATATAAAATTTGTAGTTATTGGCAATGTATTGGATTATTATAATATTATTCAAATAAATATTTTAATTCACCTTAGTATGCATGTCAATTATTTTTTGATAAAGAGCAATCAATAAATGTCTCATTAAACTCTTCGAACAACGTCACTCTAGCTATTTCATTTTCATCTTGAACCAGTATTATTATCTGGTACTTGAAAAATTAATTGTGAGAAAGTATACAAAATAATTAAATATTTTTAAGCATGTAAAGTTAATTATAGTTGCAATACCTTGGGACGATCTCGATATTCAGCTTCACAAAGTGTTGAACAAAACTACTTTCCTCCGGTGAATAACAATGTCATCTTGTTTTTGAAAATTATTTAATGATCGAATCTTCTTGATGATGTCAATGATATATGTGCATAATTATATTATTCGATTAAAAAAATATACGTAAATATCAAAATAAATAAAATGGAAACATGCTTTGGTCATTAGTGTAATTTGAATTACTTGCTAAATGATCAAATTCTCTGAAGCGAAAATNCAAATGACTATATCTTAGAACTGTGTCATTGTTTAATTTGACGCAATTCAGGAAAGTTATTTCATTCGTCATTTTTTAGAAGATTTGGAACAATGATTGCGTGCATCATATCATGGGGATGATATAGTTTCAATCTCATAAACAAAAACAAATTTTACTCTATCGATTTTACATTTTGATTTATAATATTTTATATATTGTGGAATGACATACAAAATTAATTATTGTATTTTAAAAATCTTGAGAAGGACACGGATAACGTAATTAAGATATGTATATGAGATCTCATTCAAATATATATCAAAGTATTTGTCTTATTCAATATCCATCTAATAATAAAAATGTTTAGATTTCATGAGCATCTTATAATAAACAAAATTAATTTGATGAAATATTGTATAATTCAATTTGAATTTCACTATTTGGCTAAGTGAATTTATTCGGCGAGTAGTTCTCTATGTTACTATCATATATCTCATGAATTAGTTTGTTAGCCACTTTAACTAAGAAAATAGACAAAAACAACCTCTTAGCCACCTCGAAATCTATCGAGATAATATTGGAAGAAATAAAGTGCAACCAGCTCAATGTCCCAATTTACTAAAAATGCACAAAATTGATCTATTGTGTTCACAAAGTTTTAGAATTGTTCTCATACCATTAAAAATAGAATGAGATTTATACATAATTTTTCTTTCATGTATTTCTTTTTCTGAATGAAGAATTTTTTCTTTTTGTTTATTCTTTGAGAAATATTGATATTTTATATGACATCAATATGTTGCAAACCATGAAGTAGCAACATATTCACTATATAACCCTTAAAGGTTTACACATACAATTTTCCAATTTCTTCTTCATTGTACCGTGTTGAAATTTAAATATGAATCATTATTGATCTTAATATCTTGATTTAAATACGCCTTCAAATATATATGTATATGTTTCATGTCACATAGTTAGACCTAATTTCAAATATCTAAAAAAATGTGTTTGAATTATATCATACAGAAATAGGGACACAGTAATACGCAACATTATTTTTTTAACATATTTTTTTCATCCACTATGTTTGTCATAAATTTTTTGTTCAAAATTTGATTCATTTCTTAACTACATGTGTGAAGAACCAATAAATTATATAATTCACAGAAATCATATATTACCCTCTTCGTAGAAAATAAGACCCAAAATATGTGGCTTCGATTGGTGTACTCTCATACAGATTTTCATATAAACAACAAGACAAATAATAGAATATCAGGAAAATCAATTGTCGCCAACAATACTAAACAAAATGAAATTAAAAATTTCAAGACACAAACATTCTCTATAAAAAAATGATAACTCAAAGTTCAAAAAAAAAATTTATTTAGTACAATAACAAAGAAATTGAAGTATATACGAGCAAAAAAAAATCATAAATCTCTCTCAAATTAAATACTAACTCATATTATTCAAAAATTTTATAAATTTTTCAATATTTTATTTCAAATAAAGAGAAGGCGCCTTATTATTGTCATGGTTTCATAAATATTTTACTTTTTAAAAAAACTCACAAAGGAAAAAATGGTGCCTCAAAA
>NC_133318.1:17393540-17394589 GCF_012295235.1 Primulina huaijiensis
TGGTATCAGAGCTTTCTTCTTGAGGGACCTTTTGAGTGGAGTGAATCCAAACACATAACCCAGATTCAAGAATGGAAACCGAAACAAGTTTCTCCCATATAGCACCACCAATTTTTGATGGCGATAACTATCAAGTCTGGGCTATTAAGATGACAACATATCTGGAAGCATTAGATCTTTGGGAAGCTATAGAGGAAGACTATGATGTACAACCACTGCCAGAAAATCCTACGATGACTCAGCTTAGGATCCACAAAGAGAGGAAGACTAAGAAGTCCAAAGCTAAAGCCTGCCTATTTTCTGCTATTTCGAGCACTATCTTTACAAGAATAATGAGCTTGGAGTCAGCAAAGAATATTTGGGATTACCTCAAAAAGGAGTACCAAGGAAATGAAAGAACCAAAAATATGCAAGTACTCAATCTAATCAGGGAGTTTGAAATGCTGAAAATGAAGGAGACAGAAACCATCAAAGAATACTCCAACAAGTTGCTGGGTATAGTAAATAAGGTGAGGCTGCTTGGTAAGGACTTTTCTGATGGACGAATTGTGCAAAAAATTCTCGTATCTCTGCCTGAAAAATACGGGTCCAAAATTTCTTCGTTAGAAGAATCTAAAGATCTGTCAAGCATTTCTTTGGTAGAATTGGTGAATGCATTTCAAGCTCAAGAGCAAAGGAGAATGATGAGAAAAGAAGAATTAATGGAGGGTGCTCTTCAAGCAAAGACAGAAAGTTTAGGAGGAGGTAAAGATGGCAAAAACAAAGATTGGACCTATCCAACATGCCTATATTGCAAAAAAAAACAAATCATCCTCAAAGGAGGTGTTGGTGGAAGCCTGATGTCAAGTGTAGAAAATGTGGTATTATGGGACACATGGAGAGGGTTTGAAAGTCCCAACAATCTAAAGAGGCAAAGGCTTCTACTGAGCAACATGAAGAGGAGCAACTCTTTGTTGCAACATGCTTCTCATCAAGTAGCTATTCTAACGATTCCTGGTTGATCAACAGTGGTTGCACAAATCACATGACTAGTGACCGAGAGCTCTTCA
>NC_133318.1:17394689-17395982 GCF_012295235.1 Primulina huaijiensis
AATGTTGAGAAACAAATTAGGTCTATGCAGCTACTAAGGCAAGGAAGAGTGTTGGAAATATGCCTTAGTTACGTTTAGTTAAAGATTTGCTAAATAATTGGTCAATTGACCAAGTCTTTAGGAAATAATTTTTGAATTATTTTGAATTGATATTAGGAAGATATTTTGGTTTCTGTTTTGTTTTTTAACTCTATATAAAGAGTATTGCAATGAATAATAAAATGTAGTATTCCAAATACATTCTTTTGTTGCTTTCTACCATAAACTTTTATACTCTGTTTTTGTTGCTGTAAAACAACAACACCAATTACAGTATCTCGAGTCACTACCGGATAAAGATGATGTTTGTTCTGGCTGCAAGCTGACCATAATGCCTGGAAAATTCTGTAATCAGTGCAAACTTTGACAATTCTTCCTTCACAAAGTATGCTACAGAATGCCTAAGAGGGTCCCTTACCCTGCAGAACCGAGCCATCATCTCACCCTTTTAGCCACACCAACGAGCAGATGTGAGGCTTGTGGAAGGCATATTTCTGGCTTCTGCTACAGCTGCATTAAATGCAACCATTGTTATCATATGTTATGCGTAGCACTGCCTCTTTTACTCAAAATTCCTTCCTTGCATGTCCACGCACTCAAACTAGAGCTTAAACCTCCTTATAATGATTTGCAGTGTGATTTCTGCCATAAATCAAGCTACAGTGGGTGGCTTTATCGTTGTAGATCGACCATGCGAGTTCGATGTATTGGAGTACCATTTTCTCGCACCCAATGCGCAGTAGAAGTTTAAAAAATTTTGTTTTGACGTTCAAAACTTTTCTAGGGCGTTGTATGATTAAAAACATTCATAAAGTATTTAGATCTGTTTACCTTTGTGCATTTAACGCTGGACACCAAACCAGTCTGGATTAGCGGCGGCGCGGTGGAAGAGGGAGGCCAAATTTTTCCTTAAAAATTCAAAAGGGCCGAAAATTTGCTTGTGTAGGAGGAGAAAATTTTGGAAATTTTTCTCATATGATTATGTTACATGTTATCAACTTTTAATAACATATTAATAAAAATACACTAACTTGATGGTATTAGAATTCAAAATCCTAATCTCATAAGGATTATTTTTATTAATTAAAATTCTCATGTAGTATATATTATATAAAATCAACTTTTGATAATACATGAATAGATATACACACATATATGAAGATATTTATAGATGTATTTTAATATATTTTAATATATATAATTAAATAAGAATTATTTAGTTTCTTAATTAATTAATCAATTTTAGACTCCTCT
>NC_133318.1:17396111-17421794 GCF_012295235.1 Primulina huaijiensis
ATACACACACACATCTTCAATTCTCATTCAAAATTGCATCCTATCATGCATGCATGTTTTATAGTGGATCAAAATAAAAACTATATAGTGAAGTAAATCAGTAATCATGTTTGGTTCAATTGCAATATGGGATTTACGTTTTGTTTATTTAATTTGAGCAAAATACAAAATGTTTGTCAGATTATACGTGGGGCATCACTAGTCTTGGTATATTATATTATATTTTTTTATTTAAGGATCTTCCGTTAATCAGTCTTGCTATAGACAATTTTGAGTTTAATAAAAATCGACACTTCTCTCAATTAAATATTCCCTGCGAACAAAAAATGTCGTGATGAACAATTTTAACAAGTTGTAAATCATTTCGGTTGCATTTCGTCTAAGATACCAATTCTAGAAATGACAACGTATGTTGTTGGATAAATACACAAGGAGAAGGATACAAGTTGACGTTAAAGAAAAAATCAAGAATGATATACAAGGTAGATAGAGAAGCTATCAAACAAAATAGGCTTTTTTTTTTTTAAAGAGAACATTTTAAAAATAATTATGTTTTCTTTTTCCTTTTTTAAAATAAAACGATGTCTGCATATAGAGACCTATTTAAAAAGTGAATCATGGGTTCCTAATTACATTATTTATTTATTTATTTTTTTAAAAAAATTCTTTGGTAGGGAAAATTCCGATTTCTTTGTATATATTTGTTTATTTACAATTTTGATCATTCATATTGTTAAATTGAGTTTCTTAAATCTTGACAATTTTAGTCATTTTTTATCGAGACGAGTGATACGACACCGTACACATTAACTTGATATCGGCGCCAACACCACATCTGCCTTTGCAGCACAAAAAATCAAAATCGCAAAGAGACCACCGTTTAAATCGGGGCTTACTTGATTTGAACATTTTTTGCATGAGCAGGAAGGAACATATTTGTTGGGAAGCGGATTTACGTACCTTTGACAACAATTATTTTTGGAAGTTCCAGAACAAGGAAGTGGTGTCTATTGTTAACCTGTCCATAAGTAATCTGAGTGCAGCCTATGAGTAAAATTCAAATGGGGAGGGAGATTAGATCAAGCTGTAGCCTGTAGGAACATGAACATCAGCTTGAAACATCGCCTAATTTCCTGAAGTTCTTCTCTCCCAATCGTTACTGATAAATCTGTCTCATATCAAGTAAACGTTTTTTATGACGATGGAACCTACGGCCCTTACTTTTTCAGTATGTAGTGAGTAAACTCCGGGCTAACGCGTTAGTACACATGTTGTATGTATTTTTCTAAAAAAAAACGAAAATGGAAAAAATTTCTATACACTGTATGGACAGTCATGTCTGAATATTTACCGATTCTAGTGATTTAATTTCAGCAGAAGTTGGGCATACAGGATTTCATTCCATGCGTCTGGAACCCCAGGGAGGCACCAGTGGCTGCAATCCTGAGAACTCAACAATGACTTTCTTGCTTCATCCGACATGTTTCGTTTCCTATATATAGATGGATGCCCGTCTTTCCGATAATCCGTCATTCGTGTCACATTCATGTAACTTACCACCTCGCTTCTCATTCCTTTTAAAACATTCTCCACGACCCTCATCCATGGCAGATAAATCGACAGCGATGTCTCGTTCTCTATTGGCTCCGTTTCGCGATGACACTCCCCACCAGAATTCCACTGCCCACCACTATAATAATACTAGGTTACTAGACAGTAATGCTTGATATTTAGAATGTAAACAAGAATACATTACTTGAAATGAGATGCTGAATAACCCCTAAAGAACACTAGAGACTTCAACGGATCGACATTGGCCTCGATCCATCTTCCCCAGGTGGTCAAGGCTTTTCGAAATGCCTCTGTGGCTTTCAGGTAACTGTAAACATGGCTCCCTTCTTGATAATAGTCCTTCCTGAAAAACATTCCAAAATATTCAAATTTATCAAAAAGTTCAATAAATACAATATATCATTCTTAACATACCCTTTGGAAGTCTTCTCATGAGTCCACCAGTGACCACTATTGAACACAATTATATCTGCGTTTTTATACTTATCCGCAGAGCTCTCTATTAAATCAAGTCGAAGTGTTTCCTTCTTTGTTCCGTTTCTTCCTTTGAATTCCCATTCTTGCACCAGAAAGGGAGACACGTGAAACTCCACCGAAAAGTTAAAGTCCTATAAAGAAGAAAATAGTTGAATTAAACAGAGACAAAATCCCATGGATTAACTTAAACTACTTACCTCAAATATAAAGGAAAAGGAAGCTTCTGTCCGAAATTGTTGCCTCCCCAACTCTTCATAAACCTTTTTCTGGTCTTTCACAGAGTTCTTAAGTATGCAAATAAGAGATTCCCACATATTTCTGTTCAGAGAATCACCAACAAAAGCAAGCCGTTTTCCTCTCAACAGTTCCAGCATATGACTTCCATCCAACCTGAACAACCAATATAGAAGATCAATGTATTTAATCTGCAAACTACAATAAAAAAAAAAATCACAGTAGTTGATTATAAAGAACACCTCGGAAGAGTGCAATCCTTTGGCTTCCACTTAAGTTTGTGATAGGCAGTATCAGGCCTACCGTTACCAAAACAGTTGAACTGTTCATCAATCAGAGAACAAGAACCGGGGCTGTACAGTGGGTAGGACTCGTCTCTCACCCACTTCCCATCAAATAAATCGCAATTCATGAGAGATTTTATCATCGAGATTCCCTTTCCAGAAGCATTGGTTTCGAAGTTGCCTGATTCTGGTGGGATTTCATTGTTATTAACTGTTTGATCCAAGACTTCAACTTCGTTAGTTTTCTCGTCATCACGAGTCAGATTTCCATAGAAACAGGGTGGCGCAGAATAAGAATCAGAGTAGGGCCTAAAGCCCAGAAACATAGTGGAAGCAATGGAAACAAAAATAATGCCATAAGCAATGATTCTGAAAATGGAGAAATTAATTCTTTTAATATAGGCCATGGTGGGACGCGAGAAGTTTGCAGTTTCTGAGTAGTTTTCAGAAATATGTGTGTGAATTTGTGTTTGAGAATGAGGGAGGAAGTCATGTGGAAGAGTGATTGTGAGAGTTTTGAATTTGCAGGAGTGTGGAGTTGGAGAGATTACGAATTTGTACGCACATGGATCAAAAATTTTCGTGATATGATTACCAATCATAATTGCATATTAATTCAACAAAATAAAAAAAATTACTACTTAGATTTGTATACAATTACTACTTACTAGCCATTTTTTTAGATTACATAATATGTAAAAACTTGTATGAGATGGTTTCACGGGTCGTAATTTATGAGACTGATATCTTATTTGAATCATCCATGAAAAAGTATTAATTTTTAAGCTAAGAGCATTACTTTTTATTGTGAATATCAGTAGGGTTGATCCGTCTCATAGATAAATATTCGAAAGACCGTCTCACAAGAAACATACTCTACGTAATAATACCAACATAACAAAATTTAGAGTGTTGTTTCCTTCTAACATTTCTTTTCCTTGGAAAAAAAACTAATATTGTTCTTTTTTAATTTTCCCTCAAAATAGTTTTCGATTTCACGGATCTCGACATAATCATTATTTTGTCGATAGATTATAGTTAATTTGACATTAAGGTTTTAAATTTGATAGGAGGTTTGGAAAGAGTTAAACATACGTAATAGTATTATGTTATTTTAATAAATTAATATCAAATCTCTCATCCTCGACAGAATTGGTTTTAGAGATTGGCAAGCGGCTTGAGCATAAAATTGAGTTTAAAAAGCTTAAGAACTCGTCAATGGCGTTTGGAGCGTTTTTGGACTGAAAATAATGATGGGAGAAAGGAAACAAGGTACTTGTGTCCCAGAAATCGGAATCCTCCCCATTCCTCGCCTTATGTTCGGCCACGAACATAGAAACAAACATAAAATACACAAGCCAGATTTCCCAGCTCTGCCACCTCGTAGGACGCAACACAGACAGGTGAGCTTCAAAATGGAGCTGGATATTGGGAATAGATCTCACCAGGTCATTGGCATCATCTCAAAATCTTATGGCACGCCATTTCGAAGATTATAATGTATATATTAACCATCGTTGTTTTGAAGCATTCGACGATATTCTGCATGTGGTTACATACATTATTTGTATGATACTTATTTCATCTCTGGATAAGCTATAAAGCATGCACTGTGTATTATGTAAATATTTGGTCTCTCTTTTCTAGTTTTAGTACAAGAAAAACCGAGATGATTAAAAAGATGGACTGATATTTAATGTTTCTTCTAATCGACCAATAAAACAATGTGATGTTTGCATTGTGGTTATCTGTCAATCCAAAAGAAAGCACGACATTCTACTGCCACGAAATATATTGATATCTGATTTATATTGTTTTCAAGATGTCTGAGGCATGAAAAAGAATTAATGTAGTACGAGACTCTCGGGAAACTTCAGTTATTTTGATATCTTTGCAGTAAGTTCTCTCACCAGTTTAGCAGCAACCATGGCTGTCATCCCATCCACAGTGTCCCGTTGTGGGTTGAACTCAACAACATCTGCAGCTACGACATCCCCTTTGAGGTTGTGAATGATGTTGAGAACATCACGGAAAGAAAGACCACCAGGCTCAATGTGGGATACCCCAGGAGCAAACGCTGGATCTAGACAGTCCAAATCTACTGAAATATACACCCCTTTTACACCGTCGCCAAGTTGCTGAAAAAAAATTGCAAACGAGAGAGGAAAACTATAGATTAGAAAGGACTTTTTCCAATAATTCGTTTTTGTCGTTGCTCATTTACAAAAAAACATAAAATAGTAGATGACATCCAGTAATGGTTTTGAGAGAGAGAAAGAAACCAGATTCTCTAAGAAGTCCCGATCCTTGGAGAAGGTTCGCATTTCATATTGCTCCACACCAAACCTTTTACCTTGTTCACGGCCTTCCTTTGTTATTGATCTAATTCCAACCTGAATCAAATTCACCAACTTTGAGGTGTTTTGAGGGGGGAAAAGCAAGAAAAAAAAATTCTACTCCAATGTCAAAAGTCAGGCTTCTGTAGGAACACTTGAAAGGACTACATTATTTGCATAGACTGAGTTTACTAAGCTGATGCTAGCAAGGTTTGAAAGAGAGAACACCACGTCCGCATTTAGTGGAAAATTGAAACTTTTCAATAATCCCCACTAAAGCTGAACTTATCTACCAAGTACGAAAATTTGAAATAAAAATTAAAAACGAGGGAACAGTTTGTGAATAGGCAAAGCTAAGCAGTTGACAACTATGAAAGTTTTAATCACGAGAATTTGCATGTCTTTCATTTGAAATTTAGAGTTATCCAAGAAAAAGAGAGTCAAGATATCATTCAACTTTTAGCAATAATGCATGATAAAAGACAAGGTCGGAGACAAATTGGCTAAAATCTGTGATCTCACATCACCTGTAAGAGTCGCCGAGCAAAGCCGCCCTCCATAATTCTCGCAAAAGAAGATGCATGAGAATATTTGTTCCCCTCAAAACAATGATAAATATCAGGATGAGCGTCAAGATGAAGAACATCCACAGGTCCTCCGAGCTTTTCGGACACCGCTCTCACCACCGGAAATGAAATCGAGTGATCACCCCCTAACACTAACGGGCGCAATGGAGGCTAAAGCACCAACAAGAAAGATAAAAATTATAAACAAAAAAATTCATGTATTGTGCAGAAATAAGAATCCACAGACCCATGTAAGTGGTAGAAAACACTTTAAATCCCTAAGGTTGGATTTTGATGGAAGGTTTTGAGGGAATTTGATTTCAAATACACATCTCAAATCCATTGTAACCATCTGGCTCAAAATGAGACTGAAGGATTTGAAATCGTTTGTATTGCCCGAGTTTATTTTAAAAAAAATAATTAAATTCATTCTCCAACCTAGTCATTTGAAAATTGAAATATATGCATTTCAAGTCCTTTTATTTGAAATCCTCACACAAATCAAAATCTCTCAATCCAAACACATCCTAAAAAGAATCACACCTCGTCCATCACTAGCTTCACGGATTCACTGATGATACTCATCAATCTGTCATCATCTACACCACAATCTCGCAACTCCTGCACTGGCACATCACCTACGTCAGTTAAGACTCTTGGATCATTTAGCTCTTCACCTGCATAGGTTGGCATTGTGACGACAGGATATTCAAATTGTTAAACATTCTACAGAAGATAACAGAGAAAACTAGTGATTCACTAGTTACAAGTAGTATCAGCGACAAGTTTATTATGGTAGTATTATCATTAACCAAGTTGATTAGAAGTGTACTGTCAAGATTATTATAGTTTGGGAAGCAGGGGAGGAGTCACTAGCTATATTTCACAAATGAACACTACAGACAGAACAGAGAGATTGGACCTGAGGCATTAAATTTGACAAAAAATCACAAAAAGAACATGGATGCATAATTGAAATAACAGGCATTGTTATCCAGTTAAAAGCAAGTTGGTTCCTCCCCAACTGGCTTTGTGTGTGACACAACAAAAAATAAAAAAATAAAAAAAGCAGCTGCATAAGAAGGGAATGATCTAATTTTTTTAGTACTGATATGTCCTCATCCAAGAACAACTGAACACTCCCCTAGCTAAAACATGTTATATCAGACCAACTGATTTTACAAGGTTGAATATTTTCATAACAATAAGTATGTATCAACACCTCCTTCTGTGGTGGAATTGGTGCTTCCGCACCAGATTGCCTCTCTAATTCGAGGAGGTGCAAACGCAGGGCCTTGGAGAAATGAGGAGTTGTGTCCTAGCGGAACTCCAAGAAGAGAAGATGATGCTACAACCGGTCCCAAAGCTCGCAGTAGTTCTCCCTGTTACAGAATATAATTAACCGTACCAGAAATGAAGATCAGGAGCAAACTCCCTTTAACTGACTATGAAGGATAGCGGGATTGTTTGGCCAACAAATTTATGAATCCATTATTTTTGGGAATCGAACAAAAATGCTTCAAGCCATCTCTCAGTTAGAATTCAGTATAAAATAATGCAGAACTGGGTAGTAATAAAATTTATGAACAATAAAATAGACAAATATAACAGAAAACATAAGCTACCTTGAGCTTTGCTCTCTCACGGATAAGGGTCAAGGATGCCTCAATCACACGATTCTGGCCTTTCTCTATCAATTCTTTAGGAACATTCGCTGCATTCAGCCTCTGCAAGTAATGAATTCCCATACTCCCAATTATCTTCATTTTTTTCCCTGTTTCTGGAACTGCAACTCTCCTGCAAAATTCGAACTCCCTGTTAAGTATGTGTCTTTATTGTGTTTTTTGGTGAGTGAATAATAAAAGATACGTGCTTCATCCACCGGTTCTATTTTTAGAACAATGTTACGCACAAAAATAACCCGATATCTGCCAAAAACACAACGCCTTACAGAAGCCAAAATCAATTTTCCTTTTTTTTTTCCTCCATGTGCAGGAAAGGCCAGATATTTGAAAAGAAAATAAATAAACAAATTTTTTTATTCAATGTAATTTATAGAATACTTAATTAATTAACTTATTAAAAAAATGTAAAAATCAAAGCCAATACTTCAAAGTTCTACAAACATTCTTGATTCCAGAAAATTCTTACAAAAAACAAAAGGATTCATAATGGTTTAGATTAAAAAAACACTTTCAAATTTTTTGTTAATAGAAGTATACCTCATGAAGCCTGTAAACAAAAGCCTTGATATAATTCACGGCCGCATTCCTCTCATTCCACAAATTTATATGCCGCATAAATGGGATGCGGGGATTAGGGTTCTGTACGTAAAAAGGAATAATCTAGGATTTTATTTAGAATCAGATTGTGTTGGCAGTCTTTAATTGGGCCGTCTTTTGAATTGACGTCAAATTATCCAATCAGGTCATATTTTGAATCGCATTTGACCCATGTCAATTCATCAAATGTTTGTTTCTAGCAACTTCCTTTTATAATTTGAAGAAACGTTATGCCAACTGGCGGCGTAAATCTCCGCCGCCGCCGGTGTTTGGCTGGCTGATAGCAAAGCTAATTTGAATCTGAGCTTTCATTATAAGCCATTGATTTGTTAAGTACGTGAAAATCTTCTTCAAATGGGAATAGGTGATTCTTTATTGTACGACGTATTTTTCAATGATGAAATTCTTAATATAACGTTAGTTACTCGTGTATACAGTCTTTTTTATCATTATCGATGGACTAAAATGAAATTTGACAAATTATGGAAGGAATAAATTAATATTTGAATTGTTGAAATAAAAAAATAAAATAAAAGTATGTGTTGAAATTTAAAAAAAAAACAAAAAAACAAAAGTGTAATATTAGTATCATATAAGAGTAAAATTAGAAGAAAAAATCGATGTGTTTCGTTACTTTCATGTCTTCAACTTTAATAAAATAGAATAGATATATTTTTCATTTAAATATGATGTCTTTATCCTCGAACTCCATGATGTAAGCTAAGTGATGGTCTCATTAAACCATCACGTATTTTTGAATTATAATTATAATATTTGTACTTCCCCTATTTGTTTTGTAAATTTTTTTTATAAATTAGTTTATCATTTAATTTAAGCTCTAAAATAGTTATCTATGGGCTAGTTACTTTTGAACTTGTTAGCCAATTTTTACAAGGACTCGACCCAATAAATTCTATTTAAAATTATAAATCTTCAACCCGATGTTTTAATAATATTTTTTTTCCCAATAAAATATTATCATTAATATAATTCGGGTGAGGACGAGAATTTCATCGGGTGGATATTACATGTCTGATCCCTCTCCCGACGTTGATAGGGACAGGAAAATTCCGACAAGTCGAATCGGGAAAAAGACGGGTCGAGATATTTTCATAACGAGAATGTGTGGGGATTCATGATTAAGGGTGTTCATCGGTCGGTTCGATTCAGTTTTCGTTTTTTTATTTCGGTTTAACAAATAACTAATCCGATATCCGAACCATTTTACTTCGGTTAGGTTCGGTTTTCTACCGAAATGGTTCGGTTATTTCGGTTTTGATACAATTATTTAAATTAATAAGATAAATATATTGTAAAATATAATATGTTATCTTTTTACATGATTTCTCAGTAAAACATTTAAATATAAAGTCTAAGTGAGTTACATAAACAACAATAAACAAAATATTATTCAAAATAATTCATCATTCACTGATATTATCTCAAAAAATATATAATAAAAATAAAATTATTAATTTAATGAAATTTCGATTTTTTCGGTCGGTTCGTTCCGACATATATAATCCGAAACCGAACAAAATAAATTTCGGTTTTAACATTTATATCCGAATTATAAAATTCGATTTTCAGTTCTATTCAGTGTTTGGTTTTTTCGGTTTAGATTTTCGGTCTTATCCGAAATTTAAACAACTCTGTTCATGATGGGTGGTGATTTTAGAAGATTCTGTCAACCCTAATTTTTTAATCAATCCATTCCGATATGAAGTGATTTCAAATATTCTTTTCAAATATCTCTCAAATTCAAATCCTCTATCCAAATACACCCGGAAATTCTAATTATTCAAATATATTCAAAGACATGGTTGTACCTGAAGGTAGGCCAAAGAGGCCTCCGCCTCATACCCAAGCGTAGAAGGGGCTCGAAAAATTATTTAAAAAAAAAAAAAAATCGATTAATTTTATGTTTAAAAAAATTATTTTTATTTGTACATAACTTTAGCTAACCTAATTATCCAACGATGTAGAAATCCTAAAAATTTCCTTTGGTCCTTTTTTAAATCATATATTGTACAACATAACATATAATATTTAAATGATTAATTAGAATATTTTTGTTATATTATATGATTAACTTATGCATATTTTTAACATTATTATTTGATATTTTAAATGTTTTGTCTCAAGTTACAGCAATGACATATTTCTTAGCCATCCAAGATACTTTTCTAGCCTTTTCAAATAGCCTGAATTTTCCATAAGCATTGAAAGTAACGGTGTTCGGTGTAAATCCTCGCTGAAGCATGATCTCATCAAAAAGCCGTGAAGAAAGTTCATCAACTGGCAATGCATTGGCACATCAAAATTTTCAACCCTTTATAATACAGATCAACTAACTTGTCATTCATGCCGAAACGCACGCTGATAAAGGCGGAGCATATCTTGTAGAAGTTAAACATCAGGTACAATATTTTTATGTTCCTTCATCTCATACAAAACATTGCAGGCGTCTTTCGATTGAACTCTTGAAATCTTCAACTCCGCCTACAACTTTTCAGCTTCAGAAAACATATATGCTCATACGTACTACTGTATATGTCAATCATCGAGCAGACGATATTCAAGTTGGGAACCACAGATTTAGGCATGCAAGTAAAAAGTTTGATGGCATTCTAAAGGTGAACCATATCTTTGCAGGAACATATATATTAAGAGATGGTGTAAGTAGTCCTCAAATAGTGGATCCTCCCACTGCTTCTCTCTTAGAAATTTCAGTGCATCATCTATCTAGCAATTTTTCAGAAAAGCACTCACAAGTACTGCACAAGATGTCTGATTTTTAATAACATGATCGAACAAGGAAAGGAACCTTACAAAATAGAAGACATTTTTATCCAGCCTATTAACCAACTCATATGCCTTTATGCCAACACCAAGGATGGAGGACATTTGACAACCAATCATCGTAAATTGTTCTGATGGCTGTTTATGTGTGATCAACCAGTCACCATCATATCATAAATAAAAATTAATAACAAAATCTGATATGAACTTCACGTCATTGACATCTACAAAAGGTGCAGACCAGCATAATAATTCTTCATATATAGCGATCAAACACATACATTGTGAAACTCTATTCAGTTGATTGGCCTCATTCTTGGGCCATACAACTCTTGAATGACGTAAGTGTTTCAAAATCTAAGACACGAGTTTGCATTAGTGGATGTGGAAGATACCCTACCTCGAGCATTAATCCCTGAATTCGGCACTGACATTGCTTGCATTTTTCCATCTTCATACATCTCAGGCTGACTATTAGGAGATGTCATAGCAAAAACTTTACTGAATGTTTGTTTACCATTATTACGATATTAGTGCCTTGTCCACGACTCATCTTCTCTTTTGTGTGGAGGAATATATACGCATTCCCAAGGAGACACAAAAATCGGTTATTCATCTAAGCGGCGAGCTTCATCTACTTGAGGATTCTCCAATCTTTGGCCTTAATCCACGAAATGCTTGGCTTCAGTATATTTGAGTTTGTCATCCACTGATGATTTGTCCTCTTCTTTTGGAGATCTCCTCCACTCTCTCATCTGTGCCATAAAAGTTTGTCATGACAGCAGTAATGGCATCGATCATTTCTCTGAGTTCACTATGTATGTTTTTCTTCATATACATCATAATTTTCACGAGAATTTCCTGGCCAACAGAAGATGCAACTCCTTCTTTCACACCTTCCTCCTCGAACTTGTCTACAAGTTGTTCGACTGATCTTTCGCTACGGTAAGTATCTTCTACATGTGATGGTCCTTCCCCTGAGACTGATGAATTCTTTCATGTTTCTTAGTAGGCTTTGGTGGCATTCTTGTCCCACTAGGCGTGCCAAAATTTGTTTGCACATAAAAATTGTGGGTGTGCCAGACACATGATCGTGTCAAATTTGTGATTAATCCGACTTTTTCAGCCAAACGATGTGGATATCGGTTCGGTTGTTACTTTTAACTTCCATCGGTGAGCCACGAAACTAAGATTTAAACGAGAAATATGACGAAATTTGCAGAAGAAATTCATGAACATCTAATTTAATTATGCTGCTATAAATTGAAATAAAACTTTTACTAGAAAAGCTAGAGAAATATTATGAAATTGAAGAAATTATGCTACTGGAAATTGAAATAAGCGAACTAAAATTTAGAGATTTTGCATAAGCTTGTTGATGTAATTTTGTTGATGAATTTGTCGAGATTTCCATCTGGTGACTTATGTCGGTTTTTGTTCGAATCTTCTTAGCGGTTTGGCCACATTCTGTGATCATCGATCATGGATCGTGGATCAACTTCTCCAATCACGCAAGCCAACTGACGAGACAAATTATAAAATTGGGTTTTACACATCTGACGTGCTTCTCTTGTAGGCGGACTTAGCAGAATTTGAGCTTTACAGAATTTGGAGGCAACAATAATATTACGTTTATGTTTTCCAATTTTGTAAAAGAATGTCATCATGAATTTTTGGTATATTGATTGTTGGTAAATTGTTAAATTATTATGTATCTTAATTAGAACTTTAATATAAATATTTTTAACATGTCCTAAAAAACAGTTAAAATTTTTAATCAAAATTATTATTCTAAAAAATAATAAAATTTGACTTTTTGAAAAAATATTTATTTATTTTTTAAAATTTTGATAAAAAAATTATATATGCTTTTTTAAATATCGATTTATATTCTTTTTATTAATAGGAATCCTACTCAGCCAAGATAACAAACTAACTTTAACAACATAATATTGTTATCATCATTTGAGCGTTATCTCAAATGACATAAACATTTTTTTATAATAATATTTAAATTTTAAATATATTCATTATATCATATCAATAATTTTACATAATTATTTAAAGATTAATATTTATTAATTTTAATTATTAATTATATAACAAAAAATAAAAAAATAAAAAAACCGAGAAGTAATAATATGTATAATAAAAATATAAATATAAAACAATACAATTATTATAATAATGAATTATAGCTCCAAAGTCCGATCTCATCCGCTCTTCCTCGCCAGAGCCTTCATATTTCGTGCAACATTACAAATTCCTCTTGCTTCTGCTTGCTTCCGTCGGAAGGTTCTCCCACGTCTATCTACATACAGACAATAATCATATTATATTATATGTGTGTATATATATATTAAATTAAGAGTTGGGGAAGAAAGAGAAAAAGAAAGTGTGTAAGCAATAATTTATTCAATCATTTATCGTCGAACACCACTCAACATCGTTTGTCCAAGAAAACCACGAAGCCACCTGTTTACAAGGAATAAAATCGCCCGAGTTTCTTGCTAAAATTTGATTTTTTTCGCGACCCTGTGAAATCATCTACTCTGTCTTATCCATATCTGTGGCTTTTGCTTTAAATTAGTTACTGAAGTACAGTATTCTACGTAGTTAAAATCGATTTTTTTTAAAAACCCTTTTCCAATTTACTTTTGTTTTGACGTGCCGTGCTTTGCTTTTTTTTCTATGTTGATTCATTGCAGGGTTCTTTGAAATTGCGAAAAAGGTTTGGGGTCGTTGGCAAAATATTCGGTGGGTGTCTTGATATTTGTGCCCGTTTTCCATATTAGAAGATTCTGCGGTTAGTCGGCGGCGATTGGAGTTTTGTTCTTTTGTTTTTTTTTGTTTCGGGTGTTGGGTTCGAGGAAACTGGTCGTATTTGCAGATCACTGAGTTTGGTTTCGAATTTGGGCTTCAGTGACGGACTTGGTGGTTAGATTCCTGTTCTCTTGGTGAAATCGTTGGTGGTTTTAGGGTAATTTGGGTTGGGGTTCTGTTATTTGCTATAATCGCTTTGCTGATAGCAACTTTCTGGGTTCTGCTGATTTTGCTATTTGAGTTGGTGGTTTTAAGCATAATATTTGATCAATCTTTGTATGAAGGGGTAAAGTTGTGTTTAGCGACTCTTGTACCTTATTCTAAGTGAAGTTTGATTCTTTGGTTATTGTAGCTGAAGTTATTAAATACTTTTGGTGGGTCAAGGAAATGTCTTCATATACTGCAGAAGGTGTAGTTGAAGGGGGAAAACTTTTGATTCATATTGCCGAGAATGGGCACTCGTATGCGCTTGATTGTAATAGGTACACTATTGTTGAGACCGTGCAGAAGTTTCTTGAATCAGTTTGTGGGATAATGTTCAATGATCAGCTTCTTTTGTGTTTGGACATGAAATTGGAACCTCAGCGCTCCCTCTCCACCTACAACCTCCCATCCAATGATCGAGAAGTATTTCTGTTTAATAAGGCAAGGATGCGGAGTAATTCACCATCCCCTGCACCAGAGCAAGTTGACATTGCTGATATTCCCGATCCCCCGCTGCCATCATCATCTCACGACATTCATCCTTTGGATAATGCCTCAGATCCTGCATTAAAGGCTCTACCTTCCTACGAGAGACAGTTTAGGTATCATTTTCAGTGTGGACATGCTATTTTCAGTCGTACATTAGCTAAGATTGAGACATGTGAGAGGTGGTTGCAAGAGCAGAAGGTGCAAGAAAGGGCGTTGGAAATTGCCCGGGGTAATTTAGATCATTTCTATAAGATTGTACTTCAAAACTACCATGATTTCCTAAAATGTTACTCACAGCAGCACCGTAGCCATGTTAGCCTTCTGGTCAACTTCGGAAGGGATATTGAGAAATTGAGATCTATGAGACTTTTTCCTGCCTTGATGACTGCTAATAGAAAATGCTTACTGGATTTTGTGAAGGAAGAGAACCTGAGGAAAACGGTGGAAGACTGCAGCATTTCCCACAGACAGTTTGAAAACAAAGTGTCAGAATTTAAACAAGAGTTTGGAGATCTAAAGCTCAACACAGAAATGTTATTTTCTGGCAAAGCTTCAGTTCTTGTTAAAGACTTGGATTCGACTATAAAAGACCACCAGCGCTTTATAAATGAGCAGAAGAGCATAATGCAGACTCTAAGGTGTGTCTTTCTCCTCTCTCATATTAATTGTGTTCACCTTTTTACTTATTTACAAATGCTGATTTTTAGTTGTTATAAGTTTGAATTTCTCTGAGTGAAAATGTGTGAATTTAGGGGGGAAAACTTATTTCTAACTGGCAAAGAAGCATTCCTTTTGTGCTTTTATCCTTGTCAGCACCCTTCGAAATCATGCCATGGCTTTCTAATTCCACTTAAAAGTAAGAAATTCATAATGCAATTGACTGAATATGTTATCAAGCATTTTTCAATTTTGCTCGACTTGATTCCTTTTCTTGTAATAGAAGATTGAATTAACGTTTGAAAGCAGAGGCGAAGTTCTTCAATTGAGTCATTGATGGTAACTTGTTTTAAGAAGTGACACTGAAAAAACTGGCAGTAATTATAGCCGTGAATATTTTATATAGCTAGTATCCAATTGAAAACGTCAAGCAAGGGATGCGCATTTGCATCTGTCAAATTTTCCCTTTAATCATCATACTGTACTCCTTTTTTGAAATGGAGATCATGTTTCTCACCTTCATGTTTACTTCGTTGTCAAAGTTGCTTGCCTAGGTTCTTGGGCAAGAAGAAGTTTATCTTGGTCCTGGGAAACTGAACTCTATACATTACTAAAAGTATTTCGATTCAAAAATGTTTTAGAAAAATTTAGAAAATAACATTTGAATAGTTTTATAATGCTTGTTTAAGCTTTTACAGTTTTTAAGTGCTTGGAAAATATGAATTTATGGATTTGGTGAAGGCCAGAAGTTATATCATTTAGAGCTTTTGTTTCAATTTCCTTTTAAGAGTTTTTTTTGAAAAAAGTGCTTTTGAACTAGTATATTCAAACATAAAGGCCTTATTTGTTATGTTTTCCTCTCACAGTTTTCCAGCACCTGAAACAAAATAAACACCATCATTCATTGTTTTCTTTCCTCAAAACACATTTTCGTTCCATTTCAACATCTCTTCTCTATCTCTATCATCTTTGAAGTGTCAGACAATCAACCGACATTTTGGTATGATGGTATGACTAAAGTTCCCAAATTACAATATAATCTCTCATTAATTTTTATAATTATAATATTAACTCTATTTTAATGTAAATCAAATTGATTACAAAAAAGATTGTATAAGCACGAAACATGTGTGCAGGAGAACTGGTACTATATTGAGGCTCAGACCATCAGACCGACAATTGGTCTAATGGTATGGCCAAGTACATTAATTTACCGTAATGCCCCTCATCAATTTGTATAATTATGATATTGACCCTATTTTAATGTAAATCAACCTAATTTAAAAAAATTGATTGCAATGTGTGCATCAATTCATTATTTTTGACTAATTTTTCATTACTTCCAAAAACTATTGTATAATTATAATTAATTTGTACTATAACCCAAATATACTATTATAAAGTTAAAATAATTATATCCTACAATTTCTGGCATGATTTGACTT
Organism: Primulina huaijiensis; assembly: GCF_012295235.1. Lineage (NCBI taxonomy): Eukaryota > Viridiplantae > Streptophyta > Magnoliopsida > Lamiales > Gesneriaceae > Primulina > Primulina huaijiensis. The sequence goes on from NC_133318.1 coordinate 17,412,283, forward strand.
CTATATAGTAATATTATTTGTCCGAGAGAGCCGAACATGCTATTTACTTTCTACGGTATTTTCACAGAATTTTTTCCCCAAAACGAAACGAAGCAAGCACGGAATTGCTTTTAACTTTTAAAATAAATAGCTTCAAAATGCAGTATTAAACTAAACAATTTCTTAAGCCAAGCCCTTCTGATAAAACTTATCCTCTATTAAGTGTAGGCATTAATACTGCGTCTAGATTATGGGAATCAGTAACATTTGATCTGCGGTATTGCAAATGGAGTTAACTGGAAATTTGATTAGAGAGAAATCTGAATGATCATTTATTTAAAAGTTTTTATAGATGTAAAACACTAGTATGGATTGTCTTGAGCAGAGATAGACTATAAGACTTTTGGTTATTTCAGTGACTTGGTGCAGTGATGTGGTATCAAGTTGTGTCAAGAGGATGAGTCATGGTCTTTGCCAGTTCCCCTAGGTCTGGTTGATAACAGGCTATGGTATCATATACAGCATATTCGAGCTATTCTAAAGCATCAAAATTCGTGTTCTTTGTTATTCTTATTAGAACTTTCAGACCCCATTATGTTAGTCTAAAGTATTTTTATGGTATGGATGTTCAAACTTTAAAATCTTTTAATGTTTTCTGGCATATGCAACTGAATTTGGTTCCTTAATTTAGAAATCATGTTGTTGCATCGGAAACCTGCACTTCTGCAAAAATTAGAAAACGCTAGTGGTTGCATGTTAATGTTATTTTTAAATGTGCAACATGGCATCCTCAAGCAAAATCAGTTTTAAGAATATATACTTCAAGAGACGGTGGGATTAAGTTTAGCCCATATTTTGTGGAGCAACAAACATGCTGGTTAGGATGCTAGGCTTTAAAAGATTTGAATTGCATTATGTTGCTACTTACAACGCTTGATATATCAACAATCTTTTGGTCCTATAATTGGTATTAAAGCCAATAATATGCATTCAATTATCATCAGCCATAAGTTGTGCATTTTTATGAAGGTGGCCATCACTGTATACTTTTAAATATTTGAGTACACTGCAATCACCAGTTTTAATTTTTGGTTGTTGGATCCTTCGCTACGGGGTTCTAAATGAATTGTCTTTTTTGAAATAAGCCTTTTATGTCGGATGATGTTTTTCGTGTTCTTATGAATAACATTTAATAATCCAATTGCACTATCTATACTTTATAAGGATTTGGATGCTGAAAAAGAATAGTGGTGGTAGCTTCTTTGAGCACCTTATTTTAATATTTTCATCTCAACTCTAATTCGATATCCACCCTGCTTGGGCGACATCTAACTCATTCAATCATGGTAGCATTCAATATGGTGGGGATCGTGTTGCCTGTGTTAAAATGAGTTTACAGCGGCCAAGCCTGTTTTAATCGCTGCTAGAGAGTTTAAATGCTGCTTTATATCTTACTGTTTATTTACCTTGACCCGTAAAAGTTTTTCATGCTATTGGAATCATGTAGCTGAATGTTTTTTTAATAGCTGAATGTTATTTCTCTTGCATTGTATGCTATGTATATGTGCTGCTACTTCACATTATAGCTTGCTTGATACGTGATCATTCTGTTAAAGTATCATGTCTGTTGGTGCAGTAAAGATGTAAACACGGTGAAGAAACTTGTTGATGACTCTATTTCTGGCCAATTTACGTCTTCGCTGCGTCCTCATGATGCTGTTTCAGCCCTAGGTCCTATGTATGATTGCCATGATAATAATTACCTTCCAAAGATGAAAGAATGTGATCATGCAATTTCAACTTTGCTTGGTTTCTGCCGGGATAAAAAAATTGAGATGAATATCTTTGTGCATAATTATATGCAAAAGATTGCATATATCCAGTACACCATCAAAGATGTGCGATACAAATTTTCCGTATTCCAGGAAGCTTTGAAGCGTCAGAATGATCAATTTGAGCCCTTAAAAGTGGTGCGTGGAGTTGGTCCTGCTTATAGGGCTTGCCTTGCAGAAATTGTGAGACGAAAAGCAGAGATGAAGATCTACATGGGCAAGGCTGGGCAATTGGCAGAAAAACTTGCAACTGAGAGGGAATCAGAGGTTAGGAGACGCGAAGAATTTCTGAAAGTACATAGTACATATATTCCCCGGGATATTTTAGCAACCATGGGATTGTATGACACTCCTAATCCATGTGATGTCAATGTAGCTCCTTTTGACTCTAATTTGCTTGATATAGAGCTTCCGGATGTCGATTGTTATGCACCAGAGTCACTGTTAGGACTCTCTTCAAAGAGTGAGAAGAATGTGACTTCAAGGAGTTCATTATTGATGTCTGACGATGGTTCTCAATCTGCTGAAGTTGAAGGAAATGCAGTGAACTTCCAAGAGAAGTATGGTTCACCGGAGTTACTTGAGGAGACAGAGCTGGTGGAAATTGCAGGGACCAGCAAGATGGAAGTTGAGAATGCAAAACTGAAAGCTGAACTTGCTTCTAAAATTGCCTTCTTGTGCTCCATATGCACTGAGCTCGATTATGAATCACTTGGTGATAGTCAAATAGAGAGTTTATTGAAAAATGCTGCAGAGAAGACTTCTGAAGCTTTGCATTTGAAAGATGAGTATGAAAAACACCTGCAAACATTGCTAAAAATGAAGAAGATACAGTGTGAATCTTATGAGAAACGGATTCAGGAGTTGGAGCAAAGGTTGTCTGACCAGTATCTGGATAGACATGAGCTTTCTGCTGATGAGAATGGTTCAAATTTTGCAGTTTCATCTGCAAATATTAATGATAGCAAGTCAGGAGTATCAGGACTTGAAGGAATTCATATGCCACGCCCAATGGGAGAAATGTCTTGTGCATCCAGTCCATTAAAACCTCGGCTTCTCCCTGCAGAAGATAAGGCACAGGAAAGGATTGATGATAGTATGACCGATTCCTCTAGCACGATTAATCCAAATCCTCTGTTGGATTCGTCAATGCTCGATCTACATAGTGATAAAGGTCATCCATGTGACAAAAACAAGAAGGGAAATCTGTTGACAGATGAGGGCACGGAACTTGCCTCTAGTAATATGGCAGTTAGCATGTCACAGCCAACTGGTGTTCTATCCTGTGAAACAGTTGCTGAACCAGGTCTGGATGCTACAGAAAGTGATAACTTTGCGGTGGAATTACAAAACGCCTTAGCAGGGAAAGTGAAACAATTAGATAATGCAGAAACCAAAATCCAAGAATTGATGGATGAGGTTTCCAAGCTTGGAAGGGAGTTGGAGATCAGTCAGAAGCTACTTGATGAATCTCAGGTACTACCTACTTGAAAGTGATTTATTTTCTGAGCACGGGGCTGGGGTTTCTGCCAGATAGCTATGTGGATACCTTAGTCGCCAAAAGATTTCTTTACTCAATGATACAATCCTTTGTTGCTCAGAAGTCCTTTAGGGTTTATCTAGTTCTAAATTTGTATTCCTGTCAGTTTCTTCTTGCCCGAATTCAGAAAAAAGGCGCTTCGATTCCACAAACGTGGATGCAACCGTGTACTGCTATTCGTCATCCAATGCTGGTTTTTTGTTGCAAACATCTTCAAATATATAACTAATTTCGATTACGTATTGATCTAATTGCAGATGAATTGTGCTCACTTAGAGAACTGTCTACATGAGGCAAGAGAGGAAGCTCAAACCCACCTATGTGCAGCTGATCGTAGGGCCTCAGAGTACAGCGCATTGCGTGGCTCTGCTGTCAAAATGCGTGGTCTTTTTGAAAGACTGAGAAGCTGTGTTTTGTCTGCTGGGGTGGCTGATTTTGTTGACTCATTGCGTTCTTTAGCTCAGTCTTTATCCAGGTAAGCACAAATGCTTTTTCTTTGTTGGACTTGATCCCTTTTTTTTTTGTTACATGGATTGCTTTTAGAATGTCAATTGTGTCCATTTCTGATACACCGTTTTAGCATTTGCTATGAAGCTATATGAATAATCCTTTGTTACATATTTGGAGTTTCTTTTGGCATGCCTCTTAAAACAGCATGTTAGTGGTCTGCATAATTTATAGATGAAATTTAATAATATAGTCCAGTAATTCAACTCAGAACCACCAAAGAGAACCCAAATCATCTTGCAACGGTTCGAAAACTGTATCTCAATTTTTCAATGCCCGTATCTTTGGGTTCAATTATCATGGTAGTTGGAGATGGATTGGAGATGGTGACATTGCTTATGAAAGTTGCTTATGTTTGATTGAATTCGTCCCAAATTTTCAGTTCTGCCAACAAAAGCGATGATGATAGCACTGCTGAGTTCCGGGAATGTATAAGGATATTGGCTGATAAAGTTGGTGTTTTGTCAAGACAACGGGCGGAATTACTCGACAGATACTCAAAAACCGAAGCAGCAAATGAGCAGCTTAAAAAGGAGTTGGAAGAAAAAAAAGAGTTGGTCAACACTCTTTACACGAAACATCAACTTGAAAAGCAGGTGTTCTATTCTACATTATAACTCGTACCCATTCACTGTTTTTGGTGCACATCACCTTTTTCTTTTCATTTCATTACCTAGTGACCAAGACTGAAGGAATTACTCCCCCTTTTTACAGGCGAACAAAGAGAAGATATCATTTAATCGGTTAGAAGTCCATGAAATTGCTGCATTCATTCTCAACTCTTCCGGATACTATGAGGCCATCAATCGTAGCTCTCCTCATTATTATCTCTCAGCTGAATCAGTAGCCTTATTTTCTGATCATCTTACAAACCGTACAAGCTATATCGTAGGCCAGGTTGTACATATTGAACGACTGACAGTGAAACCACTACCTCCATCTACATCAGTTCAAGCTGACAGTGCTAGAGATCGGGTAGATATACTGACCCCCGAAACTGGAACCAACCGTTTGACATTTAATTCAGGTTCGACTTCAAATCCTTATGGTCTTCCTGTTGGATGTGAATACTTCGTAGTGACCATAGCCATGTTACCTGATACCACCATTCATCCGACGAATCCTTCCTGATCTTGGTTGCAAATGGCAGATAGATGTGATGGAAGAAACTTGATGTGAATTTGTGTATATATATTACATATTCAGCTGTACTACTAAAGGTGAAGATCTTTAGTGAGGATTTGACTTGGCCTTTCCTGTATAGATGAAAATCAATTTAATCCCATCTCTTTGTATATAAGATTTAGGATCATTGTTCTAAAAATCGATCTAGACGCTAGGCGGCGGTTGACCTCCTAGAAAAGGTGCTAGTCGACTTGCCCCCTGGGCAGTCCTAGGCGGTTAGGGTTTTTTTGTAAAAAAAAGTTTTTAGGACTTTTTTAAGCTCTAAATCAAAGTTTAACCAGAAATGTGATTTGTTAGCTCGTTCTAATACGTCAAACTTATTTTCATTTGCGATCTAGATAGAATACTTAACTATGGTGATTTTGCATACGAAAAGAGGAGGATAATAACGATGATATTGAGTTAATTTAAACAATGATTTAATTTTTAAAATAAAGCTTCGTCTTATTTTTTTACTAATAACTCATTCGTGCATATTAAAATTAGTAAGTGTTGGTGTTTAAATAATTACTTATTATTATTGATATAATGAATATATTTAATTATTATAGACTTTTTTTTCTAATATTTAATATCATATTCAAATAAAGATAACAATTATGTCATAAAATTGAATTATTTACTGTTACATTCGATATATTGATCGAGTGAAATTTTTACTAATAAAAATAATATAAAAATATGTTTATAATAATATTTATTTATTTATTAAAATTTTAAACAATAAATAAATATTTTTAAAAAAACAATAGATAAATATTTTTCAAAAAATAAAAAAATTATTTATTAGATGAAAATTTTGATTAAAATTGTGATTATTTTTTGAACAATTTAAAACATGTTTATTATACTAAAGTTTGAATTAAATAATGATGATTATCCGACTCGATTTATGAAAAATATTTTTTATATTAAAATTATTATTTTTATTACATTTTAAAGGTGAAAGAATGATGTCATTAATATATTAAACTGATGCCGCCAAAACATAGTGCCAGAAACAACTGAGCTTAACATTCATAATAAGATGTAAAGTTGCCAACAATTCAAAGATCAATAATAATAATAAGAGATTCTTTCATCTTCTGTGAAAAAGTTAAAAAAACCCTTGAAAGGAAATACAAAGTTATGTAGATTAGTACATCAAGAAGGTATTAGGTTTTAGTTCGATCGGTTGACTTTGAGATAAGGCAGAGCTCCAATGACATTGTTATAGTCGCTGCGATTAACTTGCACCTGTAAATAAGACACAAGTGGTGTGAGAGAGGATATTCAAAGCCAGAAAAAGAGAAGTAAATTAATGAGGAAGATTGAATTGATTTGTTGCGTCGTCCTCCATTTTCTCACTAAAACAACGTCCCTATGGGAGTGGATGCTTGTTTCGAGTGAACATAACATGGTTGATGCAAACAACATTTCAACCCCACCAAAAACCAGCACAAGAGTTAAAATGGGCAAATCACCCAGGCAGGATAGCGGTGATTTACCAAGTCGCATTAGTTGGGTCGTGGGGGTTGTATTTTACGAAGGCCTGTACACATCTCAAAGACCACGTGTAAAAGAATGTTAACCCAGCCACCTTATGACGACCATATAAAAGAAATGCTAAAGACTACATATTTGAGCAAAAACTTTGACGGCACTTGATCTCAGCATTCATAAGAACGTAGTGAAACTAATTCGACATCAAGAGCATCCCAGTTGTGAAAAGACGAGTCCAACTATTGCACAAGGATCTACAAATTATTTGAGAAGAGTTTTTGCTTTCTCATCATTTCAGTGTCTTGTTTTCCTGATTAGCATTTGTTGCATTGCATCATACAAGTGACATCTTCATGAAGAGAGGTGAAGATCAAAATGGCGAATCATAAGTGCCATAACCTCTGTAGTCTGTATTTTTTGCCACAAGAACTCAAATAGCAATTTTATTGAAAGTCATTTTCCAATATATAAGCTGGTTTCACCACTTTGTTCTCATATAGGCGAACAAAATAATAATTACAATCAAACAATCCCTATTGGGAAGCCATAACTGTACCCATTGTACTTATCCTATTTGGTCGCTGTCTATGTGGCTGGTGCGATTATCAAAATATGGTTGATTGAATTGCACTGTCTAAAAGATTACCATTGGATACAGTTTTTGGTTCAACAACATGTACGTGGTCCCATAATTGCTATTTAAGGTCACATGCGTGGCTTGAATGAGTAAAATGTTCGAGAAATGAGTTGAGTTGGCAAGAATGAGCAAATTCCATATTTGTTTATAAAAATTTGCTCAAACTACTAGTCTCGAGTGATTCGCCCTATATGCTATCGGTATGTGTATCCCAAAGCTTCTATTCAGCAAGTCAAACACTGAAGCCGCTAATTTATTCTTCATTCTAAATTGGGCAGAGTTTATTTTAGCGTCTGGAACCGAACCAAATTTGAGTAACACTACATTTTCACTTACAAGATATAAGAGAATCCACCCACACTAAAAAGAAACATGGGAATTACTTCATTGCTTCCAAATTTACACCAACCGAACACACAAAATTGCACAGACCACAAAACCTCCGCTGTTCCCAATTCGCAATACAAACCTTCCAATAGCATGTCTGTCGTATGCCAGCATGCTAATATGCGGAAGTTTGTCCAAACACATCTATGTACAGTAAATGCATTAATGCATCAAAAGAGGAAAATGTATGATTTTTAAGGATCATAGATCCATGTATACTGCAGACAAGCTCATATGCAATTTTATTTTCGAAATTTTAATGATCCGGGTCAAATGTTAAAACCCAATTCAATCTAACCCATTTTCAATGTCTATCACTAGGATATCGGAGTATAAACCACTTCTTATCATCTTTTACAGCTGCGCCAGCTAGTAAAAGTAAATAACGAGAGCACAAGAATAAAGAAATCATTGAGCAACCAAAAGCTAAAGTCTTGAAAATAAAGGGAAAAGATTAAATGAAACAATTGTATAAATTCAAACCATTTTGGAGAGTCTCAATTTTCTCTTATTATTCTTCTTCGCGAGCAAATGCTGCTTCCCTGCTCTTCTCCTCATTATCTTCCCACTACCCGAAACTCGAAATCTCTTAGCAGAAGCCTTAAGTACCCAATCAAAAATCAGCAAACAACGAAATTGACAACAACAACAAAAACCCAAATCCCAAAATAAAGACGCATAAACACTGAAATTCAAAAAAAAAAATGCTATGTACTAACAACTGATAAAGTCTTACCTTGTGGGTCTTCATTTTGTAGCCTTTGGTGCATACCACTGTCATTGACTGTGAATTTCTGCAAAAGGGTGCGGAAACCTGGTCACGAACAAGTGGTTGAAGCCCGGAAATAGAGTGCGAAGAACTGAGCTTGCTAATTGAGGTTCGTTTCTTGGTGAATGGCGTGAATTGAACAGTTGTGAGTCGGACTTCTGGACGTTTGTTACAAATTCGTAATCCAAAAGAAAAACTACAAGTAGCCATTGCTGCAGTAGCCATAGATTTTAAAGAATTTTCGTGCGATTACGAAATTACGAGGTTTTGTGTAATTTGGATAGATGATCTTCGGCCTTCGCCGCTTACCCTTTACGATTGGGAGCCACAAATGTCTGGAAAAAAAAACTTAAAATAAAATAAAATAAAATAATAATAATAATAATAATAATAATAAATTGGCATATATTCTTTTTTTTTTCCCTTCAAGATTTTGTAATAAAAACATACGCCAAATCAACCTTTACATTATCTACATACTCTTTATTTTAATTTAGCTTTTCATAGTTTATAATATTTTATTATCATACTACATTTTAAAATATATTTTTTTAAATAAAACACCGCCAGAAGCGGAGGTTAAGCAGACCCATACATGTTTATAGCAAAATAGAACAGTACAAAGAAAACCTAAATAGGAAGGAGACAAAGCCAAGATCTTTTAAAAAAGATTAAACGGTCATAACATCAAGACATAAAAAAAGACATATAACATCGGTACATTCCTACATAAGGCAAAATAATAACCACCATGGGTAAGGAGAAGTCTTCGGTGAACACCCATCAGCTACCACCGGAAAAAAAAAACGAAACAACATCACAAAAATATCAAAACAAAACGATGGACAAGGAGACCATGCAGTAAGCGCCCGTAAGAGGCTCAGGCGAGTGAGTTGAGCTCCACATTTTAATATTAAATGCTATCTTTTAAAAAAATTCTTTAATATAAAATGATTTCTTTAAGCATTTGATATCTTAGGAATTAATAACTATTATGTCATCTCCAATCCACTACATTCTGCACTACATTGGTGTTACACTAAAATCATCTCCAACCACATTGCACTACATTTTACACTACAATAGAATATTCCAAGAATATTCTTTTTCTTTTCAATATTAATATTTCTGTTTTATGTTAATTATTTATAATTTGAAAATATAATGATAATTAAATATTATAATTTATATATT
>NC_133318.1:17421941-17431509 GCF_012295235.1 Primulina huaijiensis
TTTTTTTTATTTTTACACTTAATTAATTTCTAATCAAAATATTAAAAATTTTATAATTAAAATTTCAAAAAAATATTAATTTATTAAATATTAAACACTTATATTAAATTAATCAAATTAAAAACTAAAAAAAATAAAAAAAAAAATTGTGGCACAGCAAAATTGTTGCGCCACGCGTGGAGCAGCTTGTAGAGCTGCTCCAATCCACCGGCAGTTTTGGTGCTGGATTGGAGTGAAATATCATGGCACCACGATGGTTTGACACCAATGTGGTGCCATGATTGGAGATGGTCTTAGAACAGTATTTTGTCCATTTTAATTGTTTTGTTATATCAAAATACGTTAATTTATTTTTAATTAAATAAGCATGAAATTCAACATCCATTATTATTAATATTATATACGACAAATAAAAAAATCTTTAATTAATAAAATTTGAATAATTAATCATAGACCAGTCAAATTAACTAGATCAACTCTAATATTAATATGATGTAATTGTTTTGCTCATCGATGATGTAAATTATTATTGAGTAGGTCTCTTGTGAAACAGTCTCACGAATCTTTATCTGTGAGACATGTCAACCCTACCGATATTCACAATAAAAAGTAATACTCTTAGGATAAAAACTAATATTTTTTTATGGATAACCCAAATAAAAAATCCGTCTCACAAAATACGATCCGTGAAACCGTCTTACACAAGTTTTTACCATTATTATTCTTCGGTTTTCCAAGTTCAGATAGCTCAAATGAAAAAGCGTGTGGGTCCAGGGACTGACATGCAATTTATGCTTATTGTCGGGGATTTCTGTATAATTTACAGGTTGAGTTCCAATGATTAAAAAAAATGATTTTATTTGATTTTGTTGGTAACTTGGTATGAAGAAGAGATATTGTTGGTATGAACTAAATTATTTCGAGTGGACAAAAGGAATTTCTCGACCCCATCTGATTACTTTTTTTTTAATCATTTAATGTTATTTGTTTAAATAAAGAAATTATAAATATTTTAAATTTTTATAAAAATCAGCGAATCCATCAAAAATTAGTTAGTTGGATTTGTGGTTCTAAACTTATAATTGTGACTTTTTGTTAGGTAGGATTTTTCGTCATTTTTTGACTGAAATTAATGTGGGCTTTGATTTTCATGGTGGGTTGGGGGCTGTTGAAATTATAACTTTTTTGAAAAATAAAATTTATTTTACTTAAATTATTAGATATATTAAATATCAAAAAATATTGTATATGTAATCTCCAAATTAAGGTAATTTCTAAATTTCCTACACCAAAAATATTCAATATAAAATATGTGTATATATATATATATATTGTTGTTACTTAAATTTTACATAAATTTTATTATTGTTGTTACTTATTTCTTCACTTTTTCCAATCCTGCATAAATCTACAATAGTCACATATATAAGGAGTGTATTTGTTGCTGAGCTTTGCAAAAAAAATTTACAAATAAGATATTTTTGTGGAGGCGATAGATTTCTACGAGCTTTGTAGAATCTCACATATTTCTAAATATTTTTAATGAATCTTATATATTTATTATGCATGTTTTTTTATTGAACTTTGTAAATTTTTACATAAAACCCTATAGATTTTCTAATTTTTTATTCTTTTTTTTAAATAGCAGTTGAACATGAATAGCTTTTATTTAATTAAAGTATTTTTATCTATCAATATAAGTATTTTTTTACTTATTGATGTATTTATGAAAAACGATAAATAAGTCAAAACTAAATTTATTGTAATTAAACTTCAATTATTCAAACCAGTTCAACATATTTATTAAGCTAATTAGCCTTTTTAAAGATACATAACAATAATTTTCAAAATAATTTAATTCATTTTAAGTAAAATTTTGTATAAAAAAATATATCAGTTTTGTTTTTGACAATATATTTAACAACANAATGTTATATAATAATTAATTTAAAAACTAAATTTTACTCATTAAAAATCCCATGACATTTTAAAACTTACAATTTTATATTAAATACTACTAAACTTTTATAAAAAATATAAAAATCTGGATCGAATATCTCGTTGTATCTTAGATTTTAATTCTTATACTTAATAGGATTTCATCGAATCATTAAAAACGCATTAACATTTTGAATATATCTAGCCTTTTGAATATCACATTATATTTTAAAACTCTGCGAAGGTTTAAAGTGAATATCACTAAATTTTAATACAATATATAAAAGTCTATATCAAATATTGACATTTAAACTATGAAAAAGTCAATAAAATCATTGAACCAATACATACTAAATATAAAACTTTTAAAAGCTTATAATATTTTATTTAATGGCAACAAATAAAAACGGAGGAACTTGTCCGCAGAAGCGCGTTTATCCAAATTTTAATTGGTCAACCTAAGAAGTGGAATCGCAGCCTGCTGGGGGCCGATTGGAAAAAGTCAGTCGACAAGGTTGATTTTAATTATCTCACAACACACGTTGATGGGTTTGTTGTATGCTTTCCCGAGCTATAATATATTCGTTCACACTGCTACAATTGAATTTTAAAGTCTTCGAATTTGACTCGAGTTTGGCTCGACTTCGATCTTGAATCAAATTCGATATATTATGTTGAAGTTTTATATGAATCTTGATTTACCAAAGGGAAGATATACTGAATTTTTTAAAATGAAATTTCAAACTTACAGTTCCTATCACCTAACAACAACATGGGAAATTACACACACAGCAATTTTGTGTTTTATTTTAATGTGGATTTATCATCATTTAATTAATTGTTTGTGGCCAACCACGTTATTGCCTATAAATTCACTCCTAAGATGCTAAGAACATCCATCTCTCTTTTTCTCTGAGCTGAATTCTCTTCAAATTCTTGCAGTAAATTAAATCAAAAGCCATCTGTGTTGGGATTCTGTAGAAATGGTGAATATCTGTGCCGCCCATGTCGTGCCGCCGGCGGAGCCGACCCCGAACGAGGTCATGTATCTGAATGCATGTGATCAAATTAAAGATATAACACACACTCCCACCATCTACTTCTATAAACATTCCGCGGCCTTGGAAGCTGTAAATGTCATATCCAGGCTCAAAGATTCACTCAGCAAAGCCTTGGTGCTGTTTTACCCGCTTGCAGGGCGGCTGAACTGGGCGGAGGAAGGTGGCAGTCGGGTGGAGCTTCACTGCAATGGGAAGGGAGTCCTCATTTTTGAAGCTGAGTCGGACGCTAAAGTTGAGGATTTCGGGGATTTCACGCCAAATGCTGAAATCCAGGCCCTGATTCCTTCCATGGATTACACTACTCCGATCGATCAGATCCCGATGGTTATTGTTCAGTTGACAAGGTTCAAATGCGGAGGAGTTAGTATTGGCATGGGGATTTCCCACGTCATGGCTGATGGTCCGAGTGCGCTTCATTTTGTCAATGAATGGACCAAATTCGCTCGTGGAGAAGCCGCCGGGCCTAATGTCCCACCGTTTCTTGATCGGAAAATATTGGATACCGAAAAACCATTGAATTTTAAATTTGACCCGGCGGTGCTGCGTCCCCCGCCTACTTTAATCGGCCAAGAAGACAGCATGGAACAGAGAAAAAAGCCAATCACAGTCGCTTTTCTCAATCTCAGCAGATTACAAATCGAGAAACTCCGCAACAGAGCCAACATGGATTTCGATGCAGAAAAGAACGGGAGCAGCCGAGGCTACAGCAGATTCGAGGCAGTAGCAGCCCACATATGGCGTTGCACAAGCAAAGCACGCGGCCACATCCCTGAGCAGCAAACAAGCCTACACTTTCCCGCGGATTTCCGCAACAAAATGAATCCACCCCTTCCAAAAAGCTACTTCGGCAACGCCCTGATCCGAGTCGAGGCCACGGATAATTCAGGAAACTTACTGTCAAACTCCCTCGGCATGGCTTCCAGGAAAATACGGGAGGCCGTAGGGAAAGTGACTGAGGAAACAGTTAGAGCATATTTAGATTTCTTGAAGGGATTACCGGATGTGGGTCGCTTCAGATCCTTGGACAACAACGGGAGGCCAAAGGGAGATTTTTACGGCAATCCGAATCTGGCGATTATAAGCTGGACTGCGCTGCCGCTCTACGGGGCAGATTTCGGGTGGGGAAAGGAGATTCATTTGGGGCCTGGAATGATGGGATTTGATGGGAAAACATTCATAATTCCTGGACAGAATGGAGATGGTTCGTTTAATGTTGCAATATGGCTGCAGGAAGAACACATGCCAGCTTTCAAGAAATTGTTCTATGATGATATTTGATCATCAACAACAATTTGTTTATGTATCAAATTCAATAACTTTTCTGTTTGTTTGGTTTTATTGTGTTTATATATACATATTATACATACACGTTAATGTATTAATGAAATTAAACTATCAAGTTTGCAAGCATGAATATATCAGTTTTTTGCCATATCGATCTGTTAAAATAATCATGTCATGTTCATTTTTTTTAACAAAAATAAAGATATAATATATATATATATATATATAATTTCATATGTTTTACTTTAGGGCTGAGTTGTAATAAATTTTGTTTTTGATTTTTTTTAAAATCACAACTCAAGTGTGATCTCATTAAATTGCCATTGCCAAGTCTTTTGGAGTTATTGACAACGTTCAACGTGTTTACCTATTCATACATGCGTATCTCATATCTTTATTCATAAAACAAGTCAATCATGTTCATATTTACAATAAAAACTAATATTTTTGACATAAAAAATAATATTTTTCATAAATGGTACAAATTGACGATTTCGTATCACAAAATTGATACGTGTGATTGTGTCACAAGATTTTTTTATGTTCATATATATTTTATGCTCCATTGCGTGTATAATAATTATATTTTTTTTTAAAAAAAGTATACTATAATAGTCAACTACATGTAGTACTAAAAAAATCAAATTAAAATTATAAGAAAAAAATTCATAATTATAACCGGAGGACTAGCTTCTATCAATAATTTTCTAGCGTGAATTAGGATTAATCTACTTCAAGGTGAAAATGATTCAATTAATAAAAATCATTCACTTGTTCTGATGCTCCATTTATATACATGGGGAGACCAATCGAACTCTCTTTCGTGCCGAATTTGATAAATATAGTTTCATTTAAGTCAATAATATAGGGCCATCCCACTTTAAAAAAAAATTGTTGAAAATTTCTTCGTGTCTTTCATTTTCATCTTACGTAAATGAAAAGATATACACAATTACACTATATATTTATTAAAGTCATAGTTTAAGGGTCTTTGAACATTGCAATTAGCCTACTTGTTGAATTGGCTTTGATACCCCATAAGGATCCGGGTCGCTGATGACCCGGACACTATCAAGAGCCCGAGCACTACATATTTTCCAAGTATTCTTCGAACAGTCAGTTCTCCCGGTCTCCCGCGCAATCATCGCCCAAACTCTCATATAAGTACCCGGGTAATCAATTGCCCGAGCCACCTCGAGAATTGAACCACACTCGAGTATGATTGATACAGGACGTCTAATCTGTCAGAACAACTTGGGTTTGAAGTGTCCTAGAAGTCATCAGAAGATAGGGTATGGGCAGCCAACCTACCATACTTAATAGGTAGCACTGGAATCGAGGTACCTACCTCATCTTCTACTATAAATAGCAGGTATTAATGTAATTTACCGATTCTGAAATCTTTGAACTCTTAAGCATTACACATATTTTCTCCCAAATATTGCTTGTGTTCATCTTCAACCTGCTGACTTAAGCATCGGAGTGGCCACGCCGGACACCCCTCCGGCGCCCATTCACGAGTTCTTTTCATTGTTTGCAGGTGCTATTGAAGCCATTATCTTCACTCAAATTCCCTAAAAACTATAAATTATTGATTTGACTCGTTGGAGCTCCTTACCCGATTCACCCATTTCAACGAAGTCACATCAGGCTTCAACATTGATTTTATTGCTTCACACTTGCTTGCATAAGCATAACTAGTGTGTGATCGTGTTCGACACAATCCGCTGTCATGACAACCCTTTCCGGTGAATCCCGGAGGCCGGACATGTACAGTAGTTCGTCGTTCGACATCCATATACGTCATGTAATACATACAGAAGACGAGAGACGTGCTCAAATTATTTTTATTTTTATTTATAATTGGGAACAGGTATTACCAACAGGCCAGTCGCAGTTGAATCTTATTTTAGTTAAAAGACATCGTATGTTTTTAACATTAAATTTACAGATATAGTTAGGTGGTCATGTTAAATGGATCTAGCTGTCACTTTCAAATTCTTCATAGATGGCTCATTCTATTATACATAGAGAATATTACTCCCGGTGCATGACACTCTCATTGTATTTGTTGAAAACCGAAATAAATGAACCAACATAAAAATCAATTATTTTGGTTAGTGATCGAATTAATCGAAATTTTAGGGAAAAAAACAAATGAATATTTAAAATGTTGAAGAGTTTAGTTAAGAGTTCTGAGTGCTCGGAAAAAAAGTTTGACATTTTGTCTATATATCATCATAACTAGAAATAGAGGAAATGAAAGATTTTGGCGATGCCGCAGGAAAGATAGGTGTTAGGTTATAAACCTAAAAAATATATCAACCCAAAATGTTTGTGTTAGGTGAGGTGAGGTCCGCTGAATAAAAAATTAAGAAACTTGTTTCCCACCTATGTCAGATCGATTTTGTTATAAAATTGAACTAGTTATAAATAGAGCTCAATTTCTTCGGTTATTGTATCTCAAAATCAAAAGCTTTTTAGCTTTGATAAAAAGAGATTGCATAGAAAAAAAGAGTGTATTTTTTCTTTAGTGCGAGAATTCTCTTGTGTGAGAGTTAGAGAAATTATTTTCTCGGTATACTCGGGTTGGGAATGTGAGAAATATTGAGTGTATTGGTGTATACACTTGTTGTAATATTTATTCAAGTTATAAAAGTTGCAATGCTCCGTGGACGTAGCCTATATTGGGTGAACCACGTAAATCTTTGTGTTCTTGTTGATTATTTTATTCCGCATTTTTAGGTACTATTATTATCGTGATCGGCATCGCTTCGGTGTAATTCCCCAACAGTTTGGCTATTGGGTGATATAATTTTTTTGAGTTTATAAATCGATATTTATTTGTTTAATGTATCAATATGAAACATGTGTAACATTTATTACCTCTTTAGAAGCCGATGTATGTGGCGTACCATTCTAGATGGTTGTCACTCACCTTTCAGTATGATAGTCTTTTTCTATGTCACTCTTCCGTTACGTCAATTGTCAACCAGAGCACGAGTATTAGGTTGTAAATATAACACCGATCACATATTAACTTGATTATAAAAATCTTATACAAAGATATCTTAACCATATCATTGTTCATATATATGATGCTCACCTATCGTATCCAACAATGAGATGACACACATCTATGAATATGATGAATGAAATATATCCAAATTATACGTGTATAGTTGACAGTAGATGAATACCACATCATTAATAAGCACAACAATTCATTAGATGCTTTAATACTTTTATCTATTCAAATGAAAGCAATACTTGCTTATATANAATTAACGCATCTTGAATTTAGAATCTGATTTTATTTTCTTGTTATTTGAATATATCAATATACTTAGTTTTCAAAACTTTGTGAGAGCTGGATTTTTGAATGTGTATTGAAAGATAGCGGGATGGGTTTATCATAATGCAAGACCAATATGCTAGTTTTCAAAACTATGTGAGAGCTGGAGTTTGCTAAGTGTGTATCGAAAGATATCGTCGGTATATTACATTGCCATCCAAAATAATAAAAATAAATAAAATATTTGGGTTAATTTGCAAAATTTTGAAAAACTCAATTGGAAAACAAAAAATTCAAGCATATATATATATAAATACGTAATTCACCCCCGTTCAAATATACCACCCAATCATTGAAGAAAAACAGAAAGGAGGACATAACAGAGAACTCATCCATTGATTATATCATATTTGATCATAGAAGCATTTCTTGAATTCTGGCATGTGTTCTTCTTGCAGCCATATGGCAATATTAAACGAGCCATCTCCATTATGACTAGGAATTATGAACGTTTTGCCATCGAAACCCATTGGTCCAGGTCCCATATGGATCTCCTTCCCCCATCCAAAATCTGCGCCGTAGAGTGGCAGTGCCGTCCAGCTGATGATCGCCAGATTCGGGTTTCCGTAGAAATCTCCCTTCGGCCGGCCGTTGTTATCCAATGATCTGAATCGGCCCACGTCTGGTAGATTCTTCAAGAATTCCAAGTAGGATCTCACTGTGTTTTCGTTCACCTTTTCAACTGCTTCGCGTATTTTCTTGGAAGCTGCACCGAGGGAGCTCGATAACAGGTTTCCTGAGTTATCAGTGGCTTCAACACGGATCAGGGCGTTGCCAAAGAAGTTTCTTGGAATGGGTGGATTCATTTTGTTGCGGAAATCAGCAGGGAAGTGTAGGCTGGTTTGCTGCTCGGAGACGTGGCCGCGTGCTTTGCTTGTGCAGCGCCAGATGTGAGCTGCGACGGCTTCGAATCGGCTGTATCCGCGGCTGGTTGTGTTCTTTTCTAGTTGGAGTTCCAGGTTCGCTTTGTTGCGGAGTTTCTCGATTTGTAGTTTGCTGAGATTGAGAAAAGCGACAGTGATAGGCTTCTTTCTCTGTTCCAAGTTGTCCTCTTGGCCAATTAGCGTCGGCGGCGGCCGCAGAACCGATGGGTCGAAGGTGGAATCAAGTTGCTTGTCTGTTTCCAGCACTTTCCGATCGAGGTATGGCGCAGAAATGGGTTCACCGCCGAGTGAAATTTTCGCCCACTGGTCCACGAAGTAGAGAGCGCTCGGCCCATCCGCCATGACATGTGAGATCCCGAGGCCGATGCTAACTCCGCCGCAACGGAAACGCGTTAGCTGCACTACAACCATCGGGATTTCATCAATCGGGGTTGTGTAATCTACGGAAGGAATCAAATCCTGTATAGACGAGGTCGGAGTAAAGTCCCCAAAGTCCTCCACCGCCGCCTCCGACTCCGCCTCAAAAATCGGGACACCTTTTCCATTATAGTGAAGCTCCACCCTGCTGCCACCTTCGGCCGACCAGCTCAACCGGCCCGCCAGAGGGTAAAACAGTACCAACGCTTTACTCAGCGAATCCTTGAGAATCGAAATGGCATCCCCGGCATCCAACGCGGCCGAGTGTTTATAGAAGTAAATAGTCGGAGTGTGTGATATGTCTTTGATCTGATCAGAAGCGTTGAAATACATGGCTCCATCTGGGGTCGGCTCCGCCGGCCGGACTACATGTGTAGCTCTCAGCGTTACCATTTTTTGTGGATGACTGCAGGGGTTACTGGAAGAAGAAAGAATGAATATTATATATGGCGCGAGCAATCTGAGTTGCAGATTGATGGGTGGTGGTAGGTGGCAACTACTCATTTGTAAATATGTTCATTCCATTTTTAAAATTCTCGATATATATTTTAACTTTAATTAATAATTAACAATTAATAATTAATACTTAATATAAATAAGTGACAAGAGCACGTTACGTGATTATATAT
>NC_133318.1:17432863-17509002 GCF_012295235.1 Primulina huaijiensis
TATATATATTGCAGATTCAATGTAGCCACATGAGTAGTCACCCCAATTCTTTTATATATTAAATTTAGAAAATTTTGGATAAATCCGATAACAATGATTACAGAATTTAAATCTTAATTCGATTGAATTAATTTTCTTGACTCCGTCGCTGAACGTGATATAATAGTCACACACACAAATATAAATGTATAACACACATTAAATTTTGAGAATAGACATGACACACTAGCAGTTGATTTCTTGAGTAGATCTCTTGTGAGACGATCTCACGAATCTTTATCTGTGAGACGGGTCAACCTTAACGATATTCACAATAAAAATTAATACTCTTAGCATAAAAAGTAATAATTTTCATGAATGACCCAAATAAAATATCCGTCTCACAAAATAAAATATCTGATATCGTCTCACACAAATTTTTACTTTATATCTTTACCCGTCAATTCTTTTAGAAAGCATTCCCATGTTAAGGTATCTTTACTTTACGAGGTTGTTCGTCGTCACTTGAAAATATCTTCACAATTTCAATTATTTATAACTTTTTTCGGTACAATGAAAAAATGTACGGGAAATTGGACTTAACTCCCCAACCGCCGTTTTTTTTTGTGTTCAGTCCCTGGGTACTTTTTTAGTACCACATTTCCACATGAAGTGTACCACATTTCCACATGAAGTGTACCACAATTTGTATGACATAGTACCACAATTTTGTGGGTAGGGAGTGAACCCAAATAAATGTTTTGGTTGGGGATTTTTCACCAACTTCCCCAAAAATGTAAGTGTATATTCTTCTTGTTTTTTTTTCCCTTTTTTTTTTATGTTATATGAGATTTTTCACATTATTAAGTTCTCGAAAAGTTCTCTCTTCAAACTAACTTTTGAAATGAAATTAAGTCCAAATTCATAATCTATCCCAATAATTTATTTTTTGTAAAAACATACAAGAAACCTAATCAGACAAACAACAACAATAATAATAAGAATTGTGTTAATTATAGTAGGGCCGGTTTTATCAAGAATAAGGAAATGATAATACTCAAGACTGGCAAGACATAATCATATAATAAATCTTTTATGAACTCATTTTTAATTATGTCTATATTTATAATAATAAAATATTTTTATAATAAAAAATAATATTTTTAATTAATGAATTAAATAAAAAAAATCTATCTTATATTTTTTTTTTATGATTATCATGAGGCCACGTGGTTTCATTCTTTTAGCCGCCGGGTTATTGGGGGAATGATGGGAAGTGGGTCAACGCTGTATTTTTATATTTGCTATTTTACGATTTAATTTAAATATTCGTGAAGAACTATAATGTTCCACCTAATTTGTACACATATTTGGACTATTATCAACTACAATACACGGATTGAATTTATTAAAAATTAAAGGATACACGTGATCGACAGATGCTGTGTAGTTGAGTTGGCGCATTTTGCAAATTATAATATGATAATTAAAAAAAAACTTATAAAATGATCATCCAAGAGATATAACATATAAAGTGAGTTTGAATACATAAATTGTAGCTTACGTTCGATTTTTTAAAGGCAAAAACTTGTATGAGACGGTCTCACGGGTCGTATTTGTGAGACGGATCTCTTATTTGGGTCATCCATGAAAAAGTATTACTTTTTATGCTAAGAGTATTATTTTTTATTTTGAATATGGGTAGGGTTGACCCGTCTCACGGATTAAGATCCGTGAGACGGTCTCACATGAGACCTACTCTTGTTTAAAATGTTTTTTCGATGATTGAATAAATGTTAAAAAAAATTTGTTTTAAATTTTAAAAAGAATCCGAAATAAAAGTCAACGAATCATACATTTCAGATTTTAAAAAAAAAACACTTAAAAATGCCTTTAACCCATGATTTTTTTTTTTAACCAAACGGGCTCATAATATTGTTTAACTTTTCTTCATTAATATGAGTATTATCATTAGGCAAAAACTTGTGTGAGATGATCTCACGGATCGTATTTTGTGAGACGGATTTCTTATTTGGGTCATCAATGAAAAAATATTACTTTTATGCTAAGAGTATTAATTTTTATTGTGAATATCGGTAGGGTTGACCCGTCTCACAGATAAAGATTCGTGAGACCGTCTCACAAGAGACCTACTCTTATCATTATTGACCGGTGATGATATAAGTATATATAATTTTAGTTATAAAATACAAGTTTAAAAACATATATATTTTTTAAAAATTTTAAGGTTGTTAATAAAAATATTAGTTAAAATTATACATTCGATAAATGAATGTGTTTAAATTATACTCATATAAATATACACGATATNTGGTGCAACTGTCATTTGCTCGTAAGCACGTGCATGCTCGGCCTTCTCTAGAGGTAGCAAATCATTGTCAAGTTGCAACTTAAATTAAAACAAATTATGATAGTATTCACAAAAGTGATTACGGATTTTTTTTATATAAATTTTTGCAACTTTATAAGGTAGAAACTCATAATTAATTTTTTAAAACATTTGTAAACATTACCTAAATCGATAGACGAAAAATAATTCAAACCTGCAAATTTTGTATTTGTGTTACCCCATTAGTTTTGGTTCTGTCATTTTCTTCTTTTTTTTTCTTCTCAACATCATAGTTTCTACAATCTAAATCATCAAATCATTGATATAGTCGAAACAAAGAATAAATACAATCCCAATATAAGAAGAAAAAAATGTGGAAACTAAGCCGAGATACAGGAAGAGAGCTAGAATTTTCAGGATGAGGACGAAATTGAATATCAAAAAATAATTAATTATTAAAAAATGTTAAGATTAGGTATTCTTTTAGAAAAGGTGAATAAATACCTCACAAATTTTCCTTGCCAAAGAATATGAATGGCTTAGCAGTTAGCACTTATGTTAAAAGCACTTAGCAAATTGAGATACAACTAGTGAAATAAGTGTGGAATGAGTCTCACCGAACTCAGGTAAATTTGAATACTTCAATTAAGAAAAAGAGAAGTCAAGAAAAAGTAATGAAAATGTAGACAACAAAAAGATAAGACATGAGACTTGTTTATAAAAGTTCGAATGACCAATCTTTTCTGCGTATTCACTTCTTTTTATTCTTAGAATATATCACTAGAAGATTTTGACGGTTACACAAACTTGTACAATCCAATTCAATAGGAATTACATCATTGTCTATTTAAATTCTTAGGGAACAACTTTTGCCAAACAATTAGAATGCTTGTAATTTGAATATGAGTCATGAATCGATGTTTTTATAGGTAGCTTGCATTGTTAATTTGAACGTCTATAATTTGTTCCTACTAGACTTATCTAAAAATAGTATTCAGCACCACATGTCTTTCGTCTTTTACTAGAAATAGTACGTCACATTTAATTTCTGGTAAACTGATATCAAATTATGATAATGAATTTTTATTATGTTCCAAAACATTATCAAAAAATATAGATCTTCTGAAAAGTATGTCTAGTATGTCTGATCATTTAAGAAAAATTATTTTGCGAGTTCTACTATATCAGCAGAGAAATATAAAAGAGGGATGTTTTGATGGTATGTCGATTTACACAAATTTGCTTATTTTGTTCTATTTTACTATCATATCACAAAAATTATATATGTTTCGAAAAAATGATAATACTTAACAACATACAAACCACATCAACCATATAAATCACACTAGATAAGCTTATGTAACAAATCTACCCAAAAAATTGTTGAATGAAAATAAAATATATTACTAATTGTATACTTCACCCCTTTATTGTCACGGATTGTAAATTCATGTCATGGCACTAGGTAAGCGGATCTAACTTCTTAATCAATTACTTTTTATTTATTTATTGTCGGTTGTATTTAATTAAATTTTTTAAAATTGTTAGCTTTCTATACTAAAATTAGGCTAGCTACCCGTCTCTTTTAAATGTATTAAATTTAATACATTTAATATTACTATTATCAACTTTATATCAATCACGTTAGACCCACCGTGTACTTTTGCAAATTGTAGTGTAATTAATTACTCTGTCTTTTAAAAAAAAATTAATTTACATTTTCTATATATAATCTGAAAATGGGCCCTGGATATCTCCCGAAGAGCATGTATGACGTAAATATTATCTTGTCTTAAATCTTAAATAAAGCAAATGACATACATTGGTTTGTCACTAGATTTGGTATATTTTTAGTATTGTTTTTTTTTTTTTTTGACGAGAATATTTTTAGTATTGTTATAACATTTATAATGGATAGATATATTCATAATATCTCTAGTGCGCACATCATTAATAAACAACATATCAAAACACACACACATATAAATAACATGGTAAAAACTTGTGTGAGACGGTCTCATGGATCGCATTTTGTGAGACGGATCTCTTATTTGGATCATCCATGAAAAAGTATTACTTTTTATGCTAAGAGTATCTCTTATTTGGGTCATCCATCAAAAAATATTACTTTTTATATTAAGAGTATTACTTTTTATCGTGAATATCGGTAGGATTGACCGATCTCACAGATAAAAATTCGCGAGACCGTCTCACAAGAGACCTACTCATATAACATTCATAGTTAAAAAAATTATTTCGCATGAAGAAGTTCATTCAACGTAATTATATTATATTAAAAAACTACATATTATGTTGTATGTTAAATTTTTATGTATGTGCACAAAAAATATGTCTCATCGAGTATAACACATCCAGTGGACTATTCACCATTTATGGGTGCGAGGCTCAAGGTATTTTATGAGGGCCAAAATCCATTCAAATGCTACAACTGCACTAGGTGTATTTAACACGGCGTTACACTACAAATTGTTATAGCCGTCAAAATGGATCGGGTCCGTGCATCGACCTGCCATGTCAAATAGGTTGATCGGATCGATCATTTCTCAATCTACCCAAATGGCAGGCCAACTCTACTTGACCTGCTATATATAATTAAAAATTGTTAGCCAAACCCGTCATGTCATGTTAGATAGATAGGTTGAGTTGTCAATTTCTCGCTTCACTCAAATTGTGACCAATAGTTTGTTTCGACGACTCTACAAATCATACCGACTCTTGAATGTTATAGAGGGGAATTTTGAAGAACATACATGTGTATAATTGCTTTATGGAAGATCGTGAATTCATATTTTTAAGTAAAAATAATTTTAAATTAGAAAGTTAATTTTTTTTAACTATAAAACTAGATCGGATATATAAAAAATATTTTTCATTTACATTTTTATGACATGATTTAGATATTTTATATCATGCTTAATTTTTTTAATAAAATTTCAGATTAATCAGTGGCTAAATTAATGCTGTAAATAGAAAAAATATGTATCAATCTACACTAAAAAATATGTTAGAAATCAAACTTTATATTTTTTAATTGTAATTTTTTTATAGAATAGTTGTTCAAACATATATTTGTTAGTAAGTTTTTATATTTTTTTTGTAAAAATATTTTATAAATATTTATCAAACTTAATATAAATCAGATATTAAATTGGGCCAGTTGGGCTATGTTCATCCATCATATACCCGCTAGTGGCTGAGGAAGAGAAGAATCGCTTTGATTCGAAAAATAAATTAAAATAGAATATTCGCATAGTATCAAACAAGAAGTATATGGAGCAAATTATTTTTTTTTTTTTATGCACATGATGTATTTGTAATTGATTAGAAACTGCTATGTTTTTTTCAAAAAATAAAGAATAATGGATACACATTGTTGGGAGCAAGAACGGCTTGTGGTACAATCGAGACGCGACGTTTGAATTGTTGTATAATTCTATATATTAAAATCATTGTTTTAATAAAAGATAGACGGTCGATCACTCACCCACTCACCGCCTACCACCTAAGCGGAGCTCAAGCATTTTTTTAAATTAAATATCTAATTTTTATTGTTTATCTCTGTATTCTCTAATAATTTATCTATATCGGATTCAAACTCAAAAATGATAACATATTATTCCCCTTTATACGATAAAAATCGATTGAAAAATATGCCAAATAATATTTTATATATATATAAAAATTAAATATATTATATTAAGTAGACACCTAGATGTACAACTTTTAAAAATCGGAACGATGAGCGATCGCCCAACGTCAAAACACTACCTAGACAGTCTTAGACAATAACTTTTAAAACATTGATTAAAAATATATCGTTATCGTTAATCATAACTTTTTGTCCTAATCAAAAGACAAATGACAAACTTTAATTCCAAAAGAATGAAACCCCACATGAGATTATTATTTACCTAATCTGCCAGCAGAATGGCATGAACCTGTCAAAAGTGACAAGTAGGTCACCCAAAATCCCTTTTTTCTAAGTATAAAATAACACAATTTAGCCAAGCACATGAGTCCCAATCATTTGCCCTTTGCTTCATCTCATAGCTTTCAATTTCAATTTTGCATGTACCTTTATCCATGTGCTTTACAATACCAAAATAATTATCAGAAGAAGGGAAGAGAAATAGTAATATTACTGTTGAAAATTAATATTTTAATATTGAATATCTGAATATTGAATGTTGAAAATTATGTAAAATTAAGTGTTGAATATTGAAATTTGTGTGTGATGATGAAGGTAATGATGTAATTTATTTTTGGATTATTTGTAAAGATTTTCTATAAATAGATCTCTCATTTGTGAAGAAAATCACAATTGAGTTGAGAGAAAAATATTATAAAGTGTGTAGTGTGATAATTTTGAGATTTTGACTTTTTACCATAAATTTTTATTTTTTCACAACACATTATCAGCACGAAGCTCTAAAAGTCCTCCATATTTTTCCAAGCTCCAAAACAGAAGAAAAAGTACCACCATGTCAAACTTGACAAAGCTCGAATTTGTTGCACTTGACATTACGGGGAAAAATTATATGCTATGGACTCTCGATGTAGAAATGCATATTGAGTCATTAGGTCTAAGCGAGACTATTAAAGAAAATGGTATATATTCATCACAAGAAAAAGCAAAAGCTATAATATTTTTGCGCCGATATCTTGATGAAGGTTTGAAATGTGAATATCTTATCGAAAAAAATCTCATGGCTCTGTGGAAAGGATTAAAAGAAAGATTTGAACATATAAGGGAAGTTATACTTCCGACCACCAGTGATGAATGAAATATGTTGAGATTCCAAGATTTTAAGAAAGTAAGTGATTACAATTCGGCGATGTATCGAATAATCTCGCAATTAAAATTTTCTGGACATGAGGTTACAGAATCAGAAATGCTTGAAAAAACATTTTTCACGTTTCACGCATCAAATATAACTCTACAGCAACAATATAGAGTGCGTGGATTTGCGAGATATTCTGAACTCATCGCCTGTCTTCTTGTGGCGGAAAAGAACAACGAGCTATGAATGAGAAATCATCAGTCCCGACCCACTGGTTCAACGGCATTTCCTGAAGTAAATGTCGTAAGCAAAAATGAATTTAAACCTGGAAACAAAAATCAAAGTTATAGACAAGATTTTGGTCGAGGACAAAATCGAGGTCGAGGTCGTGGTCGTGGACGTGGACGTGGACGTGGAAGTGGTCGTGGTCGTGGACGCGGCCGTGGTTTTGAAAATAATCGAGATAGTTATTTCTATAACTCATCTCAAAAGTGCGTCCCAAACCATCCATCGAAAAGACATCATGAGAATATGAGTGTTAATGAGAATCACTCAAAAAGATTTGAAAGTTCTTGTTTCAGATGTGGTACTCCAGGACATTGGTCCCGTATTTGTCGAGCCTCTGAGCACCTTTGTAAACTTTATAAAGAATCAATAAAGGAGAAAGAAAAGGAGATCAACTTTACTGAACACAGTGAACCTTTGAGTGGTTCAACTCATTTTGATGCTGGAGATTTTCTGATTGATTTCTCAGATAATGATCAATTTGCTGGTGGAATAAATATGTAAAATATTTTATTTTTTCATGTACTCGTATGATAATATTTTATAGTGTGTTATATTGTATTGTATTTTATTGTTAGTAATTTTATTTCATTGCATATTTTTTTTTGAAGTTCAAATATGGAAAATGCTATGAACCAAGCTGAAGTTTGCATACCTGATAGTGGTACAACGCACACTATCCTCCGAGATAAAAGATATTTCTTGGAACTAAAACCAACAAAAACAATGGTGAATACAATATTAGGTCCTGTAGACTTGATTAAAGGATGTGGTAAAGCACAATTTTTGTTACCTAATCGTACAAAATTTTTGATCAATGATACTTTGTATTCACCACAATCGAAAAGAAATTTGTTGAGTTTTAATGATATATATTCTCATGGGTATGATACTCAAACAATGAATGAAGGGAATGAGAAATATATGTGTCTTACCACATATAAATCAGGAAAGAAATATGTGATTGAAAAACTACCAATGCTCCCTACTGGATTGCATTATACACATATACGTCCCATTGAATCAAACATGGTAGTTGATAATTCTTCAATATTAACCAATTGGCATGATCGATTAGGACATCCTGGTTCAACAATGATGCGAAGAATTATAGAAAATACACATGGTCATCCATTGAAAGACCAGAAGATCTTTCAGAATAATAAGTTTCAATGTAAAGCATGTTCTCTTGGAAAACTTATTATAAGACCATCACCAGCCAAAATCCAAACTGAATCACCAATGTTTCTTGAACGTATTCAGGGTGATATTTGTGGACCAATCCATCCACCATGTGGACCATTCAGATACTTTATGGTATTGATTGATGCCTCCAGCAGATGGTCACATGTATGTTTATTGTCAACTCGAAATGTTGCATTTGCAAGATTACTTGCTCAAATAATAAAATCGAGGAATTAATTTCCCGATTATACAATCAAGAAAATTAGACTTGATAAAGCTGGTGAATTTACTTCCCAGACATTCAATGATTATTGTATGTCTATGGGAATCATTGTTGAGCATCCTGTTGCTCATGTACATACACAGAATGGATTGGCTGAATCATTGATTAAACCTCTGCAAATGATTGCTAGACCAATGATTATGAAAACAAAGCTCCCTATTTCTATATGGGGACATGCAATTTTACATGCTGCTTCATTAATTCGCATCAGACCAAGTGCATATCATAAATACTCCCCATTGCAGCTTGCATTTGGTAAAGAACCAGACATTTCTCATCTGAGAATTTTTGGATGTATGGTGTATGTGCCTATTGCACCACCTCAACGAAAGAAAATGGGACCTCAAAGAAAGATTGGAATTTATATTGGTTATGATAGTCCATCGATCATTCGATATCTTGAACCACAGACAGGCGACGTGTTCACAGCACGTTTTGCTGATTGTCATTTTAATGAGGAAATCTTCCCAATGTTAGGGGGAGAACAGAAACATACCGAAAAAGAAATTACATGGTATGTATCATCATTGTTACATCTGGATCCAAGAACAAAACAATGTGAAAAAGATGTACAGCAAATTGTGCACTTGCAAAGAATAGCAAATCAAATACCAGATGCATTTGCAGACACAAAAGGGGTAACTAAATCATATATACATGCTGCAAATGCCCCTGCTCGAATTGAAATTCCGAAGAAACAAATTGAAGATAGTCATGATGTCATTAAACGCCTGAAGCGTGGAAGGCCAGTTGGTTCCAAGGATAAAAATCCTCGAAAAAGAAAATTCATAGAGAAACACAATGATCACAAAATAGAGAATGATGTTCCTGAAGAAACACATAATGATCACAAAATAGAGAATGATGTTCCTGAAGAAACACATGATGATGAAAATGTTTTGTCAGAACCACAAACTGACGAGAATCATGAAATCTCTATCAATTATATTAATACTGGAAAAATATGGAACCGAAAAGATATAGAAGAAATTGATGATATATTTTCTTATAATGTGGCAATCGACATCATAAATGATAATGAAGATCATGAACCAAAATCTTTTGGTGAATGTAAAAATCGGCAGGATTGGATAAAATGGAAAGATGCCATCCAGGTTGAATTGGATTCGCTAAATAAACGTAATGTTTTTGGACCTATAGTTCTTACACCTGAAGGTGTAAAACCTGTTGGATACAAATGTGTTTTTATTCGAAAGAGAAATGAGAAAAATGAAATAGTAAGATATAAAGCTCGACTTGTTGCACAAGGTTTTTCTCAAAGACCTGGAATTGATTATGAAGAAACGTATTCTCCCGTGATGGATGCAATTACGTTTCGGTATTTGATTAGCTTGGCGGTATCTGAAAATTTAGAAATGCGTCTTATGGATGTTGTTACAGCTTACTTATATGGATCACTTGATAGTAATATATATATGAAAATCCCTGAAGGATTTAAGATGCCTGAAGCAAAAAGTTCAAAACCCAGAGAATGTTATTCTGTGAAATTACAAAGATCATTATATGAGTTAAAGCAATCTGGCCAAATGTGGTATAATCGGCTAAGTGATCATTTGATGAAAAATGGATATGTAAATAATTCAATATGCCCTTGTGTTTTAATTAAGAAAACAACATCCGTATGCGTAATTATTGCAGTATATGTTGATGATTTAAACATCATTGGAACGAATAATGAAATTCATGAAGTTGTGTCATACTTGAAGGAAGAATTTGAAATGAAGGATTTTGAAAAAACCAAGTATTGTCTGGGTTTACAAATTGAACAAAAGGAATGTGAAATATTTGTTCACCAGAAAAATTATACAGAAAAGATCCTTAAACGTTTTAATATGGATAAATCAAATCCTTTAAGTACTCCAATGGTTGTTAGATCATTAAACATAGAAAAGGATCCATTTTGTCCATGTGAAGATGATGAAGATATTCTTGGACCAGAAGTACCATATTTAAGTGCTATCGGTGCCCTTATGTATCTTACAAATTGTACAAGGCTTGATATATCTTTTGTCGTAAATTTATTGACAAGATTTAGCACATATCCAACAAAGAGACACTGGAACGGAATTAAACATATATTCCATTATCTACGAGGAACGACAGACTTTGGACTTTTGTATTCAAAAGATGCTAATCCAAGTATAATTGGTTATGCCGATGCTGGATACTTATCTGATCCACACAAGACACGTTCTCAAACTGGATATGTATTTACTAGTGGAGGCACAACAATTTCTTGGCGTTCACAGAAACAAACACTTGTAACAACTTCATCAAATCATGCCGAGATTGTCGCACTACATGAAGCAAGCCGTGAATGTGTGTGGTTAAAATCAATGACCCAACATATCCAAATCTCATGCGGATTATCATTCGACGAGAAGCCTGTGATACTATATGAAGATAATGCTGCATGTGTTGCTCAAATGAAAGAAGGATACATAAAAAGCGACAGAACTAAACATATTCCTCCTAAGTTCTTCGCATTCACCAAGGAGCTTGAGAAGAATAAATGTATTGATGTTCGTCACATTCAATCAAGTAAAAACTCATCAGATCTCTTCACAAAGGCATTTCCTACGACAATATTCAGAAAGCACATATATAGTATTGAGATGCGCAATCTACGAAATCTGTGAAGAATTGTTCGTGTCAACATGAGGGGGAATTTACGTGACTGTACTCTTTTTCCCTTACTATGGTTTTTATCCCAATGGGTTTTTCCTAGTAAGGTATTTAACGAGGCAGTATAAAAACACGTAATGAAGACAATCATTATGATCATCATCACAAGGGGGAGTGTTGAAAATTAATATTTTAATATTGAATATTTGAATATTGAATGTTGAATATTTGAATGTTGAAAATTATGTAAAATTAGGTGTTGAATATTGAAATTTGTGTGTGATGATGAATGTAATGATGTAATTTATTTTTAGATTATTTGTAAAGATTTTCTATAAATAGATATCTCATTTGTGAAGAAAATCACAATTGATTTGAGAGAAAAATATTATAAAGAGTGTAGTGTGATAATTTTGAGAGTTTGAGATTTTTACTTTTTACCGTAAATTTTTAAATTTTCACAACAATTACTATTTTTTTGGAGAGGAAAAGTAATATTACTATTGGTATCGAATGAATGTGTATGATAAAATAATCGCGAATTTTATTATAATTTATTTTCTTAAAGTCGATTTATAAAGTTATTTGAAACTCTATACACTAGTTTTTTTTTTTTTTTTTAAAATAAATACATCAAAGTAAGTTCAAGTATTATTCCAAAAAACTATAACGATAACGGTACAATTTCAATATCTTAAACTTAATCATATATTACTTACATTTTAATTTTTTTTATACAAACATGAAATTTTTATGATATAGCTTTTGTTTCACATAACATTATGGAAACACTTGATGACACCGAAAATTATTCGGTTGTTTGTTAACATAAAAACTAATGTGAGATCGTTTCACATAACAATTTGCGAGATGAATATCTTATTCAGTCCGATATATGTAAAAGTATTACGTCGACTCATCTTATAGATAGATATATGATACCGTCTTACAGATAGATCTGCGAAACTATCTCAGAGGAGACATATTTTTTTGTTAATTAGTTATTTGTAACTAATGTCATTTAAAGTTTTTTTTAAAATATATCATGATATTATGGATATTTTGGCATACATATATATTTTAAAAAGTAATTTTATTGCATTGCAAAGGCTTAAGCAATTCAAAAACGTATCAACTTTATATCAATTTTAAAATTGTTATCTTTCTATATTTTGGCATACATAAAGTATTTTTTTATATTGTCGGTTGTATTTAATTACAAATTTTAAAATTGTTAGCTTTCTATATACAATAAAATTAGACTAGCTACCCAGCTCTTTTATATGTATTAAATTTAATACATTAATATTACTAGTATTAACTTTATATCAATCACGTAAGACCCACCGTGTACTTTTTCAAATTGTACTGTAATTAATTACTCAATTTTTTAAAAAATTTAATGTAATTTAAATTTTGTTTTTTTAAATGTAATTTAAATTTTGTATTTATAATCTGAATTTGGGCCTTGGATTCCTCCCGAAGAGTATATATAATGTAATATTATCTTGTCTTAAATCTTAAGTGTAGCAAATGACATACATCTCTTGGTCACTAGATTTTGTATATTTTTAGTATTGTTATAACATTTATAATGGGAAGATGTATTCATAATATATCTTTGTGCACACACTAATAATAAATAAATTTATAATAAGTCTCTTATGAGACAGTCTCACATATTTATATCCGTGAGATGAATCGACCTGATCTATAACCGTAGTGAAAAATAATATTTTTGACATAAAAAATATTAATTTTTTTTCATAGATCAGGTCGAATAATATATCCATCTCATAAAATTGACTCATAAGATGCATCTCATAAATTTTTTTTCTCTTTATTTAATACATGCAACATTCGTAGTCCTCCAAGAAGTATTTATCTCCGGATTTATTTACAATTAAATTACCTTAAAATAACTTGGAACTTTCCCTGGCCCTTGTTTTGGCTGTAATCAATACGAATGAGGACTTTTCTTCGAACCCATATCAGATTCCACATTTATGCTCGTTCATTACCCAGATTTAAAATATGCAGCGTTGGACGGCAGAATTTAAGGTATATCCCAATATTAATAGTCACATTTATATATAGTCACATTTATATATATATATATATATGGCAGAATTTAAGGTATATCCCAATATTAATAGTCACATTTNGGTATACACGGTAGGTGTGCAGCGTATCAAAACAATATATATACGTTGTTATGAAATGACACTGTTCTGTTAAACATGATGAAGTATGTCAATTTTTATATCTAACATATGAGTATCATCTCAATGGTGGACACGTAGATGAATACAACGAGTAAACAACATATCATAGTAACATTCATACTAAAAAATCGATATACATATGTATATACACATCATATTGTATGTTACATTTGTATGTATGTGCATATATCTGCTTAAAAAAAATTATATCTCGTCGAGTATAACACACTAAATATTAATTGTAACTTAATAAAAATTATAACTTTTAACGTTAAATAAAAATAAGCCTTTGAACATGTGATTGCTGCACTTCACCAACAATTATATAAAAATATGTTAACTTAGTAATAGATGCTAATATGTGGTGGTCTTGCAAACATATTATAGTCTATAAACTATGTTTCAATCGTTCTCAATTGACGTTGTATTGGAATTATATCTTGCAGATCAATTTTGAAACGATTAAAATCAACCATTAAATACAAAAAAAATATTAGGAGTAAGTTTTATGTGAGACTAATCTACTTACTTGATCTATATCTCGTATGAAAAATCATATTTTTAATATAAAAAATAATATTTTTTAATTAATCAAATCGGATAAAAATTTTCTTTTTTAAAATGGAATAATAAATTATTTTTTTTTTGGAAATTATTTTTTAATAAATGGAGAAGTTGGTGAAAAATCCCCAATCAAAACATTTCTTTGGGTTCACTCCCTACCCACAAAATTATGGTACTATGTCATACAAATTGTGGTACACTTCATGTGGAAATGTGGTATACTTCATGTGTAAATGTGGTACTAAAAAAATACCCAAGGACTGAACATAAAAAAAACGACGGCCGGAGATTGTAGGTCAATTTTTCGTTTAATTAAATCACTCACTGATCACTCAGTCTTGAGTAGACTTAATTGGAGGTTTCTGACGAGAATATAGAAAAATTTAAAATTAATTAAGAAAGTTTTTCTAAATAATAAAAATTAGGTGGCGCGAAATTAACTGCCGCCTCGTCTCCTGGCTCCATAGTTCGTCCACCCTTAACTGAAAATTCTTGTTTGAATCTTTCTCCTTACTATATTTCTCTCAGTAATTTTTGCCTTAGAAAAAGACTGTAAAAATTGCTCTAAAGTTCACAGAAATTCGGTTAATCTTCGTCGCCGAGAAAAAGTATGGTTTTTCTGGTTACGCTGATGTATGTTAGCTTGTGTCTTTGGTTTAATTTTATTATGGAAGCGATTATTTCAGCAAATTTTATCTGTATCTTCGTTGCTTTTGAACTGTGTGTGTGTGTGTGTGGTTTTTGGGATTTAAATCGTTTTTGTGATCTTCTCGATGGATGCTTTTTCATGGCGAGTAAGCTTGGACGGGATCTTTGTTTCATTTTCCAATTGGTTTTGAGTGGTGGAAGCTGAATCAATGAGTAAATTACGAGAAATTTTTTCCTTTTTTTGGAAAATTTCACCATTTTATCATAAATTGCCGATGGGTAGTTTTTGATGCAGTTTACGTGAAATCTACGGACGTTTGCGAATTTGGTAACTGAATCTGACAAGGTCGAAGCGCAGGTGTAAAATTCCTAGATATTTTCGCCAAGTTCGCGTCGAGTTTTGTTTCGTCTGCGAAATGCAAATAAAGAAGTGGAGAGGTCAAAAGAAATAATATTGTTGTTTTACATATTTTTGTATATCAATGGCTAATTAGAGTCTAAAATACTGTTTGACTGTAATCTGTAATATTAGTGCTTTAAACTCTAACCGCACGTGATTCCGACCACAGTTCCCATTTTCCTAGAATTATTTTGAGTTGATTCCATTATTTAAAATATTCTTATTGCATTCTGTGTGAAGATATCATTTCCAGCTATTCGTTCCTCTTTTCATGTTAAGTGGTTGGCTGGGCGAAAGAAGGAACAGGACAGAGGGAGAGCAACGCTCTAAATGTGAGTTCTACGTGTATCTATATTGCGTGGGGTGGGGGACTGTGTTAGGGAGGCAGCCCCATCACATCTATCTATGGCATTCCCGCGAGAGGGACAAATGGTTGGGACCATAAACAAAAGTGGGGAGAAGAAAAGGAAGTGAGATATAAATGACAACTAAAAGCAAGCGAGGGGGCTGGGCTTCTTTGTTTATCCTAATATTTTCTAATTTTTTATTCTACTTTTTTCCATCCCTTGTCTTCTCCGACGCCTCCCTAAGTCTGAGGTAAGGACTGCTTTTTACTGTGTCTTCTCATTTCCTTGTTTCATTTGATTACCTCTTTTTTACTTTTGCCAAGATGTGAGATCTGTCTTAAGTTGGGTTTAGTTTTATTGTCTTAGGAGGCACAGTTGTAATTGTGAATTCAATGTTGTTGAGATCTGGGTGTTTTTAAAGATGTGTTCTTTTGATCATCATTCTCTTTTTCAAGGTGCATTTTATTTTTCTTTATTCATTTTCCAATTTATAGCATCACACTTATGACTGCGAATATGTGATGCAGATATTGAGCAAGGAAAGGATCCTTCTTTTAGAGTAATTGGTGTCGTTAATGACATATTGATCGGGTTTTATGAAAGACTGTTGAAAAGTATGTTTACAGTTGTAAATAGCATATGAAAGAGACATCAATGTGGTCTGATTTGCGCAGTCTGGATGGACGTATGTGAATTACCGCAAGCATTAGAGAAGCAATCTATATCAGATGCAACCAAACCTCCGTTGATCCAAGCTGTTAACAATCATGGAACCCTCCAGTCCCGAATCAGAGAAATTAGTTCTAGGTACAAGTCACCCGCATGGTCCACTGGACCGAAACGCTGCCCTTCGCCCAATACCAGCAAGACAGCTCCAACCTCAACTGTATCTGGTCCAAAGCGGGCTGTATCAGCAGAAAGAAAGCGCTCCCGTGGACCATTATCACCACCCAGTCCATCTCCATCAACACCAGTGCAGGATACATCCTCAGAAAAGCTACTGACATCAAAAAAGATCGTGGGCAATAAGTTACATGAGTCTTTAAGGCCATCTGCAATGCGGAGTCTCAGTGTTTCTTTTAAATCTGATATCATATCTGTTCCTATGAGCAAGAGAGAAAAACCAGTTTCAAATGTTCTCTCTGATCCAGCTCTGAGAACTTCGTCAAACATAGCTCATAAACAGACTGAACTACCCGCTTCAAGAAAATCCACACCAGAGAGAACGAGTACTCCAAATAAAGGAAAGAGGTCTTTTGATAAATCAGAGAACTCTAAACCCATTGATAGTTTACCTGCTTGTCTAGTGGATCAGCATCGATGGCCAAGAACAGTTAACGGAAAAGCGAGTTCTTCTGCTTTGAATAGAAACATCAATTTGACTGATAAGATAAGCAAAACTGCATCTTTATCCCATTCCATTAAGGCTGAGTCTTACCCCAGGAGATTATCTTTGGAAAAAATTACCAGTGATTTGTTAATGTCAAGAACTTGCTGTAACAGTGGCAAAGTTATGTTGAATGGATGCTCATCTGATGATAGTTCCATGAGGACACAGTTTACCTCTTTAAGTTCGCCAGATAAAACACCATTGACGTACGCTGCAGCAAGAGCCCAATCTCTGCCAACTTCTGGATTGCGCCCTCCATCGCCACCGGTGTCTAGAGGGACTAGTCCAGCTAGAAATAAGGTTGGCAAGCCTTCTTCTAGAGGACCCAGTCCTACTCGGGCATGGCAATCCAGTCCATCCCGACAACCTCAAAGTTCAACTTCTGTTCTTAGCTTTATTGCTGATATTAAGAAAGGAAATAAGGCTGCAAATCACATCGAAGACGTGCATCAGCTGCGGTTGTTATACAATAGACACTTGCAATGGCATTATGCAAATGCCCGAAGTTATGCTGTATTGCATTCACTGAAAGTAAAAGCAGAGGTTCGAGTATATCTCTATGAAACTTTAGCAAGTCTATTTTAATGTTTCACTTACATCAATGGGTTTTTTTTGTCGACTGATTCAGATATAAATCTTTTCAATTTTTTTAACCAAGTTCCAAATTCTTCTCTTTCCGCGCAATTTACTGCAGTTTTCATGCTTTGACGGTGTTTTGCTTAGAATTTCATATTCTATAATTGGTAGAGGTTCCTCACAGGCTAGTTTTCAACTTAAAGTGTGTGATGTTCTCTCAAATCTTAACCATCGAACAAATATTTATGTGATGAATTAACTGGTGATGGTCAGAACGCTATTTTATTATTTATTCCAAATTAATTTCATCTTCATGTGGCCATAATCCCATAAATTGCAGAAAATATTTTATAGCACCTGGAGGACAATTGCGTCTATGTTGGACTCGGCAACTGCAAAAAGGATACACCTTCAGCAGCTGAGGCTCGTCTTGAAACTTTACTCAATTTTGGACTATCAAGTAATCCCTCTCTTCTTCTCATGATAGTAAACGACTTAGAGTCAACGGATTTTGATGTTTACGAATTTTTTGCTGAATTAATAATGTGGGTTAGTTTCAAAGCATCTTCTTTGACCTAATTTGATGTTTGGTAGCACTTTGTAACACCTTATTTATCCAGAAAAAGGCATTATAGCCGAGTACCATAAATTCGTGAGTGTGGTAATATATTTGACGGGTATAGGAAAACATGTACTTAATCTTGGGTGACCAGATGATTTCAGTTGTGGAACCATTGGCATGGTTGGAGTTGCTGTTATTTTTCAGCGATTTACTTGCTTAGCTTCTAAAGATTGTCTCTCTCAATAGGCATCTCAGCATTATCTTCCCATTGGTCATTATTTTCTTGATTTTCATGTATTCTAAACAGTGGTCATATATGCATGGAACTATATATTTTTCTCGCATCACTCTGTATTTATAGGAAACAGCTGGTTTATATATTTACTAACTCAAAATGCCACTTCCTCAGCTGACTTGTCTTGATCAGTGGGCTTTGGTTGAAAGAGACCATGCCAACTCATTAACCTTGGTCACCCAAGAACTGCAAGAAGGTACCATCCGTATTCCAGTCACTGAAGGAGCAAGGGTATTTCAGCTGACTAGCTTTCCATATTCACTTTTATAAAGCAAAAGTCATTAAAATCAATCTAATCTTTTACAGGGAGATATTGAAACTATTAAAGCAGCTGTATGCTCTGCTGTTGATGTGATGCAGGCTATGGGATCCTCTTTATGTTCCATTCTTTCACAGGTGAGAACTTCGGTTTATTGCCCATCATATTAGACCTTTTAATGCATAAAAGGAGAATATTATTGTTCTGTGTACTTTTATCTTATACCACATCCTGATGGCGTGATCCACCATGAGAAGAATTTTATGTCTACTAATTATAGATACTCCCAAGATTCTACCTCTATCCAAGTGTACATTTTTATAATAGGTGAGTGAGGGAACTTATCAGGAATAATGCACTATTCATTTATGCTATTCTCCAATGTTGTAAGGTAGTAACTAACTGTGAAATAATGGAGATGAATTGGATGGATAAGAATTTATTTCGTTTATGTGATTGCTAAGTCTATGTTGAATAGGCATTTTATTTATGTTTTACCATAGGATGTTTTAAGCCGACCTTTTGTGGTAAGGTTGACCAGCTTTCTAATCTGGCATATTAGGCTCTAATTACTGATTTTGAAGTAGTCAAGCCTTCATTCGTGAAGGGATTGTTTACCTGCTTTCGTCAGTTGGTGGTATGTTTATGCCATTGTTGATGTGGAAAGTCGACCACTAAGTATGTTGTAGGGGAAGAATAGACGAGTTATTTACGTGGTAATCATAATATTTTTCCAGTGTATCTTTAAGTCGTTAATTCGAGTGGTAAGATGACATTATCATTGTCGTAGCAGGTATTGGTTTGTATAAGTCATTGACGTTGAGAAGGTATTAAAACTTTGTGACTATATTTGATTCACAAAAAATGTTGATGTGGATGAGCTGTTGAATGCGGGAATTTAATTGATTCAAAAAGTTAACGAGATTGGCGTCTTATTTATTCCATGAGTGATCGATCTTGAGTAGTCTATTTTTTCATTGATGTTTGTGGATAACATTATTCAAACGAACCACCCTTGAGATTTCAATTGTATCATACAGATGGAGGGGATGAATTCTTTGGTTTCCCAAGTTGCTGATATAGCAGCACAAGAAAGAGCAATGCTTGATGAATGTGAATCACTAATGAGCATTACAGCTGCATTCCAGGTGAGGTTATAGAACTTTTCTTCTCAAATAATATTTATCTACTTTATCACAGAACTATAACATATATTTTTAGAAGTCATAAATAGTCACTCAGGTTTTGCTGAAGAGACATCATTATCACGTATTTCTGCTGTTTTATTTGTTGTTTCGCATTACATTTCTTTTGCAAGGACTAGTACATATTTGGTATATGAAATTGCTGAAGATCAGCTTGAATGTACATGAGCAGGTGCAAGAATACAGCCTCAGAACCCATATATCTCAGTCGAGACAAGTTTTGGGAAATGACGAATCAGCAATATTCGGATTTTAAAATCCTTCAAGAAGTTGAAAATTCGATGATCACAACTTTAGCTTCTGTTTCGTCGGCAATGAATCGAGTGGAGGACTATGGTAACAATTTGCTTGTGAATGCATATTGATTTTACTTCCCCCTTTGGTTTCTTGTCATTATTTTTAATTAGTTTAGTTAGAGCTGACAAGCTGTTTTTTAGTCAACAAGATCAAACGTGTCTTTATTTTTTCCATATTTTTTTATTTGTAAAACCAATTTTACAAGTAAATGTCAAAAGAAAAGTGCTTTAGGCATTTTTTTTTTGATGATTCATTGGGATTTAATCTGCATACAAATTCGGTTGATTGTTAAATTTTAGATAGCTATTGAATGTTGTGTAACGATCTTTTGCATTTTTGTTGAATCTGGAATTGGTAAAGAAATCATTAGATGAACACAACCAACTTATACAGCCAAATTTTAGGTTAATTTCGACATCGTTTTGAAAGCTCAGGCTCATATGTAGTTAAGTTAGAAGTGACAAACACATCAAATTGTCTCCGTTCAATTCGCCTCATTTGGTTTTTCAAGGGCAATAAAACTTGTCTTGAGATTTTTTGACTCGATTTTGATATCACTAATATCAATTTGTGTGTATAACACAATATGATATATTAGTATTGTATGTTTATATATAAACAATATAGCTGTGATTTTTTTAATATCTAAAATGATATTTTGGATATATAAACAAATTGAATATAGTTAGTTGATAAAAATTTGAAAGATATACTTAAAATTACTAATACATACTGTTCTTTTTTTTTATTTTTTTATTTTTTTAAAGTATATAAATGAAATCAAATTTACATTATTAATTAGTTATATTTTGATTTAGTAAAAAAAAACTACGTACTAAATAAAAATATAGCTAAATAATAAGTTAATAAGTAAAACACGATGATTTTTTTTAAAGAATCAAATTCAATTTTTTTAGAGTTACCCATACCCATACCCATACCCATACCCAACTCAAGTATATTATTACTCATATTCACAACAAAACAGATAATATCCCTTTTATTCAATCCTACGCGGATCAGAAATGCTGTCAGTAAATTTCACACGTTGGTAAAAGGAATAGGCATTTCTTTCATCTGGGTCCGAAAGTGTTGGATTCTTGCTTTATCGGGGGTTACGATAATTCCCGAGGATGGCTAGGATTGAATTGATTTGAGGGTTCAAGGCCGTCTGGGCTCTGGCGAAAGGTTTGGACTTGTATTTAAGATGTTTGATGGAACACTTGAGCCAGACACGGTTCTTTCGGTATATAATGTTGTTTTTGGATTGGTTAAATATCATTTCTTCAAAAAAGAGGACTTGGGCAATTCTGCTTGGTTACAATAGTTGAGGCCTGAGGTGATTTCTGGTGTATCTGAGTTGCTGGCGGGTCAGAACCGGATATGAAGCTTGCTGCCATGTTCCCGAGCATGTGCTTACTGCTATGATCTCTTTGTATTCCAAGAGTGGGGACATAGTGACTGCTTAGTTGTAAGTTTGGGTTGATTGGGAGGCTGAATTTGGTTTCGGACCTCAATTATCTATGATTTTGATTGTAATAACGGAGCTGCGATGTCTTGTGTTGTGATGTTAATCACGTTAGAATTCTGAGTAATCTGCGATCAATGTTTGTTGAGGAAACATTTTCTTTTTTGTGAGAAGGCCCTTCTTCAATCATGACTCAATTCTCTTGGTTATTAATTCATTCTTAAAAATCTAGTTACTTGTGAAGCGCTAAGAATTATTTTTCTCTCTCTTTATATCAGGTTATACGTATAGTGCAATCCAAGGCAGCTCTTCAAGGAACTCATGATGTATATATCCTTTACTTGATGATTTCAGTTGAATTTTCCTTTACTGGTGGCTCGACATTTCTAGTATCATTCTTTGCATTTTTGCTTTCATGCTTTGTATATGTTTGTTATTTATCCATTGAAGATCTATTTTTCAATATCTGCATTCAAAGATCTATTTTTGTTAGTCCGTGCTAATTTTAAGTTGGGGTTGAGGTTAAAATCATGGAAAACACAATGATTTTCTTATAAATTTATCCCACGATCCTGTAATAAAAAATTCCATGGGATGATCATTGATTTCATAATTCTAAGGTGGTGATTGTTCTTGTGGAAACTATTGCCTATTGGTGATAGAACTTTTTTGTTCATAAACCTGCTGAGAGTAATTAATATTCAATATTTGTGTGCAATAGAGGAGAACATACAACTGTTGGTCTTCTACCTCATCGAGCTTGTATTAGCTTTCTGAATCCAATGATAAATGTTTCATTTTCTTTTTCAGGAATTTGCAGGGATCCAGGTTTTGTTATGTGGTGGTATTTGACATATTTCTCTAGATTACTTAGAGGGCTTCATGGGAGCATAGTTAGAGGGTGTCCATGAGGTACATTCTCAACTCAAAGCTTGTTAACATTTTAGATTAATATACATGTTCACAATTCACAATAATTTTTTATTGGTTCCACCCTGTTTAAGTGATTTTTGTCCTAATATATTTTTATGCTATATACTTGTATGGTTCCTGCAAAGCCACCCCAGGGAAACACGTAGACTTAATCAAATAAAATAATTAACAATCAGCAAACAATATCTGTCTCTGAATCATCTATTCCAGAAATGTACAAAATTGTAAATAATTCTTGATACTTGAGCAAAATTTCACAGCTATCTTTATTCTGTATTTGTGCAACTCCGCTTTGTTGAACAACACATTATATTCTCAAATATCAAAATGCACACACCATACTATATAGGTGGCTTACTGAAATAATGGAACCAATATTTCAGCAGTTAATCCCACATTGCTTGGTGTTAGGCCCCTTAGTTTTTAGTATGAAGGGATCGATTCGAACCCAAAGCAAAGAGAAGATTGAAGCTAGAAGCACTGACCATATAATAACAATAGTGGGAGTCCTGTTCTGCCTGCCCATGAGACCTTTGAGGAACGGGTAGAGATGCACGATCACCCAAAAGGCAAAGAATAGCTTACCGAATAGGGGACCCCATGATTGATACCCGTTGTTGATGGCATCCGAGATTCCAGCCACAACACCAACAAGGTTTATTATCAAAATAGTTGTCGGAGGGATAAGGAGTGTTGTCCACTTGAAAGCGTATAGCTCCCCAAAATCCTCATCATCTGTTGCCTTGGATGTTACTGTGAAGTTTGTGTCTATTCCTGCCAAAACTTTTAGAAGGCCTTGAATAACGGCGAAGAGGTGAGCAGACACACCACCAATCACCCAAA
This sequence comes from Primulina huaijiensis, assembly GCF_012295235.1. Lineage (NCBI taxonomy): Eukaryota > Viridiplantae > Streptophyta > Magnoliopsida > Lamiales > Gesneriaceae > Primulina > Primulina huaijiensis. Next base: position 17,456,406 of record NC_133318.1, read on the forward strand.
ACTGCTCGTTTCTCCACCATTCCTCGATGCTAACTCCACTCCACCTTAGCTCTAGAATACCCGTCACAAATATCGATAGGAAAAGAGCAATAAAGAATAAACTTGCAAAGGTGCTTATCTGGAACATGCAGAGAAACAGAAAAATCAGTACACAATGATGTATCTGCCGAATAGCATTGATAGATATTGTATTTATAATACCTCTGGCATGATGAATTTTCCAGTGAGCAAGCAGATAGCAGGGAGGGTACAGTAGGCAAGAAGTGGTAGAGAGGTGAAGGGATAGACAGTCGTGTTGACATATGCAAATCGTTCTAGCCACTTTAAGTTTCCTTCTTTGTACCCATACCAGAGAGGGCTATGGCGACTGAAAAAGATCTCGACAGAGCCAAGAGCCCATCGCAGCACCTGATTGAGACGATCTGATAGATTAATTGGAGCTGATCCCTTAAATGCAGCCCTTTTAGGCATACAGTAAATGGATCGCCAACCGCGGCAATGCATCTTGAATCCTGTGAGGATATCTTCTGTGATAGAGCCGTAAATCCAACCCAGCTGCATGTTCATGAATCACGATGTAATTTGAATGATGCATAAATTATAAAAAGCTACAAAATTATGGGGAATAATAATATGCGACTCGTTTAGGGATGTCGGCAGTACCTCAGAACCCCATTCTGTCTTGTCTTCATAACCACAGCTTATGACATGAATGGCTTCTTTTAGCAAAGCTGCTGGGCTTGAGGAAGGTGGGACACCACCTTCAATCATCAAGGTTGAAGTCACAAATATTGGTGATTGTCCAAATTTCTTTTCAAAATTCATCTGAGACATTAATATCTTATTGTCTTCATCAAATCCTGTTTCAAAGAGATGCAGGTTCTAACGTTTCAGTGGATTGGAACATAAACTAATTATCTTAATCCGTCAACATGTGAAAAATTATGACAATCTTAATGGCTTCAAATAACCTTGAATGTTTACCCCTCCATCGGGATCATTCTTAGAGTAGTTTGGAAGCTTTTTGCGGCGTCCAAAGCATGGGCAGCAATCGCAGCTTACCATTTTTGGACGCTTGGGACCCTTGGGAGGTTCATAGCCGTATAAAGCTTGTCTTCTAAAGACACACCCTGTCCCAACATAGACTGGACCTTGAATGCCGTCTAGACCTTTCATGTTGATCTGCAAGTTAGAAGATGAATGTCATCTAATTCACTTGATTGTGGGCGAAAAACCGTTGCTATTATTCATATCTTTACTACTCGGTTAAGAAGTGTTGATATTTTTTCACTGTTTTTGCAGATACTTACATCAAAGAAGACTGTATTTCTGTTGGCATATCTGTCATGTTTATCTATCCCATCAAACCTCTGAGGGAATTGGACGTAGCAAACCTTCTTTCCAACCTGAGGATCCATCAAAAAACACATCGCCTCTCTTACAGCCTTGCTGTTATTTAAGTAGTGGTCACAGTCCAAGTTCAACATGAATGCAGCGTTGGTAAGAACTCCAGAAACTCGAATCTGCGGACTTCGCGGCATGAGAATAATTATAATGATGAAGGATTTTGACTACGTGCTGACCATCATGTTGCCATGTGGATGAAATGGAAAGCCAAAAGTTATGGTGTAGTGATGATATTTACCAGGGAATTCATCGCACCAGCTTTTTTGTGATGCTGAAAACTTAGCCTCTTTTCCCGAGACACATAAACTAGGCGAGGAAGTTCACGTCCTTCCACATCACGGCCTCCATTTTGGCCTAGAAAGACTTGAATCATACCAGGATGATCCTTAGTGTTGTTTCCAGGCCATGGAGTCCCATCTTGCATGATCCATCCTCCAGGAGGAACTTTAATGGCTTTTGCAACCAGTGCATTTATTCTGACCTTGAATTCCTCATATTCTCTCTGTTACACATGATAATAAGCTTTTTTAACTTTCTCATTGTTTTATAGTCCTCAGGATGAGCAAATTATATGGTTTGAGATTATACCTTCATAGCTCTTCGCTCCTGCACAAAAGTTGGCTGCACTTTATCCTTCAAATAGTCAACCTTCTCCGAGAAATACATCTCCGGTGCTCGAGGTTCTATAGAGAACTTCTTGCAGAAAGGAACCCATTTTCGAGCGAATTCTGCTGTTTCTGATAGTGCTTCAAAGGTACACATTGAAGCACCATCATCTGATATATAACATGAGATTTTGTCAACAGGGTAGTCCATTGCAAGTATTGAGAGAACCGTATTGGCTGTAACAAGAGGTGGTTCCTTCATGGGATCTACTGTACTGACAAATATATCGACTGGAGCTAGCATGTTTGGTTCAGCTTCCCTTTCATACCTGCAGCAAAATTCGTTAGAATTTACAATTTCACGAAATACCCATATAATATAGACAGTTGCCAACATAGAACGTATGCAAACATGTACTATCAAGAATATTTAACGTTCCTGATAAAAAAAAGAATATTTAATGTTTTACCGTTCATGATCTTTCACAAACTACTTTTTGGTTAAACTTGTCACAGTGGAAGCGACTATAATATTATTCACGTGGTACTGTATTCTGTACTCGTATCCTATATTTTCTTTTCCTTTTGTTTTTCTTTTTCTTCTTTAGAAGGGCGGATATTGGCATAGCGTATAAAGCGGAGGTTATTTATTCAAGATACGATTAGTGTCTTGCAAGATTTTTAGTTTCTGCGTGTGTTTAATTTTTACCTGAGGGAAAGGCGATCAAGATACGTCTCCCTATCAATGGGGAACCATTTTGGAAACTGATCGAGAATCCATGAGAAAGCAAACCAGATTTCACAAATAATTGAAGTGAGCCAGAGGCCAAATGCATCATGCACGGGATTCAAGATTCGATAACGAAGGAAGAAGGCCAGTACCACCAGCCGAGTCACGATCACCATTCGGTAAGGATTAATTTTGCTCGAAGCAATTGGCACTTTTCTTGACAACGGTTGTCTTGCTTCATCTAAACTGCATTTCATACATAAGACGGTTCAAAACTCCATCAGATTATAGTATGTAAAAGAGCCAACGATGAAAAGAAATATCGAACTCATACATGGTCATTTCCGGATCAGCGGAGTCATCATATTCAGGCCCCAGATTTCCTTGCTGCATTTTCCAGTCTTCCATCCTTTCTTTCCAACCCATCTCCAGTTTCTTATCATCCCATCTTGCACCTCCTGCAATTTGAAGTTTACAACTCAGTGCAAAATTCGCTATAAAATTTCATTTTTTCAACACTCTTCAAATGGTTCTACAACAGTTCTTTTTACCAGTTTCATCAGAGACTGGATATGGATGCACGCGCCTGTGCAGAGAGGATCCCATCATTTGGTCTCCACCATAAGCATGACTTGGAGTCGGGAATTCTCCACTAACCTTCATTTTTATAAGAAGCAACAAGGAGTAACTTCTCTTGGCAAAGAAGTTTCGTATCACACTCGGAAAGCTACAGCATGAGAAGATGAAAAGAGAAAATAAATATGTGGTGAATTGCTCTTACATGATGGGAGCGACCGCCGGCTACAACAGCCGGATATTGAGCGTTTTCCTCGTCTTCTTGTCCTCTTCCGTAACTCATCTTCCCATGGAGCATGGATTCAGCAATATCGGTATTCTTTTTTTCCTCATCTATGTTGAATTCATGTTCAATGTCATCGATATCTTCCTCATCATCATCTCCCTCGACCCTCGGACTCCCTTAAAATCAAATATCAGAGGACGATCATATAGGAAAACCCACGAAACATCCCAAAAGACTTGGATTGCCAGGTTTAAATTTGATCTTGATCTCCAAGATAGAATTTGAGTTTCGTTCTCAAAAAGTATATGCTGAATAAGTATTCTCTGTCTTTTAAAACGAAAAAAAAAAAGAAGAAAGTTCTTTTTTGCAATAGTGCCTTTATGATTTTCATTGGTGACTGAATTGAGTCACATATCATCAGTCATCACTTGAGGGCGAAGTGCAACAAAAGTTTTACGTTGAGCCTGATCAACTAGAGTCTTGTTATAAGATTAGAGGAAGAATCGAGCTCTATTCAGCAAATGATAGAATAACGATTTTTGACAAAATTCAGTTATATTTATAAATTGTTAATGAATATATTCGAGTTTGCAGCCAGCTATGAAACAAAATAATTTTGGTTCGGTTGGAACAGTCGCATATAGAAGGTTGCTTCAAACTAGCTAATCTTGAATATGAATTAAATGCTATTCAAATTGTCTGCGTTGGTTACGTGCAATATGTCTGTGTAATTGCAACATGCTAGAGATACGCAAGTTTGTCATTGTCATGAAGGAAAGAGTGCTAGCCCGGTGCCTAAACCTTTTAGACGTTTATATCTGGTTTTGCACTGAGGGCACAGTTGATTGCCTTCTCTTCTCTCGTACTCGTAGCACGACCGGCACACTGGGAAACCGCACTCGTTGCATGCCACGAAGAGTTCGCCATCCACCGTTAGCCCAGCCGCATCCCCACATATCTCACAGACTTGTCCATTCAGATTTTTCAGTGTCTTAGGCTGCAAAATCCATTAGAGTTATAACATTCTTGCTGACCCTGATTAAAACTATGGTTTTTTGTCGACCGAAGCAAAGCATTTAATATATTTTAGCAAAGACGAGAAAACATCAGAGACATTTTCTCATTGAATGGGGTGGATGTTCGCATGCATAAAAGCAAGGTAACGTTACATACCTCTTCGTGGCCATGGATGACAACTAACTCGTTCCGGTTGTGAGAACCAGCAACGAGACCGGCACTGGCTTCCATTGCCGGTGATGATGGTAAACTGTGTGTGTTTGTGTGTGGTAGAGAGTACAAGGAAATGGAGGTGAGTTGTAATGGAATATATGGTACGTAAAGGGTTCTTTTTAATACAGCATTTTAGGTAGCTCGGGCAGAATTTGTATCACTTTCTCGTCTATTTTGCCCACCTAATGAAGGCAACATTTGGTGTATATTTCTGTTGGTTGCAGAGTCTCCATTGCCTCCAAGTTAAGCTTCTTTGTTTCAACCACCTTAAGCTATCTCTCTTCTGCCTTCTTTTACAACTATTCCCATCCCAAACCCCACCAAGGGACTCTACCCTATTGATTCATATATTTTTTTGGGCTTAAGTTATTATATTAAAAAAATTTGAATAATTATATAAATATATCTTAAATCTAATAGTAAAATAACCGAGAATAGATCCATCTCAAACAAAAGAAAATTAAGATTTATGCGTAATTTTTTTGAAAATTTTAATGTTTACCCCTCAAAATTCTATTGAATTATTCCCTCTCAAAATTTTAAGTCTGTCCCGTGACATGTTAATATCACATTTTTTTAATTTTGAGTTGTCATGCTAGATCAACTTACATAAATCTAACTTGTTAATAATGGCATTTTTACATAATAAATCATCAATTATTAGCTCAAGATTATTCTTACGGAAATATCGAGAGTTACATACACGGTTGCATATTGTTTTTGAGATTACGGAATTACTACAAATGTATTTTTTGAAATTAAAGTGATTAGGGTAATTTTATAATCTCAAAAGTAATGTGTAACCGTGTTTGTAAACTATCATTGTGTATATAACATAACTCTATCTTTCATACCAAATGATTTTCGGGTATAATTTTGATCAACTCTTTTAGTTTTATTGTCAAAAGCTTCGATATTTATTAGTTCTATATCCATTAAGACAAAGGTTTTATTTTTAATGATTATTAAAGTTGAGTCAAATACTTGCTTATTTATTAGATAGATCCGAATATTTGAAAGCTTAATTAATTAAGGAATATTTCGTTGATTGATTTCACTTAATTAATTATTTAATAATTTTATGTACAATCATGCGTTACAAATACACGTACGTCTTTATTCGAAGCCCCAAATAAACGTGTTCAATTTGTCTATTTTTTAAAAAAAATATTAATATTACCTTTTTACATTAGATTTGATATACATTGTTTCAAATATTCTCCACGAATTATGTGTTATTTGTCGATGACTTATAATTCATCTAACATCAATGTTTCAAATTTGGGACGAGAATTCAAATCGAGACCCAATTATAGCAAATTCTTTCCAACTAAAAAAAATTATCTACCACGGTAAATCGAAATGCACAGGAAGAACTAAACAAAATTATCTACCACGAAATGTAAAGGGAAGACATTACAAGCAAATGCAAATCCAAAATTATTTGATCACAAACCCAAGTAGATGATTAACAACATAATCGACCATGAACATGCCAACTGATGGAGTTTAATCAGATCGGTTTATGGCGAACCGAGTTTTTGAATCTTGTTGTGATTTTTAGTGTTCATTCCACGCTAAATTGTCACTGTACTGTTAGAGTAGATGTCCTGTAAGTCAACTGTTGGTTGAGGAATTTATTGACTCAAGTGTAATAAACAATCTTTATTTTAATATAATTTAATTTTTAATGGTTTCGTTATACTTTATCTGTATACCCATGCAAGCAGCATAGATAAAGTCCTTGATTATGCTTTAATACAAATGAATCGTAATTCGATGTTGAAACTCATTTGTAAACACTGCATATTCTAAATTCGTTCCTAGTCGATTCAGCCGCCTAAAACAGGGATAAAGGTCGCTTGAGCTCGAGACTAGCATCTGTGATGTTATGTACCGCGTTTCTTGGTAAGGGCATAGAGATGTCCAAACATGTAGATGGGTAGTCATATGATGATTATACCGAACAACCCTACCTCGGACTTTCCAAGTGATTATCATTCACCGAGAGGATAAGTCCGTGGTTATGATTGTACACCATTAGTCCTTACGACTCAGGACAACAATGAGGCTCTATATGCTAGGACTGTGCTTTGACTCGTTTACCAACTCCATGAGAGTCATCAGGTGGCGAGGTTGGGTATAATTGCGACACATATAGGAGCCAGTGCATTGTAGTCGGGGATTCACCGCTCACCTACGGGTGTGGATATCCTATGTGATCTGATGTAACAATAGTTCATGAAATCTCTGGCCAGAGTATGAGATGTACGTTGGAGAAAGAGTTCTCCAATAGTACACGCGATGTCACTATTATAGTTCTCACATGGTTATCGACTTAATATGCAACCCTCGATGAACCAATGGTTGCAGATTCGATCGGGATATATGAGATGCAGGGACCATATTGTACGTTAATCATAATCGACTGGTTCTTGCAGGCACTATCAGTGATACCTAGGAGATCATGGGGCGATGCTACTAGACGCTCTTACCATGATCCGATGGGTGCAATCAGAAATGAGTTCTGACATTCTTGATCAAGGTGTTGATGAAAAGAATGGGGCTAACTAGGGTAAGCCCGAATAAGAATAAATGTTATTATGAATCACAAAGAGTTGTGAACCTACGGCTAGCTGTATCCTTTAACCATTGAGGGTCACACAAGCACTGGATCGTTTGTTCCCGTTGTGAGAATAAATTCAAGGAGTTGAATTTATATTATGATATAGTAAATTCAAAGAGTTGAATTTATAATAATTAAATTTTGAGAAAATAAATTCAAGGAGTTGAATTTATGAGATAGTAAATTCAAGAAGTTGAATTTATGAAATATGGAGAGAATAAATTCAAAGGGTTGAATTTATAAAATTTGATAATTTAATTTATTAAACTCAAAAGTTGAGTTTATTAAATATTAAATTTTGGAGGTGATAAAATTCAAAGGAGTTGAATTTATAATTTAAATAATAAATTCAAATGTTGAATTTATAATGGATTTAATTTATTAAACTCGGAAGTTGAGTTTATTAAATATAAATTAAATATTGTGGGAAGTATGTTTAAATGAGCTTGTAGAAGTACAAGTTCAACATACTAAACAATTAAAGTTCTTAATGGACTTAAATTAATTAATTAAACTAGTTGGACTAGTCCAATTAATTAATCAAGCTCATTAATGTTAATTAAGAGGCTCATGTATTATTTTATGATAATTAGGTGATGGAGGTTTTATTTAAGTAGAAGACTTAAACCCTAGCCTCCATACTAGTATCATATTTTTCGAAAATTCCCTTCCATCCTCCTCTCAAATATTTCGACCACCTTGAAGGAATTTTGGAGTTGAGCCGCCTCTCAAATTTTGATCTCCTTCGAAAATTTCTTCTAATTTTCTAGTGCAAATTAGAAGAGGAACAAATCATCTAGTCGTGGACCTGATTAGAAGAATAAACAAAGGAGTTTCTGAAGAACGTTCGTAGGGAATTCATCAAGAGCTATCTCCGCTAACCCCGGAATAGTTGGAGTCGCGTGAATTGTTCACCAAAGGTATAAAATTTCAACACCCTATGAATGTTTTATTAAAAACCATACGAACGCCCAATCAAATATATTTTGATTGTCAAAATAAAATAAAAATTTTAAAACTTCCGCTGCGTTTGGGCGTGTAGAAAACCGAGATCCAACATGTACAACCATCAAGGCTAAATCGATCATTTTCACTTCAGACAAAGGCCAAACATCCTGTTTATCTCTCTCCATCCTATTGTCGCTGTACAACTGCCGATAACAATAGAACACCTAATATCTTGAGACAAAAAGCATGTATTTTGATAATCAACTACGATGCTAGATTAAAAGGTTAATTTACTATGTATATTTCATTATCCACACGTAACACGTGTGCTTATAACTTTGTATAGAATAAAACGACGGCTGCTAATATTAACCGCTCAAAAACACAAATTTACGTCGTGGTTTCTATGCATAACAAGTGCAGTAGAAAATCAAGCTCGAGTACTGTTTAACGGTTGCTTCTGTATGCAAGTTTGTACAAAATCTTATGGTAAAGAGCTGTGACATCTATATACACAAGAGCAGAGGATCTTGTAAGAACCTTGGATCAGTACAATACCTGTTCGTATTCGGGCAGGTGAGGATAATTTTAATACTTTGAATGCGCTTAAACACCAGCTGAGACTTCAGACTCTGATGGGTTTTCTCTCTTGGTAGGCGGTTCTTGAGATTTCTGTGCAACGACCTTGTTTGGTACCAACACAATGAAAATGTTTCTTTCTCTAAAATCTTTGTTTTCCTCGATTCCTAACTGCTAAGAATAAGACAACCGGAGAAGTAAAAAATATGATAAATGGGATTAAAAAAACTACATTTATTGGTTGTGGTGAAATATGAGTAAATATCACAAGTATACACACAAAAAAATAGCAAAATGTTATTTTCGAAAGAAATACATTATTAATCTGTTTTAGAATATCATTTACAACATTGATTAGAAATAGCAAAAGAATACTGCAGAATATACCTCACCGATGTCATTTTGGAATCGTCTAAGAAGCTCGATAGCGTTATTTCTGAACTCATTTTCACGCCCTTTCAAGTTTACTATCACCTTCACCTGCAGAAATCAACTCAAAAAAAATTCATCACAGGGTTGACTAAATGTAAGAAATTGCATACAACTGCTGGAACATCCAGCTCATGAATTTCAAGCAACCTTATCGCCATCTTTCAAAAACTTCTGTGCTGCTTTCAAACGCACAGAATAGTCATGCACATCAATATTGTAACTGCGATAACAATGAAGAAATATCAAATAAATATACAGAAATCATCAAACTGGAGAGAGAGAGAGAGAGATTAATGAAGCAAGATGGAATAATTATTTTCCTGGAGTGATCCACGCAAAGGTGGAATTAGTCAAATTATGGCTAGAATCAAATAGTATGATGGCAAAACAGAGAGAGAGAGAGAGAGAGATTAATGAAGCAAGATGGAATAATTATTTTCCTGGAGTGATCCACGCAAAGGTGGAATTAGTCAAATTATGGCTAGAATCAAGTAGTATGATGGCAAAACTCAGTGGTTTATAGTTTTTCTATAAACGATCATTTCTTTACTTCTCCATGTTTAAGTTACACGTTTGGATTTCGTGTACCATGAGAAACATCAACATTCAAAATTTTGGTTGAGATTTCTCGAGCATCCAGCTGCTCCTCATTTCATGGAACAGCCTTCACTCCGCATATTTCAGGCAATTTCATAGCCAAAAGACTAAAAGCGTTGGAGTAAGACATGAGCGAACTTCTTGGATTTAAATCTATTCATAGCACGCTAGGATGGCATGGTATCTAATTCAATGTGCATGAATGACATAGCTGGCTATCAATCACAAGGATCAAGTAGCATTGTTGTCAGGTACATGTCGATGTATCCTAAATTCTCCTTAAAACCCATATAGTTTGTATCAGTATATGAAAAAGTACATTTATGGTGAAATTCTCTTTTATCTGAACCACTAACTGGCCTCTAGTATATAATGGAATAATGGAATATAAAAAACTTATGCAGCATAGCAGAATGTCATAGAGGAATTAAGAAAATTACATAGTTTTATTCATAGTCCTTTTCATTGTCCTTTTCTTATTCTAATTATGATCCAGGGAAGGAATGTCATTGGGGTATATGATGAAGACCGTAAATAAAAGCATACAACTTACAGTTAAATGAGTGAATTAGTTTATCAAAATAATTTTCCTGAATGTGAAACACTTCACGGAAAAAACTACAGGATTTCTTTAAAACTAAATAAGCCAAGTTGAACTAAGTTAAATCTACCAAGGGACTTCAAAAAATGACTTGAGCACTGAGATGTAAATTAACACTTATATGATTTGAAAACAGTGCTGCCTGAGCTGTCTTTGAATGAGGATTGATTAAAACCATATCAAGCAGGAACCAGCAATTATTAAAGTTTGGGGAAAAAATAAAACCAAAGATCACTTACCCCATCTTCAGTTCCTTCAATTCCATACGACTAGCTGCCATTCAATTCATCAATTTAGTTGCATAAAATTTCGATACTTAAATTACTAAATGCAAGATAAATAAAATATTATGAAAATTCAATGGTGGCATTCACCAGCACTTTTCTTCTGCTGATCTCTTTTCTTCTTCTGCTGCTCATATCTGTATTTACTGCATGTCATAAAGCAACACATAGATGCACTTCAACTTTCAATCAGTGTAACAAAAATGGATAAGAAATATAGCCACTATAAATAAACAGAAAGTAATATATTTAATAAATCAAAATAGCATTCTATTAAGAATAGAGCCACCACACCACAAAATGAATAGATTATCATGAGCAGTAGTTATATGGAACAAACACTTTTTAATTAGCGAATCCAAGATTCCAGGACATATCTTACTTGAAATCCATGATTCTTACGACTGGGGGATCTGCATCTGGAGATAATATCACCTAAAACATGGAGCACAACACAAGGAGAGACATTAAAAGTAAACCTCGATCTTTGGATTAAATTGTTTTTCTCCACTGCTTGTGAAAGATACAGCACTCAATTGAACAATAACATCATCTATTGCTTCAGAGACAATTGAATGAAACAAGAGAAGTTGATGTGAGATTAAATATAACACTTCAATGACAACAATGCACATGAAATTTCACCAAAAAATATAAAATATATGTGCACGAAGGGGAGAGCCTAGACAAAATTGGACAGGTTAAGTATCGCCATGGAAAGATGGAAGAAGCTCAGCAGAATAAATTGATTAAGCACCACAGGCTTGCGTGCGGAAAAAGAAAATAAATCAACACCCCAAACACTTGGTTGAAAATAATGTTTTCGCTTTAAAATAAGGAATTCAGGCAATCCCTTATTTGGAACCAAAGGAGTATCTATTTTAAAATTTTAACTCAAAAGGATATGTCGGGAAGGTATTGTGATAGTATGGTGGTAAGATCAATCATTAGATCATTGGTAAGTGTCCTGGAGTGAACAAAGTACTGCAGTTAAAGAAAAAGCTACAGGCTTGACTTGTTCAAAAGTTACACTATCCACAGTTTGTAGGGTATTTCTACAACAAGCAATATAGTTTCCAAGATATACAAAAACCAAAAAAAAAATGCATTAGCGTCATTACATGAGAGTTTTTTAAACAGAAGTCTATCTCCTAATCAAGCCATGATTGAAAGCCTTCAGTGTACAAACTGTGGTGATGAATTGATTTAATTCAAGCATCCTCATATTATTTAAAAAAAGAGTAAAGAAACATCAGATTCACACTCAAGATTACATGTACAAAACTGTTTTCTTGCAATCTGACATAATATACTCGTGTGTTTATGTTATACCACGGAAAAATCCAAGTTTGTCTTAAACCGGCTACACTAGTGAAAATCCCATTATCTGAACCCATGTTGGACATTTATTTGCATAACTGATCTAACCTGTTCGATAGATACTTCATTATCATTGATCAGTTCCCTTAATCTACAAGAGGTTTTAGGTACAAGGATTGGATTCCAACCCAAGAAACATATGTTTTTGCCTCGGCAGTTAGATCAAATAGATTAGTCAATCCATCTAACTCCCCAATTTGTTGGATTACAGCATATCTACATGTAAATTTTGTAACAACTTATTTATCTGAAAATTTATGCCTAATAAAGAGAACAACGTCGAAGATCAATGGAAGGCTCCTACCGCATTAAAAATTTAGAACGATAAGATTTTTAGGAAAATAAAACAATAACTTGAGAAAAATTATGATTCGAGAAGATTGATTAATAGCATACCAAGTCAAGCTCAGCATCATCAGCCATTTGAATTGCCTGAGCTTTTGAAACTACTCCCACCTAAAAAAATTACAAATAATATAAACCTTCCCTGCACACAATCATCTTCCACGTACATAAATGATAAATACAGCCGAGCTCACCATTTTCTGCTGCTGATCAATAAGCCTAACAGAATCTGACCTATTTCAAACCACCCACACAGAAATCAACAATCAAATGATCAAATATGTCAATTGATACTATATATTTCTATATCAAAATTTCAACTTGCGCCTCAAAACACGTCCACGGGCGGTGAAAACAAGAACACGTCATCAACACATCAAAGCATAGAGTCAATCTCAACCAACCTAATGGTAGACAAGTCGAGGGCTTCCTCATCATCTGACTGGGACGTTCTTGAGGGCCCACCGCCACCGCCGTAGCGGGCGGAGATGGCGTTGGCACCGGAAACGGATGGCAGACGGACAGAGTCATTAAGGCCGTGGAGGCGGAGAGTAACGGTGAGAAGGTGTACAGAAGAGGGTTGTTTGAGGGGTTTGGAGTTGTAGGGATGGTGGAAAGCAGTGGAGAGACCTGCCATTGGAGGAGGAAGGAGCTTCGGAATCTGTCCTCCACATTATGCAGCCACTTCATCTTATCCATTCAAATCTCTTTCGCTGTCAATCTTGACAAGTGTGATGACATTAAACAATAAACAACCATCATGGTGCACACGTCATTGTTTGTGTATTAAAATATTATAATTTTATATAATTAAGTTTATTATTTTTTTTAATAACTTATTTAATAAAAAATGTGATTTATATAAATACAGCTTGAAAAACTTACATGACAAAAAATTGTGTGAAACGATATCACAGATTGTATTTTATGAGACGGATATCTTATTTGAGTTATTCATGAAAATATATTACTTTTTATGCTAAGAGTATTACTTTTTATTATGAATATCGATAGAGTTGATCCGTCTAACAGATAAAGATTTGTGAGACCGTCTCACATGAGACCTACTCAACTTGTATATACAAATATAATATTTTTATGTATGATGATACATTTGGCGACTAAAATAATTATTTATCAGTATGTTTTTTTGAGATCATTAACTATGTTCATATTTATAATAATAAATAATATTTTTCTAATAAAAATATAATATTTTTTTTCATAAATAACCGAAATTAGTAAATATAATATTTTTTAGTAGACAACCGAAATTAGTATCACGAAATTGCCTCTTTAGATTGATCATGATTATTCAAGCTGCTCATACTTAATAGTATAGGTAATAACAAGAAAAAACGAAACAGCATATAAACAGCCCAAAGTTTTGGGGGAAATTAATCAGTTAAAAGTCTTGATTTTGATTTACCCCCATCTCATGCACTTTTGTCTGAATATTTCTTGGCAAAGCTGGTCACTAGTATTGCCTTAGGTAATGGTGAATATCTCGCTGTATTGTTATCTGTTAGCAATCATGGCAAGCCAATCAATTTGCCCAACGCTGGCCGTATGATTTAGGTGTTACAACCAAACCCTTTTCGGCTATTAACTTTTCTGTAAATATGAATTGCATGCATGGTTGAAACTTGAAAATGAGCCAGGCACCTAACCTGTTCGACGAATTTTCTCATCATATATTCAGACGTAATGTGTATTTTTAGTTATTCACATTCATACTTTTCATCAGATAATAATATAAACGGACTACTGGTAGAAGTTTTTGCATTCTGAGAAGTGGTAGTAATAGTGAATGGATAACGATAAAAGACTTGAGCTGACAAGTTTGCTAGAAATTCTTCCTCCAGTTGAGTTCTGCTGCATCTATGGGTCCTCCCTCCATCCAAACAATTTGGACAAGGTACCCTTTTCATTTTCTTGTTTTGGAAACTTTATTCTTCTAATTTTTTCTAGGTCATTGTTTGAGCATGTTATTGAGGTTTAATGAAGTTACCAACAACACGCCTTCATTGATTTTTTGTTGTTTTATGATGTTTCTTATGTTTGTTTTGTTTGACCAGACATCCATGATAGATTACATTCTTGGTGTAGCAGACCCCCGGCAATGGCATGCAGAGGTATTTGCGGATTGTTCCTTCCAACAATTAGAATTTCTCCATTGTCTTGAATTTTATAATGTGTTTTTTTTTTTATCACTGATGAATGGTATATTCTTATTTAAATTAAGAATCTTAAAATGAATCCGAGCCATTATGCGTCTTGGATGGTGCGCCTTGGTGGAGCACGACTGGTACTGCTTTTATCTCCTTATCTTAAAAACGATTCTATGTTGTTCTATTCTGACGTGATGTTTGGTTAGTTAGATCACTGATGTTGCTGATGATATTGGGGTTGGCGTACACTTCAACCCATTTATAACTCACAACGACAGGGTAAAGAAGCTCTTTTAGCTATTTTTATCTATATTCCTTTGAGTGCTAAAATATACTTGGATGTTTGAATTATTTACAGATAATTCTGTTTACTTGCTCTGAAATTTTGGTGCAAATTCTTTTCTAGAGGTTCAAGTATGGTGTTGTCCGAATGCATGATTTGGTTCAGGATGTTTTAGGATGGGAGAGGTTCTATTTGAGTGGACGTCTACAGAAACCGGTGTGTCATTCCCTTTCTTATGCTTGTCTTTTATCTTTTCTCCATTTTTCATGTGTGCTAATGTGAAGTTATCATCCACTATACAAGTAATTACGTTTTAAACATCACTGTTACCTGCTTTTGGTCATTCCTCTAGTTTCTTAAATAACTAATCACGGCTTGTATTTCCATGCCACTTGATTCTTTGTTCAAAAGTT
Organism: Primulina huaijiensis; assembly: GCF_012295235.1. Classification (NCBI taxonomy): domain Eukaryota; kingdom Viridiplantae; phylum Streptophyta; class Magnoliopsida; order Lamiales; family Gesneriaceae; genus Primulina; species Primulina huaijiensis. The sequence goes on from NC_133318.1 coordinate 17,471,839, forward strand.
TGTAATTTATACGGTTCACTACAAAGAAATATATTGGTTATAAGAATTACAACTTATAAATGTCTTGGAACTTTTTAAGACAATATGCCACTGGTATGAATTTGAAAATCACTCTCGCAACTAATTGATGAAGCTAGGTCAAAGAAATACAAATATCTGTCGAGAATCTCTCAAAAGGCTACATCTTGATGAGAAATTTAAGAATGCAAACTCTGTTATCATTTCAACGATTTTGTTGCTTTTGTGCTTTCGAGTTCATTTATTTTGTGGAGCGTTTTAAGGGGTTTACTACTGATGAAGAGTGTGAAGGAAATGAGAAGAATAACAGAATGGAGAGAAGATGTGTTTAGAAGACTTGGAACAAAGCATGATTGGATCTGGACTCCTCAATTGAATATTGTGGATATTCTGTAGGAAGAATATTATTGTTTTAAATGTCATAGAGAGCTATAATTCATGTGAACGAGCATTTCTCCTTTGTTTCCTCAAGTACTGACTCTGTACTTGTATTATTTTGTGGGTTGATAAATTGTTGTGATTGTATTTGAACGTGCAGTCATTTGTGTAGCTTTTATGTGTTCCTCCATAGTAAACTTATGAAATTTTGTTTATGTGAATTATCGAATCTTACAGCAATCGCATGTGAGGACAGTTCATATTTAGCTAATTCTTTTATTTTATTTTATTACTTTAGTTCTACTTTTCCCGATATGCTGTATTCTTTTAGTAGATACAGGCACACATTAGGTTCATATCTGGCATTTGACATCATAGACATTTCTACTTTCCAGGTTAATATCATATTGGATTACTTGCGTATAGCAGAACTGAATTCCGTAAATTTAAAGGCTGCAACCTCTGCGGCTCTCCTCCTTTTACCTTCAAAGTTCAGCGAGGTTTCAGTCTCACATTTGCCGTTTTACATTTTTTTCATGTCTGTTACGCGAGGACAATCATGAGCATTTATTGTATGATCTGTCAAAAAATGCAGGAGGAATTATATGCCAAAATATGTGGTCTCTCATACATGGGTGATATTCGAATGCTTTTTGCAGAGGATAAAAACAAGGTGAATATGACGAAAACACTAGCAAGCAACTTTCGAAGAGAACTTAACTTTTGATTTCATGCCTGTGCTGTGCTTATGAGGCTGGCATCCCTTGTAGTTCAGTCATCTACATAATCCCACACATTTAATTTTCCTACATGAATGATGGTACAAGTCGTCCACTTGCATGGTGTTAAAGTTTTAGCTGGCTATTTTGTTGTAAACCAACCATTAAAAGTTATAAGCATATAGTGGGGATAAATAACTTTACTTCTATATAAGTATCACAATCATTTAATTGAGAGAGAGCTCCTAACTAAAGCTGGATTTTCGAAATTTTATCCCTATCTCATTGAGTTTGTCACCGTAGCTATTCTAAAAATGACTACATTAGCGAATAATGAAAAATAAAAAATAAAAAATCATTTTAGCTGTTATCATTTCTGTTATAAAATCCTGTAAATATTCTTATTTTTTGTTTCCATTTGTCAGGTGAAAAAGATCGTACAAGGACAGTTTAATTTATTCCAAACTATGTATAAACCAACACTGGAAGAATATGCTGCCCAGGACTTGCTTAGATTCTCATCTTCAGCAAAAATAAATATAATGCAGGTTATTCAAATCTTCAAGATATGTTTATAAAACTAATTTTCAAGGTTAAGAGTTGATTTTCCCTGGTCTTCTTTCCTTCAGTATCCTTATTTAAACAAACCGAGTTGTTATGTATCCGCATGTTGTATGAACTTGGAAATTAATTGAATGTAGAAATTGGAAGATTGAAGGTGAGTGGTGCGTTGAGGGGTTATTGACATAACATCTTAAAATAGGAGACATTTTGAAAAACATCAATGTCTGATGAATTTGAGTTATGACTTTTTATTAGAAACTCTTGCAATATTTCAAATCAATTAGTTTGTATAGTTTCAAAGTTTATGTAATTCTTTAGTTTTTTAGGAGGTTATTACACAGTTGTGTCTGAACATATTTGATCTATTTTTATTATCAAACCAGGACTGCGAGTTGTCTACCGTTTATTCCCTAGTATCTTCCCTTCCTTGGCAACTCAGAGGTCTCATGGGTTCTAAACTTGGAGAAAAGAAAATTATTGACGGAGCTGGTATGCTTTCTGAATTGATCTTAGACAGTTGATTGCTATGAAATACATGTGTATCTCTTTTAAGAAATAACTTGATTAGTATTTGGCATGACAATTTTACCATATCCTCAAATTCAATCAATGCATTTGAGTTGAATTTTCATGTCTGATTTCCTCGAGATTTATTTTGTTACGATTTTCACAAGATTGAATGCAGTATTTGATTATATTTATGTTTTGGGAAAATTTTTTATAACGAAGTTTTGGAAAATAAAAGGGGAATGTTTGGTATTATTTTCAGATTTTATGCAGCATATATCAAATAATAAGTATTTTGTATGGTAAATATTGTTAAATAAATTTGAATTTATATTTGTGTTGATGGTAATTAAGTTTGAGATGTTTTAAATTCATAAAATCAGTATATCTGATTGAAGCATAATACAGTAACAAACTATATTTGAGAAGTGGTTGAACAATTGAACTGAATGTAAGAAATATGCTTCAAATGTGTGGACATTGATAAAAATATAAAAAAAAATAATGTGATGGTGTTAGTTTTCATTTTGGGGACGAAAAACGAGTTCAGAGAACTAAAACCAAACAGAGGGTAACGCAAAGTATTGCATGTGATAAGGAGGCTTCTTTATGCAGGTCGAACGGTACAGACAGTGGTGATCAATTCAAAGAAAGAGGTCGCAGAATGTGTTCACAAGATTTTGAGACGGAAAGTAGCAGTTTCCAGTGCGAGACAGGTTGTTGCTGGTCTGTTGACTGGTGGTGTGGTTCATGGTGTAAGATACCTCGGAAGCAAAATGCTGAAGGCCTGCAAATCTTGGATGTAATGGCTTTTGTTTTGTGTCAGACTGAGATGGAGTTGGGGCCTATCAGATATTTTTTTGGTTTCTATAGAAAGTTTTTTCCCAAGTTCGTAACGAATCGATTACGGCGCCATTAAACATTGAGTTCATTCACTGATCCAAAGCAGCAGCAACACGCTCTTTATCGTTCAGTTGTTACTGAACAAAGAAACTGATGATTGAATAAATATTCAAAGAATCGGAAAATGGCAAGAATCAAATAATTGGTGCTTATTCTTTTTTTTTTTTTGAATAATAACTGCGCTATAACTCAAGCCAAAGATGGTGGCCAATATGACAGATTTACACTTTTAAGCGAAGAAAGATGAAAGCAGCAGCTAATCCATCTATGCTAAGGCAAAACAAGCAGAATTTTGAATAGATTTGAATTGGGTACTGATTTAAAAGTTAAGCTTATCATGAAAGGCTGCATTATGGTTTCCTATATTGAATTTTCAAAGAGTGACACATTCCTCCCCCCAACCCCCAGATTTTTCTATGCTGTATAGTGTGGCAAAATGTGAACTTTTAGATCCTCAAAATAAGTAGTGGGATCAATGGTTTTAAATGTAAGAGGTGGAGTTCTCTAGGTGTAGCTCCATCAATATCATGTTTTATCAATGTAAATTATGTTTTACCAACGTAAATAATGTTTTAAAAATCTAGTGACATAAAATTTGCCAGTGAGCTAAAATTTTAATTCAATAAAATTTTTCTGGAACTTTATGATAAAACTATCAAAATATATTTTCTCTTAACTCATGTGGGTAAATTAAGAAAAATATAATTTTGATATTTTAACCTAATTAGTTATATAAATATAACAAAAATTCTTGTGAGGTAAAATTTATTATGTTTATATGATTAATTACAATTGATGTATATTATGTGATCCAAATCCACTTAATGTATAATTTTCCATAATTAAGGATGTTGTGGATATTCCTCAATTATTTAAAATTATACGGTTCGCTGAAGAAAATTTTGGTTTTACTTAATGCTTTATATAATAATTATTCCGTAACGCAATCAACACTTTCCAAGAGTGCTCCCGGAAAAGATAGGTAGGATTAAGGTCATTTAAATACCTAACTCCTAGACAGAGCAATGTTCATCAAGGAGACCAATGGCTAGTCAAGACAGTTTAAACTGATCTATGAAGAACTCCCCCCAAATCATGTTTCCTTATGTTACTTTATAATTATTATTCAACTTAATTGTCCACATTTATGTGAATCTTTATAAACCAAAACTTTTCATTAAATAATTTTATATTCACATTTTTACTTGATATGTTCATTTTAAATTATAAACAACTCAATATAAATTAATATGAACATAATGTGAATCTTGATTTACCAAAATATTTTTCAATACAATTTGCATTTAAAAAACTTCAAAAAATAATATTAAATTTGCATGCTCATATCAAATAAATACCTAAAATATTTCACATAATATCTAACATGCAAAATAAATTAATTTATAAATATGTATTGAAAATTGCACCGAATTTGGAAATATTAAAATCTATATCCAAATCAGTTATTATAATAATAATTATCATCATTATTATTTCATTTTATTTTTATTTTTATTTAAAAAATAAAAATAAAAAATAATTTATTTACCGACAATTTTCACAATCAATTATATGTGCGTCTTTAATAATTTCAATATATCAAACATTGCATAGCATTTAACATGTTCACGTGATATATTTGATTCAATTTATAAATATTTCAAATACGAAGACATCTGCATTACGTCGAACATCCGGCCATATTGTTTTCATTAATAAGCAAATGTATAACGCAACATGGTGCACATGAATACATATACATGATTTTTGGTCTTGAGTTATATTTTTTATTGGAGAAGTTGGTGAAAAATCCTCAATCAAAATATTTCTTTTAGGTTCACTTCCTACCAACAAAATTGTGGTACTATGTCATACAGAATATGATACACTTCATGTGGAAATGTGATATACTTCATGTGAAAATGTGATACTAAAAAAATACCCAAAGATTGAACACACAAAAAATCGACGGATGAAGACGAAATTTCTGTTTTTTATAGGGGAAGTTGGTGAAAAATCCCCAACCAAAACATTTATTTGTGTTCACTCCCTACCTACAAAATTGTGGTACTATGTCATACAAATTGTGGTACACTTCATGTGGAAATGTGGTACACTTCATGTGAAAATGTGGTACTAAAAAAGTACCCAGGGACTGAACACAAAAAAAAACGACGGCTGAGGTGTTAAGTCCAATTTCCCGTTTTTTATACGAGTCGATTCTAGATGTCTTTGCAAGAATAAGTCTTACTCAATATATAAAGCAAACACATTGCACCAAGTTCGTACAAGTCTATTATTGCAGCTCCCATCCCACAAATCCCTCTCAGTGTTTGTCGTTCCTTCGCACTTTTCGAGATTTGCGCTCGAATATAGGTAAAAAAATTTGGAGCTCCAAAACCCTAATCATGAAAAATCCCCCCCACTTCGTTATGATGTATTCAAATACTCCTCGACAGGATTGCTGAAGAACAATGGACCCCAAATATCGCGTCAACAACGAACAAGATACGCCCCGCATTCCTCATTTAATCTCCCCCGGTTACTATTCTTCAACAGAGCAAGCTCATGGAGGTCCGTACACTGTCCCATTTCCTTTGATCTTCGAGTTATCTATTGGGTGTTATTTTTCTGTATTTTATTTGGTACCCTTTTAGAATAAGTGTACGGTGTATGAGTTTGTTTGCATGTTGTGTCGTAAAGGATGGTTGAGTTGTTTGAAATTTGACGTGTCATCTGGGGGGAATGAATTACCTTGCCTTTTCACTTGTTATAACTTTAGAGTGAAAGTGTGTTGTATTGGAAGTATTGGTTTTATTCTGGAATATTGCTTTTAATTTTTTTATTTTATTAGTTTGTCATGTAGTTCTCGTATTTTGATAATAGTTGATAATAATTGTACATGAGACGTGAAATAACACCTCTGATGGGTTAGTTTTGACTATTTCACGTTGTTTTAGCTGGGCATATGGAACCAGAGTTGAGACGGCTTCAGCATGGATACGTCCGAAATGACTATCCCCATAATGTCCATCACTCCCACTCTCATCTTCAAGACTTGCACGAGGCGATTCGAAGGGAAATCGAAAAGGAAAGGATTAGGGAGGAAATAATCATGTCAGAGATTGTGAGAAGACGTGTTCTGGAAGCGGAGGTGAGGAGGGAGTTGATGATGGAGAGGGAAATGGCTATGCGGAGAGGCAGCGATGGGATTCCATATGGTTCATCACCAGCAATGAGGTTGGAATCTCCAATGAGGTATTCAAATTCGGGGACAAGACCAGAAGGATGGTCTGCAGAGGAAAGACTTGGAATGGCACTTGAGGATAAGGAAAAGCAGAGAGGGAGGCATGAGAATGAAGGATCGGGTGCTTTGCCCTATCAGAGGAGGTCTGCTGACCTGAGGATTTCAGAGGTTAAGCCTGCATCAGAGGGTTACAACGGAAAAGAAAGAATTTTTTTGCTGGTTAGTATATCCCTGTCTTTTGTTTGTGAGTGTCTAGGAACTAACTTTTGTGATGACCCTGATAATGTGTGACAGCAGTCGGTTTTAAGCACGTAAAGGATTATTGTAGGTATTTCACAAGTTGGTATTTGAATTTTCTGACGCATCGTGTTCAGAGAATGCTAATCAAAGCTTTTTCCTTGATAAAGTTGGATAGCTGAATCAAGTAGAAGCACATATTGGGGAAGATTGTCAAGCAGACATCTTTGAAGCATTTGGTTTACGACATCTAACGAGGACTGTAGAAGTGATAATCCATAGGTGTTTCAAGTACATCGAGGAATGCAAATAATATGAATGTAGTTTGCATTTCTCGAGATATTGGAAGAAGGTTAAATGTGAGAAACTATATGTGGTGGCCCTCTTGGCTATGTGGTGCCTGTAAGTAGATACATGCCAAATGGTACTTGTGATTTTTGTGATGATTTATTGACACATAATTTTTTAAAAAAATATCAAAATGTGGCAAATATGAAAGAGGATACGATGTTGACTGTTATTTCAGCAGGCTCGTTTCTCATATCGTGAATGTAAACGAATGGGATGATTGAAGTAGTGATCAACTCTATTTTACTTACGAAATTTGATTAATGTCAGAGTTCTTTCAACTGTTTTAGTGTATGAAAGTTGAACATATTTATCATTGTTGACAGTTAGTATATGAATGCAACACTTATGATGCCATATGATTTAAACCAATCACAAGTTCACTATAGTGCTCTAAAATTGAGTTTTGCATTAAACAAACTATGAACCTTCCTTGAAGATGCCTTAAATGAGATGTGGGAGAAGGCATGTACAGGATGAAATCTTTAATCAAAACAAAGTGACAGAGGAAGTATTATTTGTTGGAGCACTTTTATCTGACATTGCAATGTCTGTATTCTATCGATAAATTTGCTCATTAACACTATGGGCTTTTCTTTTTTGAGGTTTTTTTTTTTGCATCGTTAATTTTTATCTCTTCCTCAACTGTATGGTTCTGGTCAGGTATTTGTTTATATGAATACAAATCAATACCTACTTTTTTGGTTTCTTTGTTTGGGTTTTTGTCCTTCTCCCCTCCCTGAATTGATGGTAAACAACATAGTGAATGGTCTCCTTCATTTTATTTTCCTCTTTTCCTGGTCATAATTATTTGTGCTGCGTAGCTGTGGGAGAGGGGGAAAATTTTGTGATTCATTAGAAAGATTATCCCATTTCTTATTCTTCCCTGCATTTCACCTTCCCTACAGTGACTATAATAACATATATGGATTGTTTGAATCTTGTAGACGAAGACAGATGAAAATGTATCTGGATCAAAAAGGAAGGCCGTAACACCATCTGAAGAAGAGCTTCCTGCTGATATTATTGCAAACAAGAAAGCTAAAGAGGAGTGGAGTTGTGCCCTTTGCCAAGTTAGTGCCACCAGCGAAAATGCTCTAGAAGAACACGTGCTTGGAAAGAAACACAAGTTGAAAGAGGCTGCATTGATAGCTCAAAGGGGAGGGAAAAACCATAGCATCGGACTTTTTACTAGTAAAGTTTCCAAGTCAAATCATGTTGTTGGGACCATTGATCCAGGGGAAGAGGAAGCGGTGGAACGTAAAGCTCAGTCTTTGTCATCTGAGAAGGCAGGAGTGGCAACATTGATGAAAGATGATTTGCCATTTTTGGAAAAACCAAAATCAGAACATTTGATTCGAAATGTACAAAAGAATGAGGATGATCTGAAGGAGAAGGCTTATAAGTTTTGGTGCGAGATGTGTCAGGTAGGGACTTCATCTATGAAAGTCATGAACGATCATAAAAAGGGGAAGAAACATCTCAACAGATTGAGAAATTGTGAGAAAAATGGTGGAACTGGGTCAATCAACCAAAAGAAGAGTGCTGCACTCGCTGCTTGCATGGAAAAGGCTTCTGAAAATGGAAAAGGCGTAGATTCGGTAAAGTTCAACCAGGCATTGGATCGAGCAAGTTCAGAGGATCGCAAGCTGTTAGATGCATTCCATCACGGAGAACAAGAAGGAGAAACCTTGAATTCTGACAATATTAACAAGGCTTTAATTGAAAAGAGGTCCGAGGGTTAGAAATTCTTGTATGCAATCGAGCAGGAAGATCACAAGAAATAGGCATAATCAAAGAAGAAACCTGAGATATAAATATTGCCAGGCCAGAAGGTGACTCAAAAAATGATGAAGATGAGCCCAATGACCAAGAACAAACTAATTATTCCATGAGTTGAATCGCTAAGCCGCAAGTCTAAGAACATGAATGTTAATGTGTTTGGAACATTTATTGCGACTTCCCTGTTGCTTTATTTTGATTCTTTCAACATGGTTAATGGCTTATTACCTTTTAACAAGTTCGATGAAACCTCTAGACATCCTCAAGAGTTACATGTGCTCGAGCTAGATTATTATGTCCATTCTTTTTTCTTTTTAAATTATGTTTTGCTTTATCTTGTTGGCGTTTATGGGATGTTTTATACTTCTTAGTTCCAATTTAGCATAAAAATAAGTATGCCATTGATACCAAAAAGAAGAGACAAATCCCAGAAATCACTACTGTAAGTTTCTCCTCCTTTCTTTCGTGTGTTGGTGGAAGCGATTGTGCACATTTTTAAGAAAGAACGAACGAACGTAGACTCATAGGGACGATTCGACAACAAAAAATCCAAGCTTGCCTAAAAAAAACGCATTTATCGACCGCGAAGACTTGCTTCAACTCCCAACATCCAAAAATTCAATTTGGAGAAGTACTCCACACTCAATTTCCACAAAAAATATCTGAAAAGATGGGATTAATGTGTCGAACATGAGAAAAGTTGGAGGGGTGAGATTACCTTAGCATCCAAGGAAGATTTACACTAGATAATGTAAAATTTGAGATAAATATTGTTTCCGTCCTTTTAAAGTGAAATCCGTTTTTATAGTTATTTCCCACTTCACTCGGTTGATCCACGTTAGATTTGAGAGGGCTAAATTGACAATATCATTTTTTGACACACCAACGAACTACAAAATTATTACAAGGATCTCATTTTTAATAAAATAGTAAGAGAATACAAAAAAGATTTAAAAAAAAAAATTCGCTAGGAACCGTGTGGAGATATGATCCCTAAATAAAATAAAAGTCTCTCTTTTGGGCCATTTGTTGTCAAATAAAGATAAATTAGTAAAACTTAAATTTTCATCTTTACGCACAATAATTACAATTCTCCATTCATTTATAACTAGATGGTTGGTTGATCGACTTTTTGGTAAGTTGGTGTGAACTCTTTTTTTATTTTACACAAAAACTCTTGGAGTAAGTCTCTTGTGAGACGATCTCACGAATCTTTATCTGTAAGACGATCAATCCTACCGATATTCACAATAAAAAGTAATATTATTAACATAAAAAGTAATACTTTTTCATGGATGATCCAAATAAGATATCCGTCTCATAAAATACGACCCGTGAGACCGTCTCACACAAGTTTTTGTCAAACTCTTGTGAGATGGTCTCACAGATCAATTTTGTGGGTCGAATCTCTTATTTGAGTTATCCATGAAAAAGTATTACTTTTTATGTTAAGAGCATTATTTTTTATTGTGAATATCGGTAGGATTGACTCGTCTCAAAGATAAAAATTCGTGAGACCGTCTACTCTTTATTTTATTTTTTACAATTTTTTTAATTAAAAAATGAATTATATAGACACGCAAAACTTTATATAAAAATAAAATGTATAGATACGCAACGCATACAATTGAGTACTAAGTTGAATATGAGTACGCTTACGCGTTCTGATTGCGCGTCTGCTATTTTTATTGGGAAAGATGGGGTTTTGTTTTGTTTTGTTTTGTTTTATAATTCCCAAACATCCAAAGTCTCTTCATATTCACTTCGTCGTCAACTGAAGAATAATAGACATGGATCCTGTATACCATGGAGGTACGTACACTCTCCCAATTGCTTTGATCGTACTTTTTTCCAAGATTGGATCTTCGATATTTCTACTGGCTGTTATTCTTCTTTCTTTCTGAGATTTTTTATACTCGTTTAGGACATATGTACTGTGTATGAGTTTGCACGTGTATTTTGACCCTCTATAGGATGGAAGAGTTGTTTGATGAGATGAGAATTGGGTTTTTTTTTTAAATGTGTCTTTTCACGTTTACTTTTACAGTGAAAAAAAGTATGCAAAGATGCGTATGTGTAATGATATTAGCTAGATTATGATCTGGACATGTAAAGGTGTTTTATGGAAGCGCTGGTTTCTTCATTCTGGAATATTACATTAACCATTTTGGTTTTTGATTAGTTTGTCTAATAGTTCCCATATTTTGATAAGACTTGATATTTGTGCATTAGACTTGAAATGCCACTTCTGATGTGTTAGTTTTGACTTTATTTCATGTTTGCTTTATGTTGTTTCAGCTGGGTATGTGAACCCAGAATTTAGTTGGAATCAGAATGGATATGGACGAAATGAATATCCCCACCCTCATCTTCAAGACATCCATGAGGCGATTCAAAGGGGGATAGAAAAGGAAAGAATTAGGGAGGAAATAATCGTGTCAGAGATTGTGAGAAGACGTGTTCTAGAAGCAGAGGTGAGGAGGGAGTTGATGATGGAGAGGGAAATGGCTCTGCTGCAAGACCGCAATGGGTTTCCATTTGGTTCATCACCAGTAATGGGGTTGGAATCATTAGTGAGGCCTTCACTTTTGGTGACAAGAGCAGAAGGATGGTCTGCAGAGAAAATACTTGGAATGGAACTTCAGGATAAGGAGAAGCTGAAAAGGAGTGAGTATGGAGGATTGGAGACTTTGTCATTTCAGAGGGGTACTGCTGACCTGAGGATTTCAGAGATTAAACCTGCATCAGAGGGTAACATAGAAAAAGAAAGAATTCTTTTGCTGGTTAGTATACCTCTCGGTCTTTCATGTGTGAGTGTCTAGGATCTAAAATTTTGTGATGACCGAATAATGTGTTCCAGCTGTCAGTTATAAGCGCCTAAAGGATCATTGGAGGAGTTGCAAATGTTGGTATTTGAATTTTCTGACGCATTTTATTATAGAATGCCCATCAAAGCTTTTTCCTTGTTAGAGTTGGATACTCTAATTAAGTAGAAGCAAAAAATTGGGAAAGATTTGAAAGCAGACATCTTAGAATCGATCTCCTTGAGTACCTACATGATTTACCACATTTTTTTATATTACATGTATCAAAGATCATGAAAGTGATAATTCATGGGTGTTTGAAGGCTAGAACATCATTCCACCAATAGGATCGAATCAGAATTAGAGTTTAGCATAACTGAGGAGTGGGAACATGAATGTAATTTTGCATAGTCAAGATCTCCGGAACAATGTTACACTTGAGAAACTTAGACATCGCATGGTTACCCTCTTTTCTATTTTGTGTCTGTTAGTAGATATATACCTAGTGTTACTGGTATATAATTTTTTAAGTATGCCAAAATGTGCGACAAATAGAAATGAGGACACTGGCATTTACTGTTATTTCAGCAGGCTCATTTCTCATCTTGTGGACGTAAATGAATCGGATGATTGACGGAGTAATCAACTCTACTTTACCTACTAAATTTGATTAATGTTGGAATTGTTTTTTTAATGAAATGTTGGGATTGTTTTAAGTTGTATACTGTATGAAAGTTTGACTTAGTCATTGTGGACAATTAGTATATGAATGCAACATTTATGTCGCCATCTGGGTGAAAGCAATAACAGGTCTGCTGTAGATTTCAAAAAAAATTGAGTTTTGCATGAAATGAACCATGAACAATCAGTTGAAGTTTCCTAAAACGAGAAGTGGGACAAGGAATATACATGATGTCTTTGATAATGACAGAGTGACACAGTAAGTATTTATAGCACTTTCAGCTAATATCGCAGTATTGCGTCTTATTGATGAATTTGCACATTAAAACAAGACCTTTTCCTTTTTGTATCTTTTTCTTAAGTTAGTTTCTGATTTTTTTCAAAATTTCTGTTACTTCCTCGACCATACGCTTGGTTCTGGTCAGGTATTTGTTTATGTTAACATAAGCTTATACTTTGTTTTTGTTTTCTTTACTCGAGTTCTTAAATGTTCTACCCTCCCTGAATCAATAATAAACAACATGGTGAGTGACTCCCTGCTTCATTTTATTTTCTTCTTTTCGTAGTGACAATCATTTGTGCCTTCAGATGCTGGAAACGTAAAACATTCAGTGATTTATTTGATAGAATATCCCATTTCCTATTCTTTTTTCCCCTTTGTTTCCTGCCTTCCCTGTGGTGACTACAATAGCAGCATATTGATTTTGTTTCAAACTTGTAGACCAAGCCGGATGAAAGTGTATCTAGATCGAAGACGAAGGATGTAACCCCCCCTGAAGTGGTTAATCTTGAGCTTCATGCTGATGTTATTGCAAATAAGATATCTAAGGAGGAGTGGAGCTGTGCCCTTTGCAAATTTATGTCCTCCAGCGAGAAAGATCTAAACAAACATGTGCTTGGGAAGAAACATATATTGAAAGTGGCTGCATTGAGAGCTCAGAGGACTGGAAAAAACTATAGCATCGGACTTTTTCCCAAGAAACCTACTAACTCAATTCACGTGGAAGAGAAGGGGGTGAAACTTAAAGCTCAATCTTTGTTCTCACAGAAGGGGAGGAAGGCAACATCAAAGAAAGATGATTTGCCATTGTCGCAAAACCCAAAATTAGGACATTTGAAGAAAACTCGAGCAGATCAAGTGATTCAAAAAGTACAGAAGAATGAGAATGATCCGAGGAAGGAGGGTTGTAAGTTTAGCGAAGTCATGAATGCTCATAAATTGGGGATTATTGAGCTTCCTACTGATGTTATGGCAAATAAGAAATCTAAGGAGTGGACATGTGCCCTTTGCCAAGTTATTGCCACCAGTGAAAAGGATCTAAATGAGCATGTGCTTGGAAAGAAACATAAGTCGAAAGTGGCTGCATTGAGTGCTCAGAGGACTGGAGAAAACCTTAGCACCGGACTTTTTCCCAAGAGACCTACCAAGTCAATTCACGTGGAAGAGAAGGGGGTGAAACTTAAGGCTCAATCTTTGTATTCTCAGAAGGGGGGTAAGGCAACATCAAAGAAAGATGATTTGCCATTGTCACAAAACCCAAAGTCAGAACATTTGAAGAAAACTCAAGCAGAAGTGATTCAAAATGTACAGAAGAATGAGAATGATCCGAGGGAGAAGAGTAGTAAGTTTAGCAAAGTCGTGAACGCTCATAAATTGTGGAACATTGAGCTTCCTGCTGATGTTAATGCAAACAAGAAGCCTAAGGAGTGGAGCTGTGCCCTTTGCCAAGTTAGTGCGACTAGCAAAAAGGATCTAAATGAACATATGCATGGAAAGAAACACAAGTTGAAAGAGGCTGCCTTGAGAAGCTCGTAGGACCGGAAAAACTGTAGCATCCTACTTTTTCCCCAAGAAAGCTACCAAGTCAGTTCACTCGGAAATTTATTGTGATTTTCCAGTTGTTTTCTATCCTTATATTTTGATTCTCTCAAGGTTAATGGCTTTTCATGTTAGACAAATCTCTCAACGTCCTTAAGACTAATGAGTATATTCAAGCAAAGTTATCTGTAAATTTCCATTTTTAATATGAAGAATGTTTTTTTATAAGCGTGTTTTCCATTTATGGGCTGCCATGGCTTAATTCAATTTCACATCGAGATTATATTTCTTAGTTCAATTTTAACGTTATATCAAGTATGTGGTACCCGAAAAGAAACAAATCCTACAAATCACTGCTAATCTGTCCTCTTTTGAATACCCCTTCGGAATTGGACATGTGGGCGGAGCTGAGTGTCCACAATTTTAGGAATAAACGAGAGTAAGAAAATTAGATTTTGTTCATATTATCCATATAAGTAGTGTTCTTATCTACTCAATATATACACGTGTATTGAGTAGATAAATCATAACCACTCATTCAACCATGATATAAAAATGAGTGATCATGAATCATGATTCATCATCCAGTATGAAAACATTATCCATATGGATAACATCTACCAAGTCACCCATCAACCAACCCAGAAAATTAGTTGAATGAAAGAATGCAACCAAGCAAATTATCAAAAAATAGTGCAATTTGTTTTTAAAAAACGTAGGTCACAACAAAATTGTTGTATTCTTCTATAAAAAGACTAAAATTGCAAATATTTTCATTAATTAGACATTTGTTTTAAAGGTAAGGCCATTTCTCCCTACTCTGCCGAGTTAGTCCACCCTGATTTCAAGGAAGTACGCAGTACAATTCAAGTCATTAGACTATGAAAATATTCATATTCCCATATAAATTTACAAAACAATATACCAACAGAAGAGAAGTCTCTACCAAAGAATAATTCTGCTGAGTATACCACGAGTGTACAGAAGAACAGGAGTAAAGAAGAGATTTTGGGTTTTTCAATCAGGCGATACATCGATTTGAACTGGTGAGATTCGCTACCCCTACACCCGATTTCCTGGCAAGCTCCCCAAATGCCAAGTGGGATGGTGGCATTTGATTGTGGTCGATGATAGTGTTGAAACACATATACATGTACCAGTATCCAAACTTCATTCTTTCCCTAGATTCAACAATAGAAGCCACTAATTCAGAGAAAACAACTCCAGTAAATATTTCTTGTTACTGACAACTGTTTCTAACATATATCTTGGTATGGTTACAATACTAGTACCAAGCTAGGAATCCTCTAGGCGTTAGGAATTGCGCTGGGTCAATAGTGTAAAAGGGAGCTGAATACCAGTCAGCTCACAAACTTTTTTCAGTTGCCCCGAAAAATCTAAACTCTCAATGCAACAGGATCCTTCCATGATATTTTCCGCTTCCCGGTACGTGACGAACCCTCCCCCGCATTTCGGCAGATGGATAACTTTAAATCGGTTTGCTGCTCTTCATTACCTCTAATCAAACTTTTCTTAGCTTCTTCAAACATAGCTGCATCGGTGTTGAATTGGAATTCCTCATCCCCAGTCTAAAAAATGAAAGAACTAATTACCATTATGTTCTTAATGAAAATTTGGATGTCAAGACTTGGATAAAACTAGTTTACGTACCGAGATCTCATTCAAGTCAAAGATTGGAGCTCGTCCAGGCAAAGAAGCTTCTTTGCCACTAAGACTACTGTCTAGGTTCAAATCAAAAGTCGTGTTCGAATTCCTCAGAGCTGCCTCATTTGTACCATGAATTCTTGCCTGAAGGTTTAAATCGAGAATCGGGGTTGTGTTGTGAGATAAAACAACTTTCCTGCTATTTTTCCTTCTCTTGTAGTCCATACCAGAAACGGTAATCAATATGGGTTGAGCAGCTTCATTTCCAACATGTACTATTTCGTGATTATGGCGATCAATCACTGTGGAAGCACTACGTAAAGTGGCTTCCTTAAGAAAATTATGTTTCTTCTTTGGCTTTTGTCTTGTAATTGGTGGTAACCTATGGACTGTAGCTTCTTTCAATATTTTGGTTCTCTTAGTCGGATTTGGAAACTGTACATGTTTCGCATCTAGTGACGAATTCAAAGCCTTTGTTTTCACAAGAATCTCGTATCTTCCCCGCAAAAACCTGTGTATTTTAAAGAATCAAATTAGGTAAAAATATTCTAAAACAAGATGTGAAAAAACCAACTACATGCGGTGCACTTAGAAATCCGATGAATAGGGATTTATTGAATGCTTGGGGGATTCAAGGAGTTTGAAATAACAATTTCTAGGTTGACGATAAATTTTATGCTCAGTCCTCCTAAATCCACTCCTAACAGTATGATCAACTCCATATTCTAGAGAAAAAAGTTTTCTTAAAAAGAAATTACCAATATATCAAATGATGAATAATCAGCCACAATTATGAATTTTGGGCCAGTTGTAAGCACACACAAATAGCTGTATCGAATGATTTATATTTAGTCACAACTTGTGACCAATGTCACACCCAGTAGAGTGTGATCACACTCCTCAACCAAAAAACCGACAAAATTTAATGTATAACAATTGCAAGTTTCATCCCCCAGAGTTCAATTATTCACACCAAATCCCTAGTCATAGATCCTAGATCCACCTCAGGCCCTGAGTTTATATAGCTGAGACAATTAATAGGACTGAGCATAAAATTTCTCACATTAGTTACTATACATCATGTGATGCTTTTATTTTTTAGAATTACATCACATTGGTGAGACACACTGCAAAATATTTTTGGTCAAGAACGGCCCCTTCTTTTCTGCAACTGGATCACTGACACACAAGTGGTGCAAAAATTATTCAATTTCTCGGTGACACGCGTTCAAAGCAAATAAAACGACTAATTGCAAGTAATTTAACAATTAACGTGATCTTCCCAGAAATTCAAAAGCAGGGTCGTTATATTGAGTAATTTACAGAATTAGGTGAGTATTTGCATACCGAACTTCAGCAGCAAGTATCAGCTTTCTCTGTTTTGCTGCCTCCAATTTGCTTCTCATTACAATAGCTTCCTGCAACATGGTACAATTACAACTCCTCTTGTCTCTGATAATGAATTTAATACCACCAAAGCCACAAAGGGGTTTGAATGTTTAGGGAAGGAATTTCATATTTGGATTTCAAACCATACTCGTATTTGATACACCTGAAATCTATTACAATTGTTTATGCACAAGCTTAAAATTTAAAGGATACTTGAGATCTCACAATTTCGAAAGTATTGAGACAACCAGAATGGATTTGAAGTCGAATATTCGGATTCCTCGAACTAAAATGACTTAAAAATCCAAATGCAACTTAAAAGTTTGTTTGGATGGCTTGCCTTGGGATCAAAGGATATGGCAATTTGGATTTCAAATTTCTTATCAAAAGTCACTCTTACTTTTTGACGAGTGATTTTCAAATAATGGATTTCATCAACTTCAATTGTAAGTTTTGGACCAAAAGAAATCTTTAAATACTGATCTTATAAATTTACAAAAGTCAAATGATTCAATCTCAATACAAAAGGAATTTAAACCATGATTCAAATCCTCAACATCTTAAACATTCAGTTCCAATCATTTTCCAAATTGTAGTAATCTGAAATCCAATCATAAATCCACTCATCAAAAGCAATTCTAGCAAACCAAATGCAATCTAAAGTTAAACATTTAAATAAATTTTTTTTATGAATATATATCTAGAGAAAATCAGTACCACTGCCCGTTCAACGAAACAAGAAAACATTTATGATTTATATGAAGTCGAGTACCAATAGGGTATAAGCAATGAAAACATCAGTAAAATAAACATTCACTTCACATTCCATCTTATACATGAGCTTATTAATTATTGCCCAAGTAGAATAAATAAAGAACTTTAATTAAAAAAAAGATGGGTGTCGACACCAAATCTCGTGGATCAAATGCTTTTGCTGAAGTCTTTTACCCTATTCAATTCAACAAGCATTGATTCCAACTGTTTATCTCAAATACACCAAGCTCACTAAACATTGAGAATTGTAATCATCCCAAGAACAGGTATCAAGAAATCCGGGGCCAGGTAACCAATTAGGCATATTGGATACTTCGGGTAAAGTAACATTTGATATTCAACGGGATACATGCACTATGAAAGTGAATAGTAAAAACACAAACTAAATCCTAAATTATCCTGAAATGAAGCCCAAGACTAAAAAACGATTCAAAATAGCCATAAGAGACGACTTACTTCTGGACATCAACATAATATCAAGAAACGGATAACTCATACGAAATAACAAACGATCAAACATAATTCGGAACAAAAAAACAGATAAAGCAAAACACAACCCCAAGAGAGGGAAAAAAAATCAAGGCCGTGTAAAATATAAGAGGGAAGAATCAGAAAAGAGCAATTCGGTATAAAAAAAACAGATCAACCCACAAAGCAGAACAAACTGAAGCCTTCAAATCCAAGCAAACCTTGCATTCGAGACCAAACCCACCACGAAATCAGATCAAATAAAGCACCAGATCTTCAAAATAACAAAAGAAAATCAACACCCATAAAGGGAAAATCATACCCTTCGCAGCTCCTGATAGTCCTGCATAAGAGCCTGATGCCTGAACCTGGACTTAGCAGCATCCTCATATGCTCCGACGCCATAAAAAGGAGTTTGACCCAGAAACGCCTCTTTACTCTTCCTAGACATCAGATCCCAGATTAAAGCAAGCCCCTTTGCCAAATAATTGAGATCTTGAAAATAATCAGTCGATAGATTAAAAAAACAATCAAAAGGTCAGCTGCGTAACAAACAGATAGGGATGAAAACAAGAAAATGAATAGATGGCGATAGGTATGAATAGGAAGAAAAGAAAGGGTTGGCAAGCAATAATGAAAGGTGGTTTGTATATAAGCAAATAAAGAAAAGATAAAGAGTAATAGAGATGTAGAAAGGACAGTAAGAGAGAAAAAATTGAGGGGGAAGGTGGGAAGGCTCTTTCTTTGCTTTCCCCTGTTTTCTCTGTGAAAAACTCTGACCAATGCAAAGGCCGAAAAAGCCCACACATCTCGGGCAAAAAATAAAACCATAATTGCATGGGAAGATAGTGAAGTCGACGATGAAGATGGGATTTATTTTGGGAGATGGCAGAAGGGCAATTGTGGGAGGAAAAATCCCCTTTTTTGGCGCTGTATATGAAGTGGGATTGCGTTAATTTTGAGGAATTCCGAAGACTTTTGTTTCCCCATATTTCCTGCTTGCACATACATACATAAATAATGGTCCAACTGGGCCATTAGAGAGATGGTTTGCTGGTGTGTGGAGTCTTCCTTTTTCTTTATTTCCTGCTGTGTATATGCACAAAACGTGTACGTGTACTGGAGGAAAGAGAGAGAAAGGAGGAGTCTTTATGTTAATTTAGAGAGAGAGAGAGAGAGAGATTTCTTTGGGAAGAGACTAATGATGGAAAAGCGACAACCAAAAAGGGTACTGGAGATCAAATGAAGTCTCTGTTTGTTTCTTTCATTTCTTGATGCGTTGTTCGTAGGACTGTAGGAGGAGCTTGTTTTCTAGGCTGAAATTACACTTATAGCCCTCAAACTTCAGATTTTCATTTAATTTGGGTTGGTTTTTTCCAGGCATTTACTTGGTGTCCCCTGCTGGAGGGTAATATTGTAATTAAACACTCCAGCACCCACAATCAACTCCTTTTCCTTCGGAAGGTGGAGGAAGGTTAGCCAATTCACAACGCACACGTTGAATTTTGTACACCATCTCATTTCATTTTATTTATTTTTCATGATGTTACACATTGGCTATATCTCTAAATTAGTGTAATAGCCGTAATCAAGTCAGTCACAAATTTTGTGTGACAGACTCATTGGCTATATCTCTAAATTAGTGTAATAGCAGTAATCAAGTCAGTCACAAATTTTGTGTGACAGACTCACCGAAAAAAGTGTTAATAGAAAAAATCGAAATATTGATCATTGGTGAAGCACACACCTATGTGTGCCAATTCGAACATCTCTCAAGCTCTTATTTTTATTTTTATGGCTTAAGAGCTCTAAATATTTCAATCATCTTACATTAAAATCATTCATATAAGTATATTCTCAATCGCTAAGTCACAAGAATATACATTGTTTATACCTCGAACAACACGCGATTCAATTTTGGAATAAAGTTTTATCGAGGTTCTTACACCATCCCCATTTTTTATGGATTGGAAGACTTGATTTAGTTGTGGATTGATCCAAATTATAAGTTTTACATGTATATTTAGTTTTAGAAGAAGTTAAGAAATCCATCGGAATTTCACATTAAAGATTTTAAATTATAAGAATTAAACCAATATTTAGCAAGAAGATCATACCCAACAAACCCAATTTAGATATTTTCCAATTGTGATCAGTAACAAGAGAATTGTAACAGTAGATCACTAGAGTACAGTTCAGCTTGACAGCAATCAAGCATATTATAATTTCATAAATTTAAATACAATTGGACTTGAATGATTATCCTAATCTAATAATAACCCCCCCACCTATTATTTTCTTTTCTTTTCTATTTTATTTCTTATATATGAGAACCACGGTCTATATTTTTGTGACAGAAACACTTCAAGATTTAGGCAAGTTCTTGCCAGACAAGAATGTCTGGAAAAGAATGAAAGCTCTCCTAGGTTCAAACATAGGAACCTCATGCCCTGCTCCTCTAACTGTGGCAAATGTTAGCCCATCGTACACTTCGGTCCATCCCCCAACCTGTAAAACAATCTGCAGTTATTTCATTGCATGATACCCGAAATCACTGTATAAATTGATATCTAGAGTATCGAATGTCAATATCTCGCATGCCCGGATAGACTGTGCTAGCAACTGTTCCGGATGCTTGCATGCTTTACAACCCAATTTGAAGTGAAACACGGTATTGAACATAGTGCATTGTGTGGTAGGTTCTTTGTAATGGAAGTGTCCTTTGGGGAGATGCAGATTTTACAGATCATAGGAATGGCTGCTGTCAAAAAGCAAGATAGTGGCAGTGTATAGGGGACATACAACTTGCATAATATCAGTGTAGAGAGTTGGAACACATGTGTATTGGGTTGATGACACTGCTTATTTAATGGGTGATTGCAAAACCCATGTTGGTTTCTGGCAAGTGTAAAAAAGTTTACAAGATCGAGGGAGTGTTTTTTTTTAACAATTTAAGTTAACCATGTTGGCAAATGCAAATTGAGAACCGATTAAAATAGCAGCAGAAGTTATTATAGTAAAGTTCCGATGATAAGCCCAGCACGTCAGGGCTCGAGGATCAAGTTACAATGTAGTTTCTGCGATATATAAATTAAATAAACAAATACTAATCTTACCTGATTGCCAGAATACCAAGGATACCATGGAGTTTTGATCTTGAGATTAAGATGGCTCAAGGAAAAACGAGTCGCTGTAACGGGCACCACCGAATCTGTGTCTCCACTACATTAAACATGAGAAGTTCCCATTTTTAGGACGTTTGATATTGTAAAATATGGCAACAGGTTCATCAGCAAGTACTATTAACCAAAACACATATTTTTAGCATATATCTGTACCTAAACACCCATATTCTAAGCCCGGCAGCGATTAGTTTTCTGTAGATTGGTAACATTGAAAGATCCGCGTCCTTCCAGTTCCGTAAAAGCACGTCACTGTCACATTAACGGGTAAACAATTTCATCAAATATTTTATAATTCAATATGTTGCTAGTAAGATAAATTGAGCTTGTTAAAAACCTGCAGGCAGTCCATTTGTATTCAATCCCCGTGGTGTTTGCATGGAGGGCCTTCTGCACATCTGGCCGGTTATAGTACTTCTCAGCATAGTTCTCGGAACATGGGTCGTAGCCAGAAAATCTTGGGCGTATAAGAGTGTTCTTGAGCCTTGGAGTATTCCTAATATTTTTCTTTGACGAATTGCACGTCCGAGTGTAAATGCTATACTGATCTATGCCACCAAATTCGTGGTTCATGGCATAATTCAAAGCTTCATCGCATTTGTCTGATGTTTTCACCGACTTAAAATCGCATAGTTTCATAATCAATTTATAGGTTTTATCTGATATCATGGAGTGGCTCCACCAATATGTTACGGTCCCGACATTATCGTAGTAGTTGTCTGTAACAGCATTCCCAACCTGCATATATACATCTTTCATACATATCTGATTCTGTACCACTGCATAGCTTTGCAATAGGGACGGATCAAGTACATTCTTGGATCCGCCATTGTATGAAACAGAAATAAAAAATCAAATTTATTCAGGTGGGAAAAGGAAACTTACAATGAATCCTTTCAGATTGATTATTGGATGGGAAGATTTCTTGTTATAATCATATATTCTCTGTGCTAATTGTGGGACATAGTGCCCTGTGAATGCAGGAAATTTTGTACGTATTCTGAGAGAACTAAAGTAAGAACCATCGTTAAAATGACGAACGTCATGGTGATCAATTTACCTGCATAACTCTCCCCAGACATGTAGAATTCTCGGTATTTGTATTGTGGAAATCTAGACATCCATTTAATGAGGAAAGCTAGAGCATCCTCAGCTGCGACGAAAAATAGGAAACCTTGATTAGCTGCAATCTAGAAAGATTTTTTTCCCCTTTTTTAATAGATGTTCTAGCAAGATTCTAGATGTATCATTTTCTTACAAAAGCCATGTTCCGATTGATCTGTATAAAGTAAGTAACAAGTATGTACCTGTCCTTTTGTCCCCAGAATCCTTTAGATTAGAGCTTGTGTTTGTATAAGAGAAGCCAACACCAGCCGGTGACTCAAGAAACAGAATATTTGCCACTGTCAGCATAAGAAAATTCACAAAACATGCATGTAAATATAAGTTTGAGACAAATTTTTTTATTTTTCTTATCAGTGTAAGATTATTACAAGTTTGATCAGTTTACATAACAAGCTTGAAACATTAAGCTTTTCTACTTGATATATGATCTTCAATTAAAATTGCCTAAATTTAACGTCAGTTGACGCTTGTTTGTACCTCTGTTCCAAGCGTATTCGTTCAAATAGAGAGATGAACCAGTCTTGTTAATTCGAAACGGCCCTAACTCCTCAGATGCTCCATATGCAATAGATGAACATCCAGGTCCTGAACAATCCAATTTTAATAGTTAACAATATGATATATGTTCCACCTTAAACTGAATGGAAGTTTGAGCAAAGTATGAACTTTTGTTTGGTAAACATGGTCTGCAGTTTGATATTCAATTTTCAAGGCAGTTCTATCAAACAACGGGCTCGTGTTGCTAGCCATGAAGAGCATTATAGAGGATATTTACGACTCCAAGACTTTCTTGGACCAACCTACTAGCTTTACAAACCACGTGAATTATTTGTGTAGTGATTATGTTGATTTGAGTAGTTCACACATGCATGCTGATAATTAAATGAAATCAATAAAGTGGTCACAGAAAATGCAAGTTGGTTGTGCGTATTAATAAATGTACATACATACATGCAAGAATGAACATGAAAATAGAAGCAAAGGAGTCGTTTGACAGTGCAGTGTGCAGAACTGAATGGAAGCTGGACAGGATAGGAAGGGATTCCAGATAATATATACAATGTAGAAAGTAAATGTTACACACCCTTTTAGGAGGCATATTCGATGACTTCTTTGCCTTACCTACACGTTTATCCATACAATTAATGAATGACAATTTTTGAATTTTATACAGCATTTACACAAACGAGATCAACAGTCAGCAATTTTTGATCCGTGAGATGAAATCACATATGATATATTATTTAAAAATAGTCGATATACACACAAATTTTTTATATACATTCTTATTTCGTCTAACATTTTGCTCAAATTATAAGTACGATTTATTGTAACGAACTTGAGCAAAACGTAACATAGATATATAATATTTAATGTTTTATCGAGAGTTGAATATATTTTACTTGTTAAATTTCAGGGTTTACTCAAGAATATGATGTAATGATTGTGTTGATTTCCTTTGAGTCTCTAATTCAAAGCTAACCGAGTCAAAAGGAGGTGTGGGTTAAAGCCTTTTGCCGAACCCATAATGTTTTTTTTCCCTGTTAGGTGCGTGACTTGGAATCATGATATTGTTTAAAAGTTGGCAACTTATCCAACTTTTACTCTTTGTGGAATTCTAGGTTCTAGCTAACTCTGTCAACGCAAGTACCCTCGAATAAATAATTAGAGAAATTAGATATGGAAATGGTTGATTGGTAGATATGGTTGTGGATTTTATTTGATATTGTTTTTGAAATAGTGATAAGAGTGGTTTGTTTTTATTTTTTTAGAAAGTGATAAAGTATGACTGAGAGATATTATTCAGATTATATCGATGTTGATAAGGTTTATCAAAACTCTTGCGTTTACTGATTATCTATAAAAGCAAAAACTTGTGTGATACAATCTCACGAGTCGTATTTTGTGAGACAGATCTCTTATTTAGGTCATCCATGAAAAATATTACTTTTTATTGTGAATATCGGTAGTATTAACTCGTCTTACAGATAAATATTAGTGAGACCGTCTCACAAGAGACTTATTCATCTATAAATATGTGCCGAACAATTGTCCAGGTTAGTATTGCAAGTTTCAAAAGAAGATGATAAAACTACTCAAGATCTATTCAATCTGCTGTGGAGATTTCGTGGAGTGATAGACATTGTGATGACTCTATTATTATGAGAAAGTATAAGTTGTCGTGCGCCAGTTTTGAGGAACAAAACGCCCGTGCGTGTAAGTTAGTTGGACCGAACCACATTAAGATCCGTGTGTTCTTGTGTTCTTTATTTTATTATTCACTCGCTTACTGAACAACGATAAAGAACAAGTCACTGATACTGTATGAAAACACCATTTTCAAAAAGAATAAAGAAAAGTTAATATTGATGAACATTAGAGTCACGAATTAGACAAATTATTGATTGGTTACCTGTTGGAATGAGACAATTAGAAACAAATGACTAGAATGAATGAATCTTTTTCTGTCCACATATTGGAGATATGAAATAAATTAGTCAAATTATCGATTGGCATCCAACTTATTTTAATACTAATANTTTAATATTGATTAACATTAGAGTAACGAATTAGACAAATTATTGATTGGTTAACTGTTGTCATGAGAAAATTAGAAACAAATGAATAGAATGAATGAATCTTTTTTTGTCCAAATATTGGAGATATGAAATAAATTAGTCAAATTATCGATTGGCATTCAACTTATTTTAATACTAATATCCTTTTATTTATATATATATTATGCAAAAGCTACACAAACTGCCTCATATGATGCAGACACCACTCGATGTAATGATTTCTGTGACACGAACAAAGTATGAAAATGTTTGGTTGATTATTAAATACATTAAAAATAATATTATCTATTAAAAAAAAAAGAACATAAATTACAAAAGTAGGCTAAAATAGAAACTCCTTGACACCAGAAATCTTACCAAATGAACATCTTATTTAGGCAAGGGGGGTGGTGGGAAGATGGTATATCTTGTGGTTATGTTGCCCACGCTTTGTTTGTTGGGATTGAGAGGGGAAAAAGTAATGGACAGCAGCAAATTAGTTAGAAAGTCACTTGATTGGAAACATAGTTGCATATAAAATATATTCCATATGCAAAACAAATAAGTCAAGACATAAAGCCAACTAGCCAAGATCAAATGGTATTTTAGTGCACTTTGCTACAGAATATACAGCACAGAATTATACTTTCTACTATTCAAATGTTCCCAAAAGGGATTCTTTTTGTTTCTTTCTTTCTGTTGTTTCTTTTCAATGTAATGGTATAATCTCAATATCTAAATTGAAGTTTTTTTGTGAGGGTGCGCATATTAGTGAGGGGATGATGGGGTTTTATAACGTGGGCAGGGGGTAGATGGTGGGGGGATGGTATCATGGGCGAGAACAGAAAGTAGGTCAGTCGGGGAGGATGACTTTTGAAGCTTGCTGACACAAGCAATGCAACAGCACTAATTTAAAAGGGTGTGGGTCTACTCCTTTAATTGGAATTGGATTGAACTTCTTTTTTTTATTTTAATTTAATATTTATATTTTAAAAATTAAATTTTTTTATTTAAAAAAACAAACATAAAAATATTTTGCCAATAGCTTATAACGAAGTTCGACAGGAAGAGTTATAACAAACTTATCCACAACTCAAAAAAATTTTGTGAGATGATATTTGTTAGATTGTCGACTTGATTCATATTTAGAGCGAATTATTTTTCATAAATCGGATCAAATAAGAGATTCGTCTCACAAAAATTGTGTTGAGACAGTGTCATAAGAGTTTTCTTGTAAAAATATAACTTAGCTATATTTGAATTTAATTTTTATTTGATGACCCCTGCACAATTCACGTGAGTAATTTTTTTTCCCCTAAAACAATTAATTCGTACTATGGAAAATTGAAAGCCATAAACAATAATGAAAATAACTAATGACAAAATCAAAAAAATTCAAGTAGTAAGAGTAGGTGCACATTGAATATTTTCACCATTCATGCACGTACATCGACATATTCCAATATGTTTTGACTTTTAGTGTTCTAGATTTTTATATGGACAAAAACTTACGTGAGATAGTCTCACAAGTAATATTTTGTGAGACGGATCTCTTATTTGGGTCATCAATAAAAATGTATTATTTTTTATGCTAAGAGTGTTATTTTTTATTGTGAATATCGATAGGGTCGATCCGTAGATTCGTGAGATCGTGTGACCTACTTTTTCATATATTCTTAAGCCAAGATTTAAAATCATTTAATAAATATATAAATATATATATATCTCTGTGTGTGTGTGTGTGTGTGGATTTTAAATTATTATAAAAATAAAAAATGGAAATGGAAATGGAAATAAAAAAATAAAAATAACACACTTAACCTCCATTGAGCCAAAGAACTAGAGGCTTTTCGTGTGCTTGATCGGTAGCCTCCGTCAGCCAATAAAATAGTGAACGCCCCTGCTCTTCGTTCACAGTAACGTACCCAGAGAATTGCGCGAACTTCACCGGCGGCTGCCCCGGCAGCGCTGTTATACGGTCCAACTCCTGCTGCTCCTCTGCGGTGATGATCAGAAACGGAGAGACGGAAATGAAGAGAGACAGGAGAATTAATCTCCTTGAACCCATTAGTGGAGAGACAGGTAGCTAGGTAGCAATCTTAGTTTTGAAGCAGAGATTGGAACAGATTCACGGGGTTTTTAACTACGATGATGATGCAACAATGATGGGCTCTGTATTGAATTCTCTGGACTTGGCTCATTAATTCTGTGGACCTTCCCATTCCCTTCTCTCGCGATCTAGCAGGTGCGCGTGAGAGAGAAGATATGGGGATTTGGGTCAGTAGTAGAGCTTATAAATGGCTTCAATATTATACTGTGGTCCAATCCAATGCATTGCGCAGAGCTTAATGGGAGCGAGGACTTTGGCCCTTTCATCTCTAATCATTTATTGTTATGATGATAATACCACACATTCAAATTCAATTTAATTTCAAAAATATATTAGGGATAGTTTTGTAATATCAAAAACAACGTCTAATTGTGTTTGTAATTCTCATTGTACATATAACATTGAATAATGCTAAAGGTACAACCAATATATCGTTACAGCGATATTTACAATTATTATATCGCGAGATTTTACTGTTATTTCGTGAGATTTTGTATTACATATATAGTGCAATTTTGACAAATTGAATTTTTACATTGAATTTTTTGTGTTGTACAAATTGATGTACAAATATGGATGTACATGTAGCATCACTCTATAACATTTCTCCGTCATCTATATAAAGTTTGGTTAACGTCCTGCGTTGGAGAAATTATTTTTTGGATATTTTCCAAAAGACATGATCTATATGTCTTTTTAATTGATTCTATGTTTTTTATATCTACACCATAATTTCTATAATATAATTTTAAAATTTAATTTGAAGAGACATTATAATTATATACAACATATAATTGTTTTAATATATCAAATTTATTGTGTAGGATCCTAAGTATTATAGACTATATAGATTGATTCGGATGCAATTAATTTGATTGCAACGGTTTTGGCATCACGATTACTTTTCATAGACAATGCGAATATAATTAATTAATTCAGGATAAAAATTCATTAATTATGTAGCAAGGTCTTAATCTACAATTAGAAAATTGAATTTTCCTTCCAATTTATGCGTGAGATTACTCGATTAATCTTGATTCTAGACTGATTATAGGATGATTCAAATCTTGAAATAATTATCACGAATTAAAGAGTCTAGTTGTCAAAATAGTTACCAATATTGGTAAATAATTCTTTATACCGAAATAATTGATTTGCAAAAGGATTAGGTTGTCCGAGTAGGAGCAATAAATAACTAGGGGTAAGAGAAAATGTAGAAATTTTTGATACACTGAGGTTATCGTATCGAAAAATATCGAATTTATCAAAATTTTAGATATATTGAAGATTTCGTTATGGTTTAGCAACGCTGCGAAAATTTTCGGTGGTAACGATATGAAATTTAAAAAATTTTGGTATATATCGAAATATCAAAATAATATATATAATAAAAATTAATTAATAATTTTAAATATTGAAGTTATAAATTAAAAAAATATAGAGTTTTTTCCGGTATAAAACAGTATATACCAATATCATACCAAAATCTCGGTATATCGCAAAATTTCGGTATATTCGTATATTAGTTATACGTACCTAAAATTTTGGTATGATGTCGATATATATTTTCTTATACAATATTTCTCGGTTCGATATATGATTTTCGGTTCGGTACAGTATACTATCTTAGCTATAACTTCAGTTCAATTTGTCATAATGTTTTTTTTTTTCAACATTTTAAACTTTGAAATGAATTAGAGGTGAATTGGTGATCTACAAGTTTTAAGGTCTTGTTTCCTGAATTCGAAAGAGATCATTATTTGTGTTCTCTCAATATCTAAAAAATATAGCATGCTTGAATCTAACTGGGTTCGCGATGGTTGAGAAACTGGATCGAAAAAAGAAGAATTCTAATTGTAATGATAATTGTAACTTGTATCCATATTTTTAGTAAGAAACACAATAATATATTATATATATATTTTTAGAGAAACTAAATTTCATTAAGACAAAGACTTTACATCGTATTCTACAACATTCAATAAACATGGTGGAAATTCACCATTAAACCACTCGAAAGTCATGAACAACTTGCCGAGCTATAAGATGAGTTACTCCATTAGCCGTCTTTTTCATATACTTTAGAGAATTGAACGAATTTGCAAAGCTATACCACTGCTGTCATGTTGACCAAGAAAATACAGATGCCTGTTTTCATGGAGCAAACCGAAATTATTACGATTGAAGCAGAACAATTTTATTAATATTTTGATAAAACGATAAACATTTATTCTCGTACAAATTGTATTTACGTTTTGAATAATTACTAATAAGAATGATGGGATCCATTTTCGAAAGAAAAAGAAAAAAAAACAGTAAATTTTAAATACAAAAATAATATAAAGTTTGAATTAATTCAAAGCAACATATATTGGTTATGAAGTCTAAATTAGAAATATATTTTCCGAAATAATCAGAGATAATGTTTCCACCCTTTTCTGAGTTTTATGTGGTTGTATATAATTTTTTTAAAAAAAAAAATTAATAAATACCGCAAAGAATTCCTTACGTGCATGTGAGCGTGGATTACTCATAAATAGTATATTTGTTTTCCCATGATTTAAATCTAACCAAAAATAACTTATGTGAGCGCCTCTTTAACGCCCCCAAAGAGTCTCATTTAGAACATCTCCAATGGTGTTAGTAAGTTGGTGAGATGAAGTTGGTGATTTATTGTTGATAAATTCATTGTATATTTCTATCGTGACGATATGAAGTTTGCAGAGATGATGTTAAAATATTAATTTTGTATTATATTTAATAAATTTGTATTTAAAAAAATTACATATAATTGAAAAAATTACAATTGGAAATGCTTAAAATATACAATTACACGTAATTAAATTTTACAACATAACTAGAAAAAAAATAAGAAATAAAAAAAATTAAAATACACATAATTAAAAAGTGTAATAATTCAATTATGCATCATCGTGTAAACTCCAAATATTTTTAATCAAGTCTTTTTGAAGTATGTGGTGCAATTCTCGATTCTGAGTGTCGACACACCGCTCCAGAAAGACGTTGAATTCTCGGTAGGATCTCTTGAAGGGGCAACATTGGGGCACATATTCATCATCTCGAGTTGAGAAATCACGATCTTCGGGCATATCATCACTTTCGTCATCAACAATAATGTTGTGGAGAATGATACAAGTTTTCATTGTATAATTGAAATCAATTATATTAGATCACACATGCGAGATGAACCTCTCACAATATGTCAGTATGCTTGGAGTACATTAAATGTTTGTTCAACATCTTTTCAGACCCTATCTTGATAATATGCAAAAATACCATGTTTTTAGAGAAAGTCTGAGAGATGTTTTCACCAAGGCAACCCAAGATGGATAAATATCATCGACGAGGTAGTAACTCGTGTTGTTCATTCTCTTTCACCTCAAATTGCACTGAAGGGGCTTCACCTTTTGCAATGTTTAAGAACAAATTTCACATATCCAGCACGTTGATGTTTTTGTTGTATTCGTCAAAAGCATCATCTGCAACATCATATGCAAGCAGCGGTTCACATCCAAAACCTTCTGAAGTGATGACAACCTAAGATTACCGATTGCGTCCCTCCGTTAGACAAAGTAAGGCAAATTAGTTTGTAAAGTTTCTACAATTCTTGAAAACAAATATCTCCTCATTCGGATTCGTCTTCGAAAATTTTTCTCGTTGTAGGCAGGATTATCCGTGAATTAATCTTGATATAATATTTCAGCTCCAGCAAAACGTTCTCGATTTTTTGTTTCTGTATGTTGCCAAGTACGCGGCTTGACTCCCCTATTTCAAGCGCTACAATAGCGCATGCCAAAATCTCTGGGTTGGTGGTTGTCTTGACGAGAGAAACAAGGGTTCATCACGGAATATGACTTATTTTCATCGTCCAATGATGAAGAGCCTGCATTTGACATGAGAAATATTGAAGAATGTGTGCGAGAAAATATTGGAGATTATGTATTTGAAAGAAATTGGAGATTGTGTGGAAATGAAAACAAAATAGATGTTTATTTATTAAAAAAAAATGTTTAGATTTTATAAAATATAATTGTTGAATTTTCAGAATTTTTTAAAAAATTTCCACATTTTTTCTCAAATTTAGGATTTTTTTTTATTTTTTATAACAATCAGATTATATATGTCCACTTAATCATGATTTTAGGAAAAAAAATTAAAATAAAAAAGATGGCGACACTTAAACACGAAGGATCCACTATCTTCCTCGCACACGGAAACATCCGCGTGCAAGGGCGAGGAAGCCATGCGGGCATGAAAGACATGCGATAAGCGTGCTCTGAAAGATTATTTAAAACTCATACCTGAAAACACATTTTAAAACTAATTAGCTATTATTTTCAGAAAATTAAAGACCCAAAAACGAATTCTTGCAATGTATAGACCTACAATGCATTTTTTGGTTTAACTACGTACATTTTTTTAGGAAAAAAAATTTATTTTTTCATTGATCTAATTTGACATGAAAAAATATGAAATATGATGAGGAAAAAGAATCCTTTGAAAAAACTTCCTCTTAAAATTTGATCATCAACAATCCGACTATAAATTTGTGATTTCATTAGCAAAAGCTTCTATTTGATATACTAAATTTTACTTTGATTTCATTTACTTTCGATTTGAATTTGGCTTTTCAAATTCTTGAGTTAATTGCAAGATTAATTGAGTTGTGCATTTTGGAGCTTATAAATAGTGTGTCGATTTCCTCATTCTATATATAAAAATATATTTTTTCAAACACACTCAAGTCTCACTCAAGCATTCTATTATATTTCATATTGTTAGCTTTTTATTTGGCATCTGTTAAGTTTTAGTGATAAAGTGAACGTAGTAGAGTTTCATTTCGCCGGTACAATTATTTTGTTCTAAGTTGTTGCGTGATTTTATCTGTGTACCCTGGGAAACAGTTGTTTATCTTGATCCTCAAAGCACATTCAGAGGTGAAAAATCTGTTTTAAGGAAATTGTACTTCATATATATGTCTCAATTTGATTTACTAGTTTCATATTATTTCATGACACACTTGATATTACTTCCAGTTGCATACTGATTTTGTTTAGTACTCTGTCTGTATCTATATGATCATTCTTTCGTTTACTGTTCTATAATTATTGTTTTCATACTTCCAATTTTAGCATTTTGACTAAAAATCTTAAAATATATTTTTTATACTTGTTAGGTGAATTGTTGAATACATGGCTACTAATTCGAATGACTTGAATGTTCAAAAGGTCATCCCCTAGTGCTATTGATACATGACACTATTCAGATTTCTTGTGTAGAAATTACATAATGAATGGTTTGTCAGATTCGCTATATAATGTATATAGTGAAAAGAAGGCGGTTCGAGAATTTGGGGACTCTTTGGATCGAAAATACAAAACAGAGTATGTCGGGCCAAGAAATTTATTGTTGGTCGATTTTCGGACTACAAGATGGTCGACTCCAAAACGATGATCAATTAGGTTTAGAAACTCCAAGTGATCTTGCATGATATTCATGTGGAGGGCGTGGTGCTGAGTAAAACCTTCCAAGCGACAGCTATCATTGAAAAGTTGACTACATCTTAGAATGATTTTAAGAATTATCTAACGCACAAATGAAAAGAATAACTCATTCATATCAATACTTGCAAGTGTGAGGGTATTTTATCAAGATAACAATACCGACTCTGAATATGGTAAAGATATGACCAAAAACTGTTGATTGCATTTTCATTGGATATGCACAAAACTGTAGCGGTTATTGTTTCCCTGTACACGAATCTCAAATACCTGATATTCACAAGAGTATGATATTGGAATCAAGAAATGCTTTGTTCTTTGAACATTTGTTTTCATGCATATCTAAGGAAGAAGTTCATCCGAAGAATCACATGAGACAATAAAAAAATAGAAGTGGTTAACCATGAGGTTAAACCTAGACGTAGTAAGAGAGCTAGGACAGATAAATATTTTGGTCCTGATTTCATGACGGAAAGTAAACCTCAAAACTTCAAAGAAACAGTTAATTCATCTGAAGGGTCTCAACAAAAAAAACCTATCAATTCCGAAACAGGATCCATTTTACAAAACCATACATGAGAATTAATGGCTCTTCCTATGGGAATCAAACTACTAGGCTGCAAATGAATTTTCAAATGGAAAATAAAATCAGATGGAACCGTATATAAATATAAAGCCAGACTGGTGATCAAGGGTTATCATCAATATGAAAGACTTGATTACTTTAACACTTATTCTTCTCTAATGAGAATAACATTTATTCGTGTGATACTTGCGATTGCCGTCTTGCGAAATCTTGAAGTACACCAAATAAATGTAAAGACAACTTTTCAAATCGAGATTTAGAATATGAAATTTACATAGAACAACTTGAGAGATTTTTATCGACTGGGCAAGAAAATAAGGTTTATAAACTTGTGAAGTGTTTAAATGACTTAAAAAAAGTATCAAAACAATGACATGAAAAATTTGATAAAGCCATGATAGAAAATAGATTTAAATTCAGTGATGCGACAAAGGTGGGAGTGTCTTTTACTCTCCACATACTTGAGTTAGTTGTGGTTCATGATTGTGGAAGTGTCTTTTGGTTTTTCACATTATCGACTTGATTGGAGACTTTTGTCTTTTCATATTCTCGAGTAATTTCTAGATTAATTGAGTTAATGCGTATTTTGAAGCTTATAAATAATGTGTACATTTCATCAATCTATATATAAAATATATTTTTTTACACACACTCAAGATGTTATATCAAGCATTCTATTGCATTTATATCCTTAGTTTTTCATTTGGCCTTCACTAAATTTTGGTGATAAAGAGGATGTACGGTTTCAGTTCGCCGACGTAGTTACTTCATGCTAAGTTGCTGCATGGTTTTGCCGTTATATCATGTGAAACAGTAGTCCATCCTGATACTCGAAACACCTTCGGATGTGACAAATGTATTTTGAGAAAATTGTACTTCGTAACATATATTTTATATGTCTCAGTTTGATTTACTAGTTGCTATTGTTTTTCATATTCGATATTTATATTTCCTGTTGCATATTGTTTTTGTTTAGTACTCTATCTATATGAACATGATTTCGTTTGCTGCTCTATAATTGTTGTTGTCATATTTCCGATACTTAAATCATTGTTAGATGATACTTGGTTTTGTTGTGTTATTTACTTTATTTATATTTATGTTGTAGGACCAGATGTGGAAGATTGTCAAGTGTCGTAAAGTTCAAAATATTTATGTTGTAGGACCAGATGTGGAAGATTGTCAAGTTTATTACTGTTTCTGTTTGTCGGCTGAGTTGCACAATTGTTTCACACACTCTTACTTTTGAATTTTATATATTTTCTAAATTTCAAATCATTTTCAAATATTATATATTTATTTATATACATTAGTCTTATTTCGGGTTTTGGTTTTTCAAATAATCAAAATTTGACCGTGATACATTAAATTATTTTGTCTTACAACTTTCAAAACTGTTTGATAGAGCTCCAACACGACATTAGATATCGTTGATAAATGTATATGAGATAATATAAATCAGCAATATCTAACGTTAAGTTATAGATGTTTGTCGATATATTAACACCTAGTCGAACAAAGAAATAACACATCGCATCAAGATAAATGTTTTGATTAATTTAGAGGATTCAAATCCAAAACATACTAATTTATTAGACAGTTCCGCTAATTTTTTCGATTTTTTGTGACATACTATATAAATAATTGAACTAGTTAGAAAAAGGGAAAATGAAGTTGCACGATTAAATAAGAGTGCGAGTTAGTCTATACTATATCAAGAGTGTTTATCTGTATATTCCAATATCAGTACGTATATCATGTGGATCACTCACATTTTCGTGGAAGTTGACATATATGTTAGTTATCCAAGAGCTAACATTTAACCATATCATAATTAGGAGAGAAATATTCCAAATGTAAAATAAAATAACCCATGAGAGTGCATGCATACTCAATGAATAATTTATCAGCACTTTTATTATAAATTTTTTTTAAAAAAAAATATCTTTATTATACTACATCCGTCCCAATTATACATGACAATTTCTTTTTTTTTTTTTCACGCAGATTAAAAAATTCAAGTTATCAATTAATTATACAAATAACTTTCCAAGTTAACTATTATTTAATAAATGTTCATTTATCGAGTGCTTATATAACTCGTTTTTTGAAAGACATCGTTTTTTGAAAGACATCTACACTCGTTGTCCCGTGAACGAAATCGTGCATCCATGGACATTTGTAATGCGTTAGGTGGTATCGGAAGGAGGTCATGAGTTCAAATCTCTCTAGAAACATATTTCTATAATTGGGGGATGTTGGGTTAAGCGTGTATGAATGAGAGTAGTTCTCAGATAGATGATCTTTTGGGAAGTTCTCTTGTGTCAAACTGCTATGTGTGTCGTAAAAGAGTGACACAAGATCTTAATGAGTAATATTGTCTTTGCTGAGGACATGGTCGTTAAGAGGAATAGAATAATACGGATATCTAAGATATATGAAACACAACAAGCAGATAAACATGTACCTCTCCGAATTCATGGGCCTAACAGCCTGACCCATTAGCACCAAAGTATGTGCACTCTGCGCTGTCACGGGTATAAGAAAATTAAGTTGCGCCTTCGTTAACATTTATAACTTTTGGCCTAGTACAATTTGTTATCTTTTCAATAGTTAGTTAATTGTGATAAAATTATTTAATTTAAATAGGGGTAAATTAGGAAAAAAACAGGAAAAATATTGCTAAATATGAATACATGTCTATATATTTTAGACAAACGGAAAAGTAAATGTGACTTATATAATTAAATTTTGGTTTATGGAGTAAGTTATTGTCAAAATATATTTAATTATTTCGAAGAACATAAATATTTATATATACAAACAAGTTATAGTCTGCAATTGTGAACTCAACGAAATCTCAAAAAAGAAAAAAAAAAAATCAAAATTGAGTAAGAACCAATAACACAATGACCATGCATGTGACTTGTGAGCGAGTCTGACAAGTGATTAATGAAAGCAAAGGATCCCTTAAAATTCCAAAGGGGTCGGTTCCATAATGTCAATATTAATTTAGGCGAATATAGAAATTCGGATGATCCGCGTAATATATTATATTTGAAATAATCGAACATATTTTTTTAAAAAAAATTCTTAAATTTTTTATATATATATATATATAACTAAATAATGAAAGGAGAATGGCTGAAATCAGTAGTCAAAGATTTTTTTCAAATAATTTATATATAATGTATAACTGATTGCAAGTGAATTTTTTGGACTTAACTCAACTTCAAAAACTAGCTCAAGTGGAGACGATTGTTCAAATCTATATATACAACTTCCAAATACTTAATCTAACTGATGTGAGAGATCTATCAGACTCTTCTCACGTCTAAGAAATAAACAACTAGAACATGAAGTTTACAAGATATGATCGAATGATCTACGTAGTATTCCAAGATGAAAATTAATGCCAAGTGTACATTGAAATGGACGTCGTTTGTTAGCCCAATAAGTAAATATTTAAAGCTTTCAGATCAGCCGAACAAAAGGCCTACTACTAATTTCATTAACAAGAAGCCCAACAAATATAGACCATTTGTGGCCACACAGTAACATATATCTTATGCATCACCCGCGTTTTAGATTTACTAGTATTTTACTCCTACGATATACAAAATGTTATTTCATGTAATTAATAAAAAATTAATAAGTATTAGTATTTGGATGATTATTTAAAATTATCTATATATTAAATATATTTAAATGTTAAATATTATATAAGAAAATTTATTTAAATTTGATAAACCTCAAATAAAGATAACAAATTTTTATC
>NC_133318.1:17509058-17514607 GCF_012295235.1 Primulina huaijiensis
TATATATATTATTTAATATCTTAGAAAATAATGAAAACTAAATATATAAAAGTAACACAAAACTCAAAAATATAAGTCAAAGTAAATGTAGACACTTAAATGTAGTTTATATTTTCATGAGATATCTAATTCAAATTTGAATTTTAAAAAAGAAATTGAAAAGAATTCAAGCACACATCTGATGGTTACTAAATACAATTCGATCGAGGCAAAATGTATTTGTAGAAAATTTCAATATACTGACCACACGTGCTAAGTTTTCTAAACCCTGAATTAAACTATAAAATTTTATTTTTAAAATAAATTGCTAATATTTTTAAATAAAATAAGAAATAAGATAATTGAGCTGAAATATTTTAATATATTTTGAATTATAAGATCTTTTTATTATATAAAATAGCAAAGAGGAATAACTAAATTTAAAAAGAAAATAAAATCAATTATTACAACAAATCAAGAACTCGTGATTAATCTAAATAAAAAAAAGTACTTATGATTAAAAAAATGATTGTAAGTTGAGTTTTAAACAAAGCCTATCCTATAATTTTCATATGTATAAGATCAGTTGTCTCACGGATAAAGATGCATGAAACCATTCAACAAGAGACCTACTATTCTTGATAAATCACAACAAAACACACACACATATATATAACCAAATTTCATGTTTTTAAAATTTGAACGACTCCTTTTAAAATTTCATTTGATTACATAAATAGGAGTAATTAATTTCTGTTTAACGCCTTCTTCGGTAATCACAAAAATGACATGAAACGGCTCTCTTTTTTACTAATTAATAATAACTATGAAGAATAATTACCCCTAATTAAATTTAGACCCAACGTTCGAAAAACAAAAAATCCCACATTTCTTGCGAGCACGCGTCACTTGTTCTGGTGTGGACTTTGGAGCCTCGGAAATGCCTAACCTATTTGCTCAATTCGTTTCTAATCTTTTTTTTAAAAAAAAAAATCTTGAAATAATTCAACATCTTTTTTCATATTTACTAGTTTTTGCATTTTAACTAACAATTCAAAGGCTACTTTACTCTATGCTATTTAATAAGGGAAAATTGCTAATTCGAGTTCATTTGAACAATTTCATGATGTCATTTCAGCAATATTAAACTACATATTATGGCAACGAAAAAATATGAAAAAACAACTTATCAAATTAAGATTTTGACTAATTATTGGATAAAAAAATAAATAAAACATGTTAAATTACGTGACAGTTTTTACAAATTTTCCTATTTATTTTCTTTTCAAATCCTTCCCTAAAATAGAAAAAAAAACACAAACTTTGAATTAAAAAAAAGTCAGAAAGTAAATTAATTGCTGAGGTACCTAAATTAAAAAAAAAACAAAAACAAAACCAAACCAAATTAAACCAAACCTCCCCTAGAGATTCCCTAACCAAGCCAAATCATCTGGTGTAGCACTATATAAAGGAAGCAAATGTGCAAGCCCAAAATCCTACTATTCCCCTTTCTCAGTAGTTTTCTCTCTAATAATACTTACAGTGTGCTAAATGGCTTCTCTGAAAACCCTTATTTGTTGTTTTCATATTCTTCTTTCCTTGTTTATGGCTATTAATCTCTCCGAAGCAAGAGAATTCGTGGTTGGTGGAAATAAGAAGAAGTGGGAAATCCCGTCTTCTTCTGACGAATTCAACAAATGGGCTGCCAAAATTCGCTTCCAAATAGACGATTCTATTGGTAAATCCATTTTTTTCAGATTATTTTTCTTTTGGATCTTGCATGGTTTTTCATTTGATGGAAATATTTAGAATCATCTGTTTTATGAACTAAATTGCCATTAATCGGACCACCGTTTTGTATGAATTCTAAATTTTTTCCATCCATTTTTAACTTGACGGAGTTTGGCATATAAATTCGTTGTTCAAAAACTTTTTCCTTAGGAGTTAAAAACCCATCTTTCATTTTTTATTTTTTGCTTTCAACCATTTATCAACATTTTTTTTGCTGTTCAAGAACCTTTTGTATTATACATATATGTAATAAGATATATATCATTGATTTTTTCCACGTTAAATCAATCTTGCGCTGACATTACTTTTAATCCCAAAGTGTTGAAGTACGATTCGAAGACAGATTCTGTGCTGGAAGTGACGGAAGAAAACTACAATAACTGCAACAAATCAAACCCGATTAGATCTTACAGTGATGGAAGTACAAAGATCACATTAGACAAAAGTGGCCCATTTTTCTTCATCAGTGGGGCGGAAGGCCACTGCGAGAAAGGCCAAAAGCTTGAGATCAAAGTACTGTCAGCCAACCACAGCCACTTGCAGCCCGTGACGCCGGAACCTTCTCCATCTGATATAGACCACCTTGCACCAGCTCCGGCACCCTCGACCGCTGGCTCTGGACCAAAGACATGGTGGTTTGTCACCGGCGCGGCTGTGGTGGGAATTTTATCTTCGATTTAGAGAAATATGACAATAAAGCAGTAGTTCATTATTTTGTGAGACAATGTGCATGGCATGTTGGTTGGTATTAGACTAATGTTTTTTTTATGTATTGTGTTTTTCTTGATTTTGTTGAACTGGGATTGGCATTATTATAATTTTGTTATTAGGATGATTTTAAATTAATTAAGGGAGTTTTTTTAATTAGTAATTAGCATTAATTAGTGGCTAATTTTGTTAACTTGTTTGCTGGATCCGTTCTGGCATGACAGGAGCATTCGCATGTGGCATTTCTATGAAGAAGATATAATTGATTAATTTGCAAGTCCACCTTTTTTACATAGACATATCCACATATTTGCATTCATGGAAACATTTAAAATGCAGAAACGTGTATTTCATCCTTATTGAATTTACCATTTTTTTAATTCATCGTTGATTTACTTCTAAAACAATGTTTTTTCGTTACTATACTGATATTATTGAAAACACAAAAATTCTCCTGAGACCGTCCATCCAACGGGTCAATCTTGTGAGACAAACCTTCGAACCGGTCCTAATCATGAAAAACTATTATATTTTATTCAAAAAAATATAATTTTTCATTTTTTTTATATATATATATATATATATATAGTCTATGATCAGAAAAGTAAAAGATTCCCACAAATTCTTGCATGCAATATATACCAAAAAACGAAAAGAAAAAAAAACTAGACTACACACAAAGGAACGGGATGTATAGAGACCGATTCAGCAGATGAAAATAAAAACGATTCCTGTTTGTTAGAATGCTTAATTCACTGATCGCACTCCACTTGTCAAACATGTAACAATCTCCAGCCCTATTTTTCTTTCAATCCCCCTCGTACAAATTCATCAAACAACATAACAAAAAACGAAAAAAAATATAAAAAATGGTAGTAGCACCAGGGAATGTGAATCCAACAGGAATGCGGGCACCACCTCCACCGGGGCAGGGCCAGCCAGTCATCAAGGCTGCGGGGGTAGCCACCCCCACCATGGCTTCGGAGGGAACTTACCAAGGGCATCCAAGAATGCCTGCGGCGACACAACATAACACAGAGGTTCTCCACCAGAGGAGCAAGATGCCTTTTTGCCCGGCAAGAATGGCCATTGGCGGGTTCGTGTGTGCAGCTATCATTGGCTATTTCACCTTGTACTCCAAGAAGAAACCTGAGGCTACTGCACTGGATGTTGCGAAAGTCGTCACCGGAACCGCCTCACCGGAAAATACTCGTCCCCGGAACTAATAATTTCATTTTTAAGGTTATACATAAATTGCATGTGTTGTCGTTGATATTTAAAGATATTGTAAGGATTTTATTTTTCAGCTCTAGCTAGTATGCGCTACCATCTTTTTGCAATTTATTTTTTAATATAGATTTTTTTTATCTTTTTATAAATTTAATCTCAAACAAAAAATTTAGAGCGCTATCTGCTTAAAAGAACTTTGCTACACAAAAATGTGAGTTATCAAGAATATATACCGCTATTCAAATTTCACATTAGTTATTGATATTAATGACATAACATTAAATACTAATTCTCTGATGCATGTAGGCTTAAAAAATTTCTTTCGAGCTTAAGCAACTTTTTTTTATAATTACTTTGATTTATATTGAAATAGGAATAATATCATGATTATGAAAATCGACCATGAATATTGCGATAATTTTTAAAATTGGCCATGTCATCAAGAGATAATCAATCAATACTAGATTAAAAAACAATATATATAAATAAATAAGCATCTATATATTCCCACTACAAAGTTTTTTTTTTATTACTAGCATTTCACCCGTGCGATGTACAAAATGCTATTTTATGTAACTAATGATTAAAATTAGTAAATATTAGAGTCTGAATAATTATTTAAAATTATTGATATAATACAATGAATATATTTAAATTTTAAATACTATTATAAAAAAAATTATTATATCAAAATATTTAAGTCATTTGAGATAACACTTAAATGATGATAACAATATTTTGTCATTAAATTGATTTATTTATCTTGATTAAGTGAAACTGTTATTAATAAAAAAATAGAAAAAATATTTAGAAAATCATATATTATTTTGTTTACCAAAAAATTCAAACAATAAATAATTATTTTTCAAAAATTTAATTTTTTTGTCATTTATTAGATGAATAAATTTTTAAAATAATTTTTTTTTAAAAATGTCATTGTTTTTTGGACATGTTAAAAATATTTATATTAAATTTCTACTAAGATACATATTTTAAAGTTCTATATATAATAATAATAATAATAATAACAGTTTACAGACACAAAAACGTAATATTATATAAAAGCTTTTATATTTTATTTAGCATGATAGGGAGTAGTAAATTAATATAAAATACATAAAAGTAATAAATAACTTAAAACTATAATCGAAATTAAATAGAATGATATAATCAATGGAGATACTTAAATATAGTTTATATTTTCAAGTAACATCGAATTTAAATTTGAATTGTTAAACATAAATTGAAAAAAATTCACATTTAATTACGTACTTATTTTGTGTGCATGTAGATCAAATCAACGAATTAATCATATTTTAAGATCCAAATGTATTTTTGAATGATTTACCTTATAGGTGATAATGAACATTGCACACATTTTTTTAATTTTGATTGAAAATTGATTGTCTGAACATGATGCAGAAATCAGACTGAATTATTTATAGAGGTTATAATAACAACTAAATATATCAAGTAATACAAAATCATATATCAAATTAAACGAATTGATATAATAAATGCAAAAATGTAAAAGTAGTTCATGTTTTCAATGAAATTCAGTTTCAATTTGAATAAAAAAATTATAATTCATAAATTACATTTGAATTGATATAAAAATGAATTAAATTCAAATTTTAACGAATTGATATAATTAATGTAAACAATAATTGAAGTTTCTGTTTTCAAATTTCTTCAATTCACATTTGAATTTTTTTTAAAAAAATGGAAAAGTATTTATAAAAACAATATCAATAAAAATTACATAAAATTAAATGTTTTCAATCATTTCAATATACTTATTTCGAGATTCATTATATATCTTTTTTTTTTTTTTTAGGATT
>NC_133318.1:17514732-17537279 GCF_012295235.1 Primulina huaijiensis
TGGATTATCATTTTTATGGGAACTTACTATTTTAAATAAAAACTCATCTTAAACTAGTATTCATATGTTTTTTTATATGAAATATCTTTAAATAACTTCTCATTGTCATGGTTTCAAATAAATTATTAAATTTTTTTATATACAAATATATATTTGTTTTCATTGAAACATAGTTTGTTATGAAGTAAATGTAATATGTAAAGATTATTAAATGAATTAATATAACTTTCATCGTGATTTTTTGGTTTGGTGGCATATGCACCAAATGATACAACTTTTTAAGAAAATGACATCGTTTAATCATAAAATTCTTTCCTTCGTTTTTGGAATTATTTTGTAAGGTGACAATTAACGCATATTGTCAAAGTTTTCACACAAGTGAACGTTTGCAATATTTTATTTATAAATGAAGGGTTAACAAATTAAAATAAGACTAAGTTTGTTGTAAGACGAGTTAATCTAATCCATACTTAAAGTGAAAAGTAATAATTTTAACGAAAAAAATATTTTTCATTAATCGGATCGAGTCGGGTTGGAAGACATCCGTATAGCAAAATTGACTTGTGAGATCGTTTTATTAAAGTTTTTGTGTTGTAATGAAAAATATATCAATTTTGACCATAAATCACATTGATTTTATATTATTATTATTATTATATATAGCAAATATACAAATACTAATTTTGGTGTTGACGTGAAACTTTTTTTGTTTTAAATAAAATACCCTATTATCTTTAAACTCTCTCTCGCAAAAATTACAAAATATTTTAAATAACTCATCATTTATAATTTAATTTTATTTCTTTCTAATATATATGTTTTTTCAGTAATAATTATTTTTTCAATTTAATTTAGAATGTAAAAAAATAAAATAGGTAATTAAAATATATAGATTTGTATTATATCTGTTATTTTACACGCTGAAAAAAT
This sequence comes from Primulina huaijiensis, assembly GCF_012295235.1. Taxonomy (NCBI): domain Eukaryota; kingdom Viridiplantae; phylum Streptophyta; class Magnoliopsida; order Lamiales; family Gesneriaceae; genus Primulina; species Primulina huaijiensis. The sequence goes on from NC_133318.1 coordinate 17,515,663, forward strand.
ACTAGTATATTTAAAAAATAAAGAGATATTTAGAATAATAATTTTGAAATTTCGAATATATATTTTGTAAAACATTTTTTCCCCTTTTTAAAAAAAACCACTTTATTTCAAATAATATATTTATAATTATATCCATGTCAGAAGGTCCACAGTAGCTCACGATGTCACAGATAGACAGACAGAGGGCAGATTGGTCATTTCCAAGCTCCTTCCTCATGAATGGTCGTCGTCTGGATAAATGCTTGACTTCGTTTCTGCAACTTCGAAACATACCTCTCTCTCTCTTTTTTGCTGTGATTAATTCCTTCATGTCGAGATTTATGTCGTAAGTTTCTTGCTTTGATCTGTTCCTTCTTTTATTTTTCAGAGTCTGAATTGCGATTTTTGTGCTTTCCTGTTTCTGTTATATGCGAAACATTTAATACAATTGAGTTCTTGTTGTACCATCTCAACAATTTGAATGATTTTTATTGTTTTGTCATATCTATTGTATAATCAGAATTAGTGTTTGAAGTCTTGTTTAGAAATTTTTTTTTATCTTGGTTATTATTCTGTTTGATCTAATGGTATCTGTAAATTGTCATTTTAGGTGTTCTAGAGTCGAAATACTGACTTAAATAATGTTAAAAAGTTTTTTTCAGGAGTTTATCAAATTTATGGTTTCTATGGTAATAATCACACATCGATGGATTGTGTATGTAGCTAAGATTTGGATATGGCGGAATCCTTTATTTGTTTACATTTTTGAGTTAGTTTTAGATGTCAGGTTTAAGGAATCCGTCGGGTACATTGATGTAATTGACATTTGGAAAATATATAAAAATGTGTTCGGAAAAATATAAAAATGTAGTTCTATGGTATAAAAAATGGGTATCTGTGTTGATATGAAACTCATTTGTCGACCTGTTTTACCATGATTAAACTATGAATTTATGATTTTCTGCTCCATTTTGTTCTTTGCTGTCTTTTTAGAACTTCAATGGATACGTTTTGATTTTGGTTTATTTTAGTGATCTGCCCTTGGAGAGGGGATTTTTTTTATGATGTTTCCGCTTTATGGAAGTCTGATTGGATCTTTTAGTGGTATCTAGGTGATTTATACCAATGTTGGCCAAATTGTACTGATTTTTAAGACCTTGGCTTATTTATCTCTTCATTATAAATTGAGAAGTCATAATTGGGTTTTTAGGTGAGTAGCATGTTTTACAGGTTCTGCAGAACATTTGATCTGTATACAATGTCCAAAACAGCGGTAGGCGGGCGGCCATCCATCGCCTACCGCCTAGGTGCTTATGCGGTTTTTTTTACATAAATATCTATTTTGTTTGTTTATATCTGTATTTCTTCAAGAATTCATCTATATCGGATTCAAACTCAAAATCAATGACTTATTTGTCCTCTTTATACAATATAAATTGATAAAAAAATATGTCGAACAATCTTTTTAAAAAAATTAAAAATTTAAAAATAAAAAATTATATATATTACATTAGGCAGCCGTCTAGGCCGCTTCTAAAAATCGGGGCGGTGAGTGGCCGCCAAGTGCCTAGGTGACGTCTTTTAGAACATTTTCAGTACGTTCTTTGGCCAATCTTGCACGAGAAGTTACTTTAGAATTTTTTTTTATCTTATTTAAAGAAAAGGTTTTCTTCTTTTTAGGCCTCTTTCAATAAATCTGTTAACCTTTTCTTTTGATTATCATTTTGTGAGAAATGCCCCTAAACATGTACAACTTCAACTATCTTTGTAGTTCTTATCGACAGAATTAGTTATGTTTTTCCTTTATGCTGTATGATATAATCCTTTTCTACTGGATTAGTTTGGATATATTGAACACTATTGTTATTTGTCATGTATGCGGAATTGTGATATAATCTAAATGAATGGTTGGGGTGTTTTGGGCCGTGTTTGGCTAGTGCTTCCTGGTTTTTTAGAGATATTCTATGTTGAACAAATAGAGTACCTATTTTTGGATTTCATTTGTTTGATTTGATATTTCCAGAAAAAAGTAGTATGTGGGTTGGTCTAAAGTGTTATAAAATGTGGCATATAAAAAATTTCTGGTCTAAAGTGTTTAGAAACTTGAAACCTTTTCTCCCCTTTCATTTGTAATCTTAATTTTTCTCTGCAGCTGATTTTGTTTTATGTGAATTACACGTGATGTTTGATCTCAGTGGGCAGCGTGACAAGTTTCAAAGGTATCCTATTCTTTTTGCCCGCACATGTTATGAAAAGGAAGATCTTATTTGTCCTTACAAAACTATATTTAAATCCTAATTTTCTTTCAAGAAATTTTATGTTCTTTATGTCACAAATATGACGTTTTTAGTTGCGTTATTTCCTTGAAGAGAAAGAAGCGAAGAAGTTTCGTTTTTTTAAACATTGTGTAAGAGCAGGGAAGATTTTCATCAGAGTGATAGTAACGGCGCAATTTTTGAAAGAGGTAAATTAGTTAACTTGGAAGAAAAAATCAGTTTTTAATTAATCTAAAATATTTCCTCTTGAATATTGTTTTTCTTGGTGTGAGATTTTCATCGGTGTCACAACACCACAAATTCTGAAAGAGGTTCACTTAACTGACTTGGGGAAAAGATCAGTTTATAATTAATCTAAAATGTGTCCTCTTAAATAATATTTTCCGAAGTAAGGTTGAATCTCAAAGTAACACTGTGGCATTAACTTGAGATGTTGTCAATTTCTCAGAAAATGATGATGCTCAGATAGCTACACATTAGTCTGCTTGCTTACATGGTTTGAGATGATATTTCTGTTTCTTTTATTTGTGTTGTGATTACGAAGGGCTCTTTTATGTCAGGTTGGACGACCTGAACTCCAGACTTTCATCCCCGTCATCTTCAGCTGTATCGAACAAATGTGGCTTCAATATTGATGCTTTTGGCTGTGTTAGGCATCCAATTCACTCTCCAGCAAAGTCCTTTAAGAGAGGAATGAGGAAAGGATCCCAAGGACTAAAATCCATAGGCCGGTCCCTTGGATTTGGCGTATCTCGGGCAGTATTTCCCGAAGATCTCAGAGTGTCAGAGAAGAAGATATTTGACCCTCAAGACAAATTTCTGACACTTTGGAACAAGCTTTTTGTAATGTCATGTATTCTGGGTGTATCTGTGGATCCACTTTTTTTCTATCTTCCCATTTTTAGTCAATCGTCAAACTGCTTAGATATAGATCGAAAGTTAGCGATCATGGCTACGACACTGCGAACAGTTGTTGATGCTTTCTATCTTATTCACATGGTTCTCCAATTTCGAACAGCTTATATTGCTCCATCATCTCGAGTGTTTGGGAGAGGTGAACTTGTCATAGATCCTGCAAAAATCGCTAAACGATACTTGAAGTGCCATTTTATCATCGATTTCCTTGCTGTGCTGCCCCTACCACAGGTCTGCAGAAAACTCCCTCAGCTTTGTGCTTCATAGCCATGCAGAAATATTTGATTTTTTTTAATATAAAAGATTTGATTATTTTGATTTAATTATGGTGGAATTCTTGTTAGTGATGGTATGTTTGGTATCTGTGAAAGTATTTGAAGATTTCTTGTCGCATTAACATTTCAATATCTTGTTGAACTTGCGCAGATTATCGTATGGAGATTTCTGCAGAGGTCAAAAGGCTCTGATGTACTGGCGACGAAACAGGCACTACTTTTTTTCATTTTGCTTCAGTATATTCCTAGATTTCTCAGAATTTTTCCGTTGACTTCGGAATTGAAAAGAACTTCTGGTGTCTTCGCTGAATCTGCATGGGCTGGTGCAGTTTCTTATTTGCTGCTGTACATGCTCGCCAGTCATGTAAGCCATCACATGAACCATATGTCAGTTTGCTAGAAATTTCCTGCAACAAAATGTCCTTGATTTCTTTATGCAGCTATCTAATTTTATAACTTCTCTTATCTAGCATATGCAAAAAGAAATCTGGAAATGGGGAGCTCTGAATTTATATATCGATTATACTCGGTGTCACGTCTTTGATAANAGTTTAAATGAGAAGTGAAAAATTGTAAGATTTAGAGATATACATTTTTGCATTAACTTTCGTAATTGGGAGTCTGGTGTTATGTTATTTGAACATATTAATGGGAAAAAAAATTACACCATTTTCTTTTGCACCATAGCTAATGGTAATGAAATTCTTTATCTTCTTCAATATTTTGGCCTTAAGTGGCTCATTATGGACAACTTGAATTAATCATTTATATATTCTCCATTCTTTAACTTGAGTTGGACATACACCCCATTGTAGGTTCACATGAATTGTTGTCTTATGTAATACCTGATCTCTCTTCCATTTTATTTCCATGTTTTTCACTTCTGTTTAACTCAGAGTCAAATTTATACAAACTATTTTTCTTGCTTTGAATACATTTTGTGTGAAATCAAAAATCATTTAGATCCTTGGAGATGGTTTTATGTGCTTTACCGATCTAAGAGGTCACTAACATTTCCATATTCTGACCAATTTAAACCTGTTTCCACCTATGTAATGCTAATTGTCGCAGACTAAACATAGATGTGGTGAAATATCAGCAATTTCCTTCTGGTCTTTTTGCTCCTTGGTCTGTGGATTGTGTTGAAATTATATTGTCGAATTCAATTATGAGTAGTCAATTTGTAGCATATAAATGAAGTTCATCAAATTAGTAACAAGTGTCTGAAATAAACTAAATGTAAACCATATATTTCTTCAACATTTTTGTGGTATGGATTTTGAGTTCAGTTTCTCGTTTGAAGTGCCAATATCATCAAAATATCACCATTCAAGAAGTTTGGCGCAGATAGTGATTTTCATCTGCATTTCCACTTTATGATAAACAAAATCAGGTCCTCTGACTGGGAGTTCTGGAAAATAATATTGGTGCTTCTTTTATTGGATTAGTTTTCTGTAAATATTGTTACTACCATCTTCTGCATGGGGTTTTTGCAGATAGTTGGGGCATTCTGGTATTTGTTGTCTGTGGAAAGTAATGATACCTGCTGGCAGAAAGCTTGTAAACACACCAACGAATGCCACAAAGATTTCTTATATTGCGGGAATCAGAAGATGAATGGCTATGATGTCTGGAGCAACATCAGCAGTACTATCTTAAGCTCGGCTTGCCCCGTGGATGATGAAAATAATCCACCATTTGATTTTGGAATTTTTAGGCAGGCGTTGTCATCTGACATTGTTTCATCTAAAAACTTCCTGTCAAAATACTGTTACTGTCTGTGGTGGGGGCTGCAAAATTTGAGGTTAACAAACTTCTGTGCATAAGCTTACTCACGTATTTAAATCCAACCTGAGGATTTCTGTAAGTTTGAAGTTTTGTCACAGTGCATCTTTGACCTGCCGAATTCACGGTAGTTAAGATATGTTCATCAAGTGCAGATGACATTTCTCGTCTCTGATTTATTTATAGTCTTTATTTTTCTTCATTTCCTTTTTTCATTGTTTGGATTTTGGAGATGAAACAAGACACGCTCACCTTTAAAGTGCTGGAACTGGCTAAAATCCTATATATGAAAATTTGGAAGATTTCTGCGCTGTAGAGATGGGCAATTGCTTAATGATCTATGGAAAAGATTATTTTAAAGCGAGTTTAATTAATAAATATTACTGCTTTCATGGCTTAAAAGACACAAATACAAAAAAGAATTTGGTGTAACCACTAGGATTTTTACTCCAAGATTGGCTCAGAGATACTGACTCCTTGCTTTTTGCGTTAGAGAAACGTAGGTTCACGAACAAATATACCCTGTAATCAGTAAACAGAAGATTGCACGTCTTATTTTATTTTTCTGTATTTGATAGATTCATTGATTCCTTGTATGTTTTCCTATGATTTCTGCATATAATTATGTTTTTGTACCACTTTGCTATGGCTACAAAGAACAAAGTATAGAGTCTTAGTTGGCCTTCATAATAGCTTGTGGCTTTGTTAATATATGCATCCATTTCCTAATTCTGGCTTCTCTGTCCTAAAGCTTTAACTTAGTAAAACTAAAATATTGTGCTTCTGTACTACATAACCCATTTTGCTGGGTTCTCATATTTTAATATTTTTAACAGGAAATTATTTTTAACCGACCACTGTAATTCAAGTTGCCTCTTCCAACATTTACAGTCTTTTTCATCTTTCTTTCGACAGCACACTTGGCCAGGGGCTTCAAACCAGTACCTACCCTGGAGAGTCTATATTCAGCATCGCCCTTGCCATTTTGGGACTTATTCTATTTGCATTGTTAATTGGAAACATGCAGGTAATTTAATAAGCTCGCCTTTCTTCTCACACTTGATTTCTGTTGTCTCGAATTTGAATTAGTTCCTTTTTGTTTTTGGCTTTCGAAACCATGTCCAAAATTTTAAAATAGAATAATTTCCGGTGTATCTTGTATGAGACAATTGTGACTTATGGCTATATTACCATCTCTATGATCCGGAGGAATTCATAATGTTTGGTACCTGAAAATTGAGGAATCTAATTTGGTTGTATCACTGTTACAGACATATCTTCAGTCACTTACTATTCGACTTGAAGAGATGAGAGTAAAACGGCGTGACTCGGAGCAATGGATGCATCATCGCTTGCTCCCCCAAGATCTCAGGGAGCGAGTTAGACGTTATGATCAATACAAGTGGTTGGAAACACGTGGTGTTGATGAAGAAAGTTTGGTGCAAACTCTACCCAAGGATCTTCGAAGAGATATAAAACGGCATCTCTGTCTGGCCCTCGTCAAAAGGGTAACTTGATTACTTTTATTTTAATTCTTTTAACTCACAGAAGCATTGTCTTCTACATGCACGTCACATGATGTGATGTTCATTATTTTTATGCTCCTTAAACTGGTCTAAATGACCACCCATTTCTGGATCCTGACTACTGATGAATTAGATCTGAATGTTTGCTAATATCCATAATCTCCAATATATTAAGGTCCCTCTCTTCGAGAATATGGATGAGAGGTTGCTTGACGCCATTTGTGAGAGGCTCAAGCCTTCTCTATTCACGGATAATACTTACATTGTTCGGGAAGGAGATCCCGTTGATGAGATGATATTCCTAATTCGTGGTCGTCTTGAGAGTGTGACTACTGATGGTGGAAGAAGTGGATTCTTCAACAGAAGTTTACTGAAAGAAGGAGATTTTTGTGGGGAGGAGCTCTTGACCTGGGCTCTTGATCCCAAATCTGGTGCTAATCTACCATCTTCCACTCGAACTGTGAAGGCTTTAACTGAAGTTGAAGCTTTTGCCCTTTCAGCTGATGAGCTAAAATTTGTCGCTGGTCAGTTCAGACGTCTCCACAGTAGACAAGTCCAACACACATTCCGTTTCTACTCACAGCAGTGGCGTACTTGGGCTGCTTGCTTCATTCAAGCAGCTTGGCGTCGCTATTCAAAGAGGAAAATCTTGGAACTTAGAAAGAAGGAAGAAGAAGCTGAAGAGTTAGCTGCAGCTAGCGGCAATGCTAGTGGAGGTTCATACAGCATCGGTGCAACATTCCTGGCTTCTCGATTTGCTGCAAATGCTCTTCGTGGAGTTCATAGAAATCGAAATCTCAAGAGTGCTCGAGAGTTGGTCAAACTGCAGAAGCCCCCAGAGCCTGATTTTACAGCAGATGCTGATTGATCTTGTATTTCGACTTTTTTAATGAGAGTGACTTTCGATGCTTGTTAATGGTGAAAAATATGCATCAGGAAGAACTTGCAATTGTGAGGAAAATAGTATATTGTGACGTAACTGGGAAAAAAGACATTTTGTGAAGATCAGCCTCTCTGTCACTTGTATTTGATGCAATTTGTCAATATCGTTGTGAACCAACTTCTTATGAATGACCGGTGATTTCAAGTGTACAATTGTATATTTTGAAATAGTTGAGTTTTGATAACAATTGAATGATTTAATGCAGGCGTGACAAATGGTGTTAGAGTTGAATCAGTGGTATAAGAATTACACTGAAATATATTGCGAACTGTGGTGGAACAAGAAGGTGCTCGTTGAAAATATTACATGTCCAGTGGGAGTTTGGATCAATTTAAGTGTATATTTTTTAGGGTTAATTAGTTATTAAATTGTCTCTGAAGAACAACCAAGATTCTTGTCTTAAATTTTTCTACAACTGCAAAAACATAAAATATGATATCATAATGATAACATATGAAGCCATCGAACTCGATGATTATAATGTTGAACAAAAAAAGTTTTCTTAATAGAGCAAATGCTGTTAATAACCAATTATTGGACAAAACCAAGGAAACTTGCAGAAATCAAGCCAAACTGTATGGTGTCTTTACTTCATTCTTGAGCAAGCGCTTCAATGAATCTAACTGTGCGCGGAAGCATGAATTCTGCAAACATAGGATAGTGCAACGAAGGATAATAACCATCAACATTGTCACTAACCACCTCACACGAGAGAGGGATCAATGATCTGCCTCTGAAAAGAATCCAGTCAATGTGAAGATCTTGAGTTTGTCGATCCCAACAAAGACAAAGTGCTCGAAAAATTAACTTTAGGAACTCAAGAACTCCTTGCTTGTCACCTGATAACAATTAATAAAATAAAAATATTGATGCAAGTAGTGTGTTTATGCCATTTTTATTGCAAAATATAGCGGCTGTACCTTTAAATCCATGGTAAGTGCGAATTAAAGATACATTTTTCCTCGTACGTGCGTTGGGCCAAGCATCCCTCATATCACCTACAACACCATGTTCCCTGTAAAAGGAGCAAACATAAAACAAGAGAAAATACAGAGCTCCAACTTGAATAGTTGTTTAAGTATCGCCTACGGTTTAACCTATTTAGTTGTAAACACATTTTGAAGGAGGAGGAGAAGAAGCTTCTGTTACATTTGTTTAGCGCAACCACACAAGAGAGTTTAATATTTTGAACATTATGTATCCAATCTCACAACAATCCAAGCCCCAAAAGAATCACTTTTGCTCTCTAAATGAGAATTTGTTTTGGTTTCATGAGATATTCTCCATAAGCATGGTACCTTGCAAAGTGTGTATATGTCATGGTGATGAGAATACGCACCATTAGAATTAAAATGAAGAACAAACGTGTCATGCAAGGGGGATAACAATGCCGGTTTTTCTGGTCCACTAAGTGCGTGAACTATCAACTTTCGCATATCCTTTTTTTCATGGAGCTGGATGAGAAAGGAGAAAAGACATCATTGCCATTACGTAAGGAGAACTCTATTAATATCATTTTATTTGTCCTTGTTCGCTCCTTACAGATGCTAGAAAGACTAGATTACAATAATGGTTCATGACAACTACAGGGAGAAGGGAAAAAATGTGCTACTTAGATTCTTGTGGCAAACTCCTGCTATCATAAATTTCAACTTGTTTCTCAAACAATCTCAATAAAATTATTTCGAGATATCAGAATTTAATAGAAATAGAAGTTTGACCCCGTGTTCTGGAGGATCATGGTAGAAATTCTGCAGCTAAACTACAAGGTGTTTCAAGCCAAAATCTATCGTTCTTAACATGCTAGTACATTCCTTGAATGCTGAACTTCTTTTGGATGCAGTCTAATAACATCCTTATATTAAGACTTAATATTGCTTTCAAGGTTCACTAAACTCTTTTCAACTCATATAGGAATCCATTAAATATTTGCAACTCTTGGTTTTGTGCATCATGCATTCCTTCACAGTGTTTCTCGATATTTTTTGACAAAGGAAACTGGAAGGAGTACGGATGGAAAATTTGCTACAGCTGGTGGCGATAAGAAAGTCACGAAGCCGCAGAGGCAGTATATGCAATGGGGTGTGTTCAAATGAAGAAGACAAAAGAATAGACCATCAGTGACATAAAATGACAAGGGGATGACACCGCAAGGGAAAAGTGAAATAGCAAGGACAAATACCATAACCTCATTATCAATTTTCAAGAAAGTTAACATCTGTACCAAGAGGAATTAGGTAATCTGATAACTATATTAGAACTATGAGACTCCAAGTGTAAACATCGAGTATCGTACCGTCGCTGATTTTTTCACATATTGAATCCAATGAAGTCGGATTTTTAGGGTAAATTTTTTCTAACAGCTCATGGATAAGTGGCAATGTCACCAACTTAAGCATATTGAAAACCTTCATCAAACAATGAAATCGAAACCGTGACTGAAAGTAATACCTTGATCTTCCAAGAAGAAAACGCCCCGTTGTTGATTCCTTTTGTGCGTTAAACCCCCCACAGTATACAACAGGCAAGCTAGGAGGTAAGGACGCTATATGTTGCCACGTGAGTAAAGCACCACGTCTTCGAGCACGAGGAGTAAACTCATCCATGTATGTATTCACTATCTGAAATGAAAAACCGGGTGGCTCGACTCCTTTGAGCTGAAATGTGTACACAATTTATTAAGGAAAATAATATAGATGTGATGCCACTAAGCTACATGAATAAAAAACAATTTTCTAAATTTAAAGAAAAAACATTATTATGGAAGCGTAAAAGGATATAGCCCATGTTGAAATGCACGGATCTGTGGAACCCCACGAGATGCTTCCAGGCACTGAAGGTGACTCTGACAACCAGAAGGTTCCACCTTCTAACAACTCAACCTACATCAAGCACTAAAATATTATCTGAAGACTTGATTTCTCAACTGTTTTGATGATGAAGAACGAAACCAAAATGATTTTCTAAAGATGAAATTCACCTTATCCTTGTCATAAAAGATAGTGCAATGCTGATCTGAGGTATCTTCAAATCCTTTCCTTGAAACTCCAAATTGTTCATAACCTTGTCGATCAAAAGAATAACTCCCATATCAAATAAAGCTATAAGTCAATAATGAGAGATTATAAACCATGAATATTAATTAATAACAGCCCAATTGTTTCCTTGAGAAGAGCTGGGAAACATGCTCAACGGACTGAATAATTGACCCCGCCCTTTGTTGATTGAAGAAACATCACTTCAATTAGTATTTTTTTTCATTTCACAAATATGATATAAGAAATCCAGTGTTTCTCAGCCCTCTCTCCTACACATTTATTTTACTCCTACAAATAGAAAATGACCATAGGTGGTGGATACCACTACTATTCACAGAAAAATCTCAGCTGTGAATCTACCGATCTGTCTATCTCTCTCCGTATGTAGAATCCAAGATGCCCTATATGTTTTTTGTACTTCCATACAAAGGCCGTTGATTAACAGTTCGAATTTTAATCGATAACAAAGGCATAGGCAGCCTATGAGCTCATGGGTGTTACAGAAGAATATGACAGCCAATATAAGGAGAAATAATTCTCTTATTTCTTATATTCAAAGTCATAGATTAGTATACTTTATATAGATCAAAGGAATAAAATCAAATCCCACTAAATCTGAGAAATATCCTATAATACCAATAATATAGTCTCTTAGTTCAAAATAGAATTTATCCAATCCTTTATTATTGACGTTTGATACATCGTTTGTCTTTTGATAGAATCTTATTTTTCACAAGAATTTGAGATTCAACAGAAACATGTAGATGACCCTGACAATTCAGTTATTTCCATCAATGTATTATTAAAGATTTCATTGATCTAATGAGAAAGAATGAAATGTCTCAGTGTTGCACATCTGACCGGCAGTAGAATGCTATGATTTATTTGTCAATGGCCAGAGAAGGCCAATAGAAGATAAGCTAAAAAAATAAGGATGTCATTCTAAAAAGTCAACCAACCAGAATAGGTCACGCATACCTGGCCCCCGGATATAATGGAAAAGAAAGTGTAGGTTGAGTAAAATTAAATTACATAAGAACCACTGCACATATGTTTCATTGCAAACAGTTCAGATGAAATTAATGCAAGTGTGATATGGCGAACACAGATAAACAATGTAAAATTTGAATAAAAAAACCTTATCTCCCCGATAGCAAGACACCTCTACAATACATTAATAATCACTCATATAGCTACTTAATACGATTAACGCTTGAGGGTGGCCACCACTTCTGCTCGACCCCCAACTGTATCTGTTCCTTGACAAGGCTCATGGCCTCTAAGAAAGTCATGTTGTCATCTCAGACGTTCTAGCTTTGTTTCACACAAAGGAAAAATTGCCAACGTGTAGCGATGTCAACCCAAAAAGTAAAAAAGAGGTCAAGCTGATAGCTTGCCAACCTCAGCCAATTTGATCAGTTTGTGAAATAAATAATTAGGCCAATTCCAATGACAAGGACACAATGGCATAACCCTTACCTCCTTTAACCAAAAAATAAGAAAATTCTAAATAGTTATGAAGCTCATAACCAACCAAATCATTAGATTAACCAGAAAAGAAATACCAAACCATTTTAAGCTTTACCTGGCAAGCATTGCTGTAGGTAGTCTAACTGTGACTTCACACCTAATCATACGCAAAAGGTTAAACAAGAAAGTGAAAAACTCATTAAATCACACCAAGATCACCAAACAAGTAAAAATCTTTAACTTAGAAAAAGCAAGTAAACCATCCGTGTAATGTAAATTCAATAAAGCCCGGATCAGCCAAGTCAAGAAAAGAAACTTTTAGGCCAATCAGGATCCAAATCAAAAGTTAAATTTTTACTTAAATTTAGAGAGATATATACACACTTATAATGACCTTGCTGCGTGCAAAGAATCATTGGAGAATAACTGGCTATCACTGTTACACACAACTCTTTCCTCTTCTGCCATGAGTTTGGACTGTCCTCTGGCTGGTCCTCGAGAAGATTAAAGGTCATTACAGTCAGAGAAACACTCATCGTTCTTACTAATGATTCATTCAAGAAAATGAGATAATAGTGGTTTGTTTGTCTACATTGAATCGAGGAATCAAAGAGGAGTGAGAAAGGCAAGTAAACAAAGAAAGGCAACGCGTTTTAGGAGTTGAATCGAGGACAGAATATGTCATATGTGGGATCCCTCCCTCTTTGAGTGGCACATGGGAAGAGACACACGTTTCTCTGTTGTTGTCAGCATTTTTCATTTTTTATTTTTTAACTTTCTTTGGATAAAATTTTACCTTTCCTCGACTAATTTATTTCAAGTTTTTTACACACTTCATATTTTTAGTTATAAAAATTATCCAGAATTTAGAGATCATATTCTCACAACTGTGTTCATATTGCTTTGGAATCTAAATTTTCTTTCTTTCTTTTTATTTTGAGTAGGTCTTTTCTGAGACGGTCTTACGAATTTTTATTTGTGAGACGGGTTAACCCTACCGATATTCACAATAAAAAATAATAATCTTAGCATAAAAAGTAATACTTTTTCATAGATGACCTAAATAAGATATACGTCTCACAAAATACGATCCGTAAAACCATCTCACATAATTTTTTGCTTTTTTATCTTTTGTGTATTCTTTGTGTCACTGACTAATGAGTTTGGATATAAAAGTTGTATTTGAAAAAAATATTTAAATAAGTCCAGTTTTTTAAATGTTTTTATTTTTTTTTAAAAAAAAAGAAATAATTTTGACGTTCAGATAAGTATTAAAAAGTGATTTTGCTTAAAATTTTAAAAAAATTATAAGTAAAAACCAAAAAATAATAACTTTTAGCTTTTAAAACAACTTTTGCAATCAAACACAGCATTTTTAGGGAAAAAAAACTTCAAAAAAAAAAAAAAACTTTTTAAGTTATGAACCACAGTCCATTTATTATCCACATGGATTTGTACCATATGAGAAACCCAACCCGATACTTGCTAATTCTCGGACTTTATGTATCAAACATGCTAGTTAATGCTATCATATTCGTTAAACCAACACAAAATTATCAAGAAACCAATCGCATCATAATCATCATCAAATTTCTATTACACCAATCAATATATGTTTAAAAGTAAACTTGTAATAAACTAAACTAAGCTGTTAACATGATTTGTAGTTTTTTCCATACCTTAGAGTTGACTTGATACCAGAAGAATTGGGAGGCAAGACGCAAGACTCAGAAAACTAAGACTTAAGAGTTGATATGAAATCATCCTAATGTGTGTATTTTTCATGGATCATTGGGCGACACGAAACAAGCTACAGCATTATAAAAGAATTTGGGAAAATTTTTTTTTTGGTACTATATATTAGATAATTTGTAAATAGCCTTAAATTCCCAATCTCACAAAACAAACCCAAGTGAGGCAATGGCCTAGATTTTAAACATGCATTTTCAATCAAGAATAATTCAAATATGCATCAATTTCAATCATCTCCCGACAGTAACATAGAAACTCAAACTACAGAGAGTTCTTTAGCACCCATTCAACCAATGTCGAAATTCCGAATCCCGTTGCATTTTTCTTCTTATCGCTCCAAACGGGGCCAGCCATGTCGATATGCATCCATTGCACCTTCTCATCAACAAACTGTAGAAAACAACACACGGTCGGATTTCATGACTTACAAACTGAGAAATAATCGATATGCCCTTGGGTGAGGAAGAGGAGCCATTAGAAGCCATAGCCTCCTCCTTTTCAATATATTTTTCTCCACTCTCGTATGATTCTAATATTTAGATACATAGTGTAAAAATGTATTTAATTAAAAATCAATTAGCATTTAGTTTCGACTCCTCTTAAGTGAATCTTTGCAAGATCAGGCTTACAAGTTGTATCAATTAAAAAACTTGTTGGAATTTCCAAAGTGATACACTCTCGCAACATGTCGTTGATCAACCACGAGTACAATATCAGGAACCTGGTCGTATATTTATCCCCGCCTAGACATATTTCCGAGAGAGATAACTGTCTTTTTACAGCCCTGCTGCTGCTACCAAACCGCAAATTTACAGTATATAGTGATAAAATCAATCCTATCACATATTTTATAGACACGTACATAATGCACGACGTGAGTGAATTAAATTGTTTTAAATATATCCTAATCACATGCATCATGAAGCAATTCTCTTTTTTTATCAAAGATAAGGAATCACTACTTCTCTAGAGGGGAAGCACGAGAAAACAACCCTAACAGCTGAGTGCTGACCTGTTTCAAGAAAAGGGCCGCCGTGATGGCACCACCTTGACGACCTCCCGTGTTCACCATATCAGCCACCCCGGATTTCATGGACTCCCAGTAACTTTCCTCCATCGGCATTCTCCAAAGCTTTTCCCCGCTGATTTCTGAGGCTGCCAGGACTTCTTTTGCAAGGTCATCACTTGGTGTAAAAATGCCTGTTTTTCAGTATTCAAGAAAAAAAATGGCATTGGTAACTTTTGTATGACGATATACCCACGTACTTATTAGTTGATAAACATTTAGCGTTCATATCCCTCACAATATGTTCAACAAATTTTACACTCAGCTATCTTCATAAATAAAATGTTATTTTATATAATGCTCAAATAACGATCTTGTTTTTCCTCGATATTACTCCAGTCCAAAATAATTAAGGCATATTGAATAAAAGAGATTGTTAACAAATTTATATACCAGCAATAGAGGGTCCAAGAGCAACGACGCAGGCCCCGGTCAATGTAGCAAGATCTACAATCTGCAAACCAATAAATGTTTGATACAACACTTCAAAATAAGCTTTGGCATCAAAGTCTAGTGCAGAAATCAATAGATTTTTACAACTCCGCACAACCTATGATTTTGTCTGACGGCAAATGGAAACTTGGACTGTGAAAAATTTCAGGTCACATAAAAACCAATTCAGTAAAAAGGGCACATTCAGTTTCTTAGTAACATCCCACTTTTCAATTTCTTCCCCTCACCATACTTAGAGTAACTTCCAAAAGTTCAACTAAGCAAGTATGTTTTCACTGTTTAGAAGCATCAAATACTGGAAGAAGAAACCATCATTCCACATAATGGCAAAGGAAAACGATAAAGATCTTCCCAAAAAGTGTCGCAAGGATGTAAATGCAAATAAAACATAGCTTAGTATACCTTTTCTACCCCTTGATTACAAGCATATACTAAAGCATCAGCTAGGGTGAGTCTTCCTTCAGCATCAGTATTGTTTACCTGCAACATGGATTGACGAGAATATAATTGGGAAATGACAAGGAAATCAGAGAGTATCATCTATACAATTGTATGGACATAATAGGAGAACAAGAAAGACCCTTTTATCAAAATAAAAAGAAACTAGGAATTCAGTATTTCCATTTAAAACTAGAGAGATGTTAAAAACCAATGAAAAGTGATTACACATACTGAATGCCTCTTGATTTAAGGGAGGATATCAGAACAATAATTCATGTTAAAGACAGGTTGATTCAGATATTAATTATTAATGTCAGTCCATGCAATGAAAAAACTACATGGAACAATCAAGGTAACAGTAGTACTCATGTAAACTAGCCTTAAAAGTGTTTTTATAGCTAAGCAATTACATGGTGTGAAACCAGGATAAGAATGCCAAGTAACCAACAAAACTCATAACCCAAAATTAATTTCATTTACAAACTTATAAAAATAAGCACTTTCATTAGTTATTCTTCTTTTAAAAAAAACTTGTTAGTTATTCATATTTAGTTATTTACATTCACAATTAATTGACATACATACTATTCCAAATGGACTGAAGACTCAGAATTAGTTTACACGAGCACAAAAAAACTGTTCAGAGCATGCCATGGAAAAGACATCTCAAAGCCAGCCAACCTATATGCACATTAATGTTTCGGCAAACAAGGGCATAAATGTACATAGAAAATATTTCTAAAATCCAACAAATAACTTAACAGAAAAGAAAAGGTCAATCCATAGCAGGCAAAACTGAAAATTCACCTCAATCGTCTTCCCATTTGAAGCTGTGACGATGTCTCCTGGCCTCATGCCAGTCCCACTTATCATGTTCTCACAAGCTGCAACAATGAAGTGAACCTGCAGACAAATAACCAAATATTAGGTTTTAAGCCATTTTCTAAAACCTATTCAAATACACTGACTTATAGCCAGTGTGAACAATATGCCACAAGAGAGCCTAATGGGAATAGATGGAAAACACAAAGATGCACATGAATCAAGTCAAAAAAACACCATATCCTTGAAGTGGCGAGAAACGAAATGAATTACCTCTACTCCAGCAGGCTTGATTTGACCAAGAGCTTTGGCTGCACCCAGAACTGCTGCAGAACCACCCATATCAAATTTCATGAGTTCAATCATACAGCCTGGCCCCGTCTTGATATTGTAGCCTCCACTGAATATACGACAAATATTCAAGATTATATGTAAGAGGTCACACAAATGAAAAAGAAGTCTAACTTATTCTGGTATTAAAAAATCTCATGTGAGAACCATATAAAAGGAAAAACATACTCGCTCAAAAATCATATATTCACCTGTCAAAAGTCAAGCCTTTTCCAACTAAGGCCAGCTTGGTTTTGACTTCTCCATTCAGAGGTCGGTAACATAAATGGATGAAATGTGGAGGATTAGCAGATGCAGCAGCAACGCCTAAGTAGGAACCCATTTTCAATTCTTTGCACTGCTCTACGTCCAAAATTTTTGCAGAAAAAACATCACTATACTGTGATGCAATCTTTTTGGCTTCTTCAGCAAGTACTCCTGAAAAAACCCCATGTTAGAATGTAACAAAAAAGAATACCATGCCACAAAGGCCAAGACATTATACAATAAATAAATACCACAGAAAAAAGTCCAAAGGAAACAATATCTCCAGAGGGCAAATATCGGTGGATGCTGGAAGTAATGTTATTAGCCCTCTGATTACATTAAACGGAGAAAACAGTAGCAAAAATATACTGACCAGGTGTGACTACATTTGCGGGGGCATTCACAAGTTCTTTTCCCAGAATGATCCCTGAACAGACATCTTCGGCATACTTAAGTCTTTTCTCAATCTCATGTCCAGTACCAAGTCCAAGAATATCCACAGATTTAAGGACTGGCGCCTTTGATTCGGACTTAAACCGATTATCATCAAAAGTTCCCAATACAGCTCCTGTATATATTCGAACATCATAAGTTTCTGCCTTTTTCCGAAATAATGTGTCGAGTAATATCTAGGAACCAAAGAAAAAAAGGTACCAGCAGCGATTGCTGAAGCAGTGGTTGGCTTTGATTCCAAAGATAAGCCTTCAGAAGAAGCAAGTGTGATTGCCACATTACTTGACTGAGTCGACTTGGCTGCCGCAGCAACAGCCTCACCAAGACCATGATAGGCCAAAGTAGCTGAAGTTGATCCAAGCCCGATTAAACCAACCCGTTTTGAACCAAGACCGGGAAGCCTGAGAATTGTTGACTGTCCACTCTTTCCAGTAAAATCCTCCTCGCATGAGACTTCCGCTAGCAATCCACCCAAGTGTGAATCTAGTTTTTGCAAGACTAAATTCTTGAACTTCAAATTCTCATCTTTGGCCATATCCTTCTCTGTGACACCAACAGCAAGTATGTCTCCTTTCCATTCCGCCAAATCAATCTCTTTTGCGGAAAATGAGATCTTACACCATTCAAATAAATAACCAACTAAGTAAAGCCGAAAAGATTAAAATCCCCCAAACAAAAGACAAGTTTTTCAACGCATCTGCATACATGTATCATAACATAAACACGATACCCATTTCTGAGTAAGATGTGAAGGACAAACACAGGAAACATGTATATGAAATTTTTTTTTCCGACAACCAATCTAATTGGGAATTAATAACATAAAAGATCGAGAAAAAATTATATTAGAATTTCAGCCAAAACAACAACAAAAAAACTAGCAAGCAACCATAGAAGAAGACCGAACTACATATTCTAAGCAATCCAAATAAAATATTATAAACAATGAACTTTATCATATCCAGTTAAGATTCAAAAAGTCCGAAAATTTGCTAAAAACAGACATTCAAATAGACCAACATAAATCTGCAAAACAAAATTAAATAAAACCCACAAGATTCATTGCGTGAGTAACCTAATAGACTGCAAACTCTACAGATGCTCCAAAATAAAATCCAAGACTACCAAACAAAGACAAAATATAAATCAATCGAAAATTAATCTTCAGAAAACGCAACAAACACCGTTTCCATGGAAGGAAAACCTTAGGTGGTTCGATATTGTTCGGCTGAGTAAGGCCGAGAGTGGCACGCGCAATTGAGTGAGCCATTCGCTTCGCTCTTTTGGACGAGAATGGTGGGATAGAAACGGAAATATCCCAGACAGGGCTAAATCTGAATTTTGCAAAAACGGAGGGGCAAGAATGATAGTGACAAGAGGACGAAGAAGAGGTAGAAGAAGCGAGGAGATTGAGGGAAGTAGAGAGTATTTTAATGGCGGCCATTGTAGAGTGTGCCAGTCTCGTGCTATTTATAGGGATGTATGGATAGAGGTCGGTACCATTTCAAGCTAATCCACTGGCATCTCTTATTTATATCTAATGTTCCAATTTCATGAGTTAGCAATAGAATCATGACAAAAAAATTATTATTTTTTATACCAAAAATATTAATTTTTATTGTAAATATCGGTAAAATTGACATATCTCACAGATAAAGATTCATGAGACCGTCTCACAAGAGACTTTCTCTAAAATAATTTCTTTTTATAAATATAGTCGATAAGATCTTGACTCAATGAATGAAGTCGAGGTATTGAGATTTGTTAGTATTAGATTACGTGTAGTTTTTTAAATTTTTCCAAAATAGATTTAGATGTTTTTTTGTATTTTCTTTATCCGAAATAAGCAAATCTCGTTCTACGTTTAAGTTTTATTAGTAATGCAGATAATCACATTATATCTTTATAGTCAAAAAAAATATCTTAATTATAATCTAAAAACATTGTTTTTATATATTCTACATTTTAAAAAATAATTGACATCATCTGTTAGATGTGAAATGAGCCTCTTTCCAATTATCAATTGAAATACAGAAGCAACAAACCTGACGAACTGGGCTAGAATTTCAACGGTGTTATTTTGCATTAAAAATGGTCGACGGGACCAATCATGCTATTTCTCCTTTTTAAAATTCACATATTAATTTTTAATTTTATTTATATATTGCTCCTAATTACAGCTAAATTATATTTCATTTGCCAAGTCAATACCACATTTGGGACCGAATCCGTCTTTCTACTAAAAGAATTATAATTCATTTATATATATTATTTATTATTATTTTCATTAAATAAAGCAAGAGAGTATTATAATAATTACATTTAGTATAGTTACTTGAACTTTCAAAATTAGCCCTAACTTAATGAAGAAAAAAATAGATGAAATGTGCAATATATTAATTCTACTTTTTATCATGTACGTTTTTCACCATAAATTCACCTTGGTGAATTTTAAGATTTGAAAGTAACTTTTTGACTAGAGTAGGTTTCTTGTGAGACGGTCTCACAAATCTTTATCTGTGAGATGGGTCAATCCTACCGATATTCACAATAAAAAGTAATATTCTTAGCATAAAAAGTAATATTTTTTCATGGATGACCCAAATAAGATACTCGTCTCACAAAATACGACCCGTGAGACCGTCTCACACAAGTTTTTGCGTTTTGATTATTTGGTTGATTTTTATTATTTTTTTCATATTTTAAAATTATATTTTCAATTTTTTTTCGACTCATTTTTTCATTACCTCTTGTTTGCCTTTTTTTTTCTCAATTTGTTTGTTAGATAATGAACTGAAATTTAGGAATTTCTCGAAGGAACCCACTCCGTATATGTCCAGGAGTCCATTGATGAAAAGGAGCTGGAGAAAGCTTGAACCCAATTCCTACAGTGATGAATATGAACACAATTGAAATTCATGGAAAGTTATACGTTTGTGTATGGATAAGATCATTCACTATTGCTTGTAACTTGATCTCTCCTCCAGATAAATCATATAGTCAAGAGAAACCATGAAACAGAACAGAAGAACTTGCCCCACCAATGAGTAAATATTTCATAGTAGCCTCGTTAGACCTACATCCTGCTAGTGTTGATTGGCATTGCATGAAAAAGTAAGGTGAATCAATGGTGTGGATGATAGGGAAATAAAGTAATTGGCAGAATCAGCATTTAGTGGTGCAGTGATGTTGTAATTATCACAATTGGTTATGCAAACTGAGTATTTGCTTATTTTGTTTGTGTTTCTGCATAGCTTCGAAAGGATCACAATGATATTACTGACAAAATAAACCAAAACATTCAACTTTTGCATTCTGCCAAACTTGCTATCAGGGATTCAGGTTAGTATCTTATTAAGTAAATATATTACTGTTTATTAGAAATTTATTTTATAGATGTGACAAATAACATCATTATATGAACTGAATGTTTAGTATATCACGTCTGCCTGTTTATAATAGGAAAAACCTATTTAATGTGACATATTCTTGGCGATATCGACTCAAATCATCATCATCATCATCTTCTTCATAAGGTTCTGTTGCAGGTCCAAAACAACTACCCTGAATGCAAATGTGGGCACTTTGTCTCATGTTACCAATCCTATTGCCCGAGGTTGCTTTAAGTGCCATGGATATGGACATAGCTGTAAGTAGACCCTTTGCAATGATTGATGAAATCACAGAGGCATCTCCAAGCAGCTGAAGATGGCTTACAGCTCAGAGATCAAATCGTGAAATTTGGAAATGTGGAAATAGGCAAGAACTTGTTGCAAAGGCTAGCTGCTGAAGTTCAGAAAAACCAAAGTCAAGTGGTGCCTTTAAT
>NC_133318.1:17537985-17552326 GCF_012295235.1 Primulina huaijiensis
AAAATAAAACAATTTAATCTTTATATATTATTCTGATGGCTAGTTGACATTCTTTTTCTTGTCTTTTCTTCCTTCTTCTTTGGTTTCAAGGAATGATTTTCATTTTTGAACTTAAAAGTTAGAGTGTGAATAGCTACTTATAATGGATGTGATGGAAAATGATTTCAGATTTTTCGTTGCATGCATGCCAAAGTATCATATTAAGAAGTGGGTTTTTTTGACGGAGTTTATAAATTATGCAAAATAATTTATAAGTTGTTTCAGAGCTTATAAGTTCGAATTTGTCATGTAACAATTTGGTCAAACATAAAAAAGTTGAGTTATTTGAACTTATTTTATAAGATATTTTTTAAAACATCTTTTACTGCCCAAATTATTTTTATTAATTTGAATTTATCTCCAATTTATCTTTACATAATATTTCATACAAGTTAATTTCGAATATTATTATTGATATCATTATTAATATTACAATAAATATTTAATTATAATAATTAGTAATGTTGTATTATTACTAATACAAAATTACTGTTATTATTAATGTTGTATTATTACTAATACAAAATTACTGTTATTAAGATTTATGACTATATTTATTATAATAATAATGTTTTTAATAATAATCAATATAATCTTAAGTAATTTTTGATCTTATAATGTCAAGCACATCACCATTTTTAATATTAATTATCTTATTTTGTCAAACATTTTAACAACTTATTTTTAACACAAAAACTCGTGTGAGACCTTTTTTCGGCTCAATTTTGTAGGATAGATCTTCTATCCGACCAAACACATGAAAAATATTACTTTTAATCCTTAAAATGTTACTTTTTATTCAAGATATGGACCAGGTCAACCCATTTCACAAATATTATAAATATGTGATATCATCTCACAAAAAACCTATTTTTAAAAAAAAATAAGACCCTCACATCTTATAAGTTCTATGAACTTAAACACTGTAATTTGATTTGCAAAACATGAGATTCAATATTTTGAAGATGGATTCCCTTGAATCCTAGATACTTTAATCTTTTTAATGTTAAAACAAGAGTAAAATACCATGAAGCTAAATCTGTGTCTTGGAAGCCTCTCTGGAGAAATGTCGTTTATAATAAACCTAGTTGATATATTTAAGCGAGGATTCAGTGAGAGCAAAAGAGTATTCCATTTCTTCAAGAGAAAATATTTGAATTTTATGTACTTTTCATGTATGAGTTTAAATATAAGTTTTGAATAACAAGTGCTAAAGAGAAGAGTTTTGTTTATTAAAAAAAAAACCATAAGGCTGTGTTAGGATTCATCAATTCCAAATTCTTTGATTTGTTTGAATCGATTTTAACAGTAAGGATTGAGTTTTGTATAATTTGAAATGCATAGTTTTTTAAAATCAATAGTTCATATTTTAGGGACCATTATTCATGGAAAGAAGAATTAAATAGCCAAAAATAAATGGCCAGCAAGAGCAATAGAAAGAGGCAAAACTTGGTCCCCAGCAGTTTTCACTCGTAGGGACAAAAGAGTTCACAAATTAAAGTAAATAGAATTGGATTTGATTCTTTTAACAAAAAGAAAAGAAACAGAGAATTAGATTTTATTCTTAGCCTTCATAAAAAGGCATAAATTTGTCAGACCATGTACAACGTTTCAGACCACTCAAAATCGTGCAAAGAGTTTGGAAACATTTTGCCTGAGTAAGCCAATAATTATAGATATTAACAAAATCACACCTCTTTTAACTTATAAAATGTATTTTAATATATATATATATATATATCTACAACCGAAATTCACAATATCCTAAATATCCATTGCATATTGCAAATCACGCCATACATCAAAGAAATCCATCGGACTGTAGTTGGTTAATTGTAAGAAGATATCTTACAATTTCAATTTTCATCCATGCACAAGTTCATCCAACGGCTGTGTCTATCCGGAGTTAACATAAACCAACCTTAAACAACGAGATACACCTAAACTTCCATTTCCTATAACATTTTACTTGCTATACTATCACTCCCTAGTTTATTAATATAGATTCTACTGATGTTTTAATCTCATTAATTATTTTTATTTCCTCAAATACACCTTAATTTATCATTGAAAAGTCTTTAATAATAAACATAATCTAGAAACAAACAATGTGTAGTGCCAAAGGCAGTTGTACCATACAATGAGATGAAAGCAACCGGTTATCCTTTCCTCTTGCAACCCATTTGTCAGGTTTACTGTACACAATCGGAAAAGCAGGCCATTGCACGAAACAAGAAATTGCTAGACCAAATAGTAACATACTTTCCCGAGAAAACTTGACAAGAAATATGCCCCCAGCTCAATTTTCCATTTGATTCACTACCTCCATTATAGTTTTACAGATACAACAGAAACCAATGCCATACTCTCCTATGTAGTCCAAGCTATTATTAATAGTTTAGCATATCGGAATTACCACACCTAGCTGAACATCAACCTACGATCACAGAAGATATAACAAGCTACGAAAGAAGAGGGAAATAAATTTAAAGTTGAATTAGAAGATGTAGAGATTATGAAATGCTCCACTTTATCAAGCTCTTCCAGCAGTGTCAACTCGGCTTAATTTCAAACTCAATACTCAAAAGGGTTTGTGCTGTTTCCAACGTTTTCTCCCCTCCAGGATTCATTGATTCATCAGTCAAATCGCTTTCTTTGTCCATTGACAGTTGGGTTTGACTCCGATATGGTTTCATTTTGATATTTTTTAGACTGTCCGTGGAATCACAAGTATCATCAACTAGACGAGCAGACTTTGAGCCAAGTCGCTTTTTTGGTACTGGCATGTCGTGATCGTGAACTCCCCTGTAGGTTATTACTACAGCACAAGTGTAATCCATGGCTTTCTCGGTGTGCTTTCTAACAGGACATCCAGCTGATGTACATCTGTAGTAGTTCCTGAAATTCATTTAAGAGTTTATTAAAACAAATACAGACCAACAGTGAACATCACGGACAATCGATGTAACAATGTTCATTACTTGTTAATACAGAAAAAGAGGTTTAACAATTTCTTGCATTCAGAAAGTCGGGATATGAGAAATAATATTACAGGACCAAACACTTGCTGTTGTGCCTATAATTACTACCAGCGGTGAAGGCTCAACTCAAATTTTTTAATCTGACAGCAGTTCAACCGCTATGTACTGATTGCTGTGGCCACATATGCAACCATAGAGGAAATATGAACAATTCGCCCACCAGCTCAAGCACGTTTTGTCTTATGGACCTTGCGGTAAACCAAGTAGCAGGAGCAAATATTGTTCCCCACTAACAGAATCACTTAAAAGTTGAAAATTTTCTCACGAAGTTGAGGTAGTCGTTTCGTTTGATGAACAATCGGCATCCCACTTTCCCATTCTTGTAAGACTAATTCCACGCACTTCCAAATACTGGCCCAAGCTAAAATGGGGTGCTGATATTTTGTGCTAGCAGTGAATAATCGAGACACTGTTTGGGATTCCAAATCGAGCAGGCGGTTCAAAAATCAAATATGTTCAGTTCTGTGGCCACAACCCCTTGCCGAATATAATATTCAAGTAATTTTGAGATATTCAAGGGAGGAAAAAAAAGAGTCCAGCCATCTTGTTGAAATTAGGATTCTCATACGAATCAATATTAAAATGTAATACTGGGATCTGAGAGTGTACCTTGGATGAGGATTCCCCTTCACCATCTTCTGGCCATACTTGCGCCACCTGTACCCATCCCCTGATATCCCCATGTCACCAGCTGCATGAACAACAAATTCAGATTTCTTTCCAGGTTTGGAAAGAGGCCCCAATTCAGCAGCAGAACTTCTCTTCTGCCTGGAGATTCGTATAAGGTAGTCAAATTCTTCTGATAAAAACAATGAGCTACATGATATTACTACATTAAATCAAGAAAACCATGTAACTAACAACTTACCTGTTTTCACATACAGGACCATCGACATACTCATCCTTAAAATTGATTTCCATGGTCTCGTCAGACCCACTAGACTCTTGCTGCTTTGTTTCCGGTATCTGATCAATTCTAAGCAAAGTTTCTTTTGAAGACGTAGATGGAACAGGGTCACTAGGACATCTCACTGAATGGGTTTTAAGATCATTACCATTAATCGGCATGATTGGACGCACAGCCTTAATTTCTCTAATGCAATTTAGCTTTTGCGGAGGATCATGATTGTGGAGACTTCTGTAAACTGTATCTATGACATGGTTAGAATGATCACAGCAGTCAATCTTTTTGGCATAACAGTCAGAAAATGTGCATCTGTAATAGCTCCGAAAGCCCTCTGGACTCTTCACTTGCTTTTGACCATATTTGCGCCAATTGTATCCATCAGAAGAGGCCTTCAGCATGGGAAGTGCAGCAAAAGGCTTTAGTTTGGGAGAGTTATCCATGTCCTGATCTCCAAGGCATGGATTCCTCTTGTTTTCAACTGGTACTACTTTTTGTTCTGACGAAGATGGACTCGGAATAGATGAACCAGACTGAGTAGCATATATAGGTGACAGCTCCAGCTTTGATGGACCGTCATATGGCTGTATCAGATGTTGTATTGGGGTTTGGGCAGGTTGACCAGTAATAATTTTCAAGGGTTCCTCATGGATTGCTTTAAGTTGGTCCTGAGGTAATAAAAACAAGAAGATAAAATTCCAAAATAAAGATAATGATTTTATGCGTCAAAGACGGATCATGCAGATCTCCGAAGTAGCAGGAAGACAAAAGAAAATAGAATAAATTTCATCAATATCATTATTCTCGTCCGTTATGAAGCCAAAGTGTTTAAGATGACAACACTTTTTGTGATAGTCTGATGCTGAAACAAAATCAAGTGCTTGAGAGATAACATACTAATTCACTTGAGTAGCCAAAGGTCGTATTGATGCAATTAAAGTTTAAGAAATGATGAGCACGCTCCAATTTTATTTCCAACTACCATAGGATACTAGAACAGAATTCACTGTCTTCTAAACCAACATCTACCATGCAAAACCTAACTTTAGATGAAATAACATGCAGGATCAAGTTTATTGCCACATTTGAACTAATTTTTCTTTTCTTTTTCTTCCATGGGATGGTGCAAAATTCAAGCAAGACGTATAGGCGATGGTGTTCATCCGATAAAAAATGTAAATTTGCATCTCTTGTCCATAATTGCTCTAATAATTAAAATAGCCATTACATTCCACACAAAAAGGTTGATTTTGTCAATCGTATAATAATAACTGACTTTACTATGAATACATAACAGGATATACAGACTAGCCAATAAATGTATATCAATATTTTTCAGTTTAAGACCCATAAAACAGGTAAATTCCACACAATGGAATTTACTACATTCGGAAAGATTTGCACAAATTAGCTGAAACATACTTGTAGGTGCATAACTTGATTATGTGAATGCTTTTATCAATCTGGAAGTAATAGTTTAGTTAAAAATGGAGGAAGCGACAATAAAGAAGTTACGTCATATTTCTTTCAAAAAAACAGTGGCGGAAACAAGTAATTAGTCATATCTGAATTAAGCAATATTTCCAAGGCATGTAATTTTCGATAGAAACTCAAGATTAGTGAATTAGATTAAATTAATTAGCTTACACTGGTGCTTTACTCGGCTTGAACCAAATTAACTCAATCAAGGTAACCATAAAATGGTGAATAATAAAGAAATTCAGGTTTCAAATATCAAATTAGCTCAGTACAGGAATGAGAGTCGATACCCACATATCAAATTCTGGAAACGAAAGCAATTTCTTCCACGTTCCAACATCACAAGAATTTAGACCAATCAAGCTTAGGGTCTTCATGGGGAAAAAACTGTATAAAAAGAAAAAAAAAATCTAACCTTTAACTCTTCGACTGACAGTAGAGGTTGCAGAGAATACTCCACAGGAACCTCTGCAGTTTTCAAAATTCATCAAAACCAGCACGTTTACTCGCTCGTCCATAGTACACACATGCACATACACACCGAAACATAAGGATTCCAGTCTTTGATCGCACAAATCTATAATCTCAAATCGTTTTATTCACTTGAGATTGAAAAAAATCCGAAAAAGCATACAAAAAGATGTATTTACGAAGTACCGGATAAGCTGTGAGTCGAATCTTTATTTTCGGAACCACTCTCGGACAACCGTACAGACACTAGGGTTCCCAATTCAATAGCTTTGGATTCTCCGCTTTCACAAGAGGAAGCGTTCACGACGGTAAAATCATTACCATTATCTCTACTCGGTGGACTCCGTTCATCGTCTTCTCCGATTGTTTCACCTCGAATTTCTTCCTCTTCGCTTGGAGGACTTGAATTTTCGTTTTGTGCTCCGAGCAAAGCCTCTGAACTCCGATGCGTCCCCTCTTCCATAGCTGGATCCTACGCACAGTCAGTGAGTGAGTGCGTGCTTTTGTGGCTGTGAAGGAGATGATTTACAGTTGTTTATTCGCAGATTCTTCTCCTTCTGTAGTAATCGTTCTTTGCATGAAATGACAAGAAATACCCCTCTGAAAACGGTATTTTACGGATAGTGAAGGGGTTAGTTTCGAAAGCGTGGGGAGTAGTCTTGTAATTTCATTCTGAATGATGGGGTTAGTAGAGTGGCGTCAACATTTTTGGAGTGTCACTAAAAATATTAATTTGTAATTTATTTATTTTAATGTGAACCGGACATAGTTTGAAGGTTTGTACGATTTATTTATTCCATTCGATTTGACCTTCGTTGACTCCGGTTGGGTTAGCTGCCCACTCCATTTACAGACTTATTTCATCGTCACCTCGTCAAAAAATATTTTTATTTTCTCACGTTCATTTTAATATTATGACTTACTATTTATTAATTTTACTGTACAGTCATTTATTTTATTATTATTTTATATTAAATAAATATATTTTCAATTTTATTTACACAATTTAAATGATTATAATATAAAATAAATAATATTATTATTTTTAAATATATTTATCATATAAAATTAATTTATCTTATTTTACGAGTGTCATTTATTTAAAATTAAAATAATATTATAAATTTGAAATGAAGAAGTACAACATATAAAAAAATCATACTTGCGTAAACTTAAAAAACAACATATATATTAACGGAAAGAGAAGCTGTAAAATAATATTTCGTTATTGTTGTAATGTGACAAAAAAAATATGTTCAACTAAGTCGACACAAAGTTGGTGATGTACATGACTGTCACGTAGTTTGGAATTTGTCATGAGATAGATAATCATGAAATCTTCGGTTTGAGTCCTGGACGAGTTGTGCATGTTCGTCACCTTCATCGTTGTACTAATTTGTCACGTAATCATCATGATCTTCAACAGCCATGTTGTGCAAAATAATACATGCTAACATGATAAGCTTTAACTTTTTAATTACTAATAACGAGATTGACCTCTGACAATTGACCATCGGGCTAGGAGCATCCCAAATGCTCGTTCAACATCTTTTGTTGCAGCTTCTTGTTTTTCCTTAAACAACCTCCTCTTGGGATCCTCCGACCAAGGAAAAGACTTCACGAATGTAGCTCATTCCGGATATATTCCTTATGTTAGATAATACCCCTTCGTATATTATTGAGTGTCGTTGTTAATTGCTTTGCGAGACGTACGTTATTGAATATGCGAGATTTCGTACAACACATTGATATTATTATGTGAACTAGCGACACCAATGAATGCATGTCATATCCACAAGTGTTGAAACGTGACCGCTTCAAGAACGATTGTTGGAGACCTATGGACTCTTGTAAACTGGCCTTTTCCAAGAAACTAGACATTTTTTCCATTCTCAGTGCAAGCAATCAAGTTTGCCCAACATTCTAGGGAAGTCGTGTCTCTCATCATGCATTTGAAGAAGACATTGAACATCATCAGCATTCGTCTGAAGTATCGATTACCAAATAGTTTAACCACATATTTGTAGACCTTGAAAAGACACTTGGTGCCGGTTGATTCACCCCTATGTAGGTACTCGTCAAGGATGTTAGCCAGGTCTCCATAAGCCAATTGACGAATTGCGGTCATGTATTTTTGTAGTGGTGACAAGTCTTTTCTTCTTGCAGCATCGTCCCTCTGCTGAAAATACGATGAACAATTCTCAAGTGCATTCACTATGCTAAGGAATAACTTTCTTCGCATTCGAAATCGTCTTTGAAATATTTGATTTGGATACATCGGGTTTGTAGATAAATAATCATTGAAGAGTCTCTCATGCCCGACTTCACTATTTCTTTGGACGAACCTTCTTCTTCGCTTCATCTCGTTATTGTTTTGATATGTCTCAATTATTTGTCGACTTTGTTGAAGTATCAATGACATTAATTGTAATGCCCGAAATTTAATTATTGTAATCAGAAGTGGATTAATTAACAGTATTGAGATTGTAGGAGCTCAATTGGAGAAGCCGGGCGTCAGTGCAATACAAGCCAAGATGTTGGACAGAACCTGTGGCGCCCGAGCGGTAGAAAAGGACCGCCCGAGCGCCAGTGCACCACCAGCTTTGACTTTGGACAGAACTTCTGGCGCCCGAGCGGTAGTTTTTGACCGCCCGAGCGCCAGTGGATAACAAGTTGAGCACTCGGGCAGAACATTCCGCGCCCGAGCGGTAATTTGTGACCGCCCGAGCGCCGCCTGAGAAACAAGAAGACTAAGACAAGTGTCCTTCCCATGCAAGATATATTATATAATCTTCATTCCCCTTCAGATTTTGCAAGAAAGAAACCGAGAGAATCCATAGCTAAAGCCTCAAAACTTCATCATATCTTAGAAAGTTGATTGTGCGAGATCCGGCCGTCCGATTGTAGATCCGAGCTCAGTTCTGTACTCCTCTCGACAAAGCCTTCAAAAGGATGTAAGTTTGATTTCTTTTCAGCATGGTTCGAAAATATATGGTTGGGGGAATCATGATTTGGTTTATATCATGTGTTCTTGAAGTTGTGATAATCGTCGAATCATACCCGGATCGAAGAACAGACCGTGTATGGAATTGTTATGATTTTCAGAATGGATTTGATTGAGATTTGATATCAGATTTGTATTGTGATTGATTAGGAGTTGAGATTGATATCAGTTGACAATTGTATTGCTGGATATATTGAGATTGTGCAGTTATGCCGTCGATATTGAATTAGATTGAGTATTGATCAGAACAGATCTGAGTTGAATTGAATATTGATATTATGCCTATTCGATTTGTCATTTCAGATTGATATTGACAGCTTTGAATTTGAGACTTCGACAGAGCCAGAAATCGACGAAAGAAATGTATAAATCAATGTTAACCGGGAGATTGACTTAAGTCAGATTGGACTTGAGTTTCCCTAAACCACATACTTGTATGTTATTGTTTTCATACTGTTGTATTATTTGAATGAATATGCTTAGTCTATTGATTTATAGAAAAGTCGAGAATAGCAGATAGCTATTGAGTGAGAGTCGCTGACAGAGGTGCCAGATTATGACAGAGTGATCATTGGCCCATTGCACAATGTCAGAGTAGGCATTGGCGGATATGCCAAGTCTATGGCGGATATGCCAAGACAATGGATATTTGATTTATATCGATGTTGCTTAGGAATGGATCGATTCCTATCGCAGAGATTCGGTATATTGTAATATCCAAGAACCGAGATCCCTAGATTAGAGATGAGTCGAGTCTGAAATGACGAGTCAAAGAGTTTTATATGTATTCACTAATATGTCATAAATTATGATTTATGTTTTGTGATACATGGTTTATGCTTTTACATATGATTTATGTTTTGTGATACATGGTTTATACTTTTACATATGATTTTATGTATTGTATGGATTCATTGTTTATACTGGAATTATATTCTCACCGGAGTTATCCGGCTGTTGTCGTGTTTGTATGTGTGCAAGACAACAGGTGGGATATGATCAGGGTCAAGAAGAAAATGAGAGAAAGGACAAGTTAGCGTGGTGATCCGGATTAGAAGTAGTTAGGTTTCAGCACTTGATATATAGTAGTTGAACCCTATTTTCGTTTGTTGTATGCTGTACAACACTTGTACTGTTATACTGATATTTATATTAGAATGATTCCATTATGTTCCGCATTTAAAAAAAAATTAGACCCTGTTTATCTTAATTGATTGAATTATTCCCAAATAATGATTAAGAAATGAATTAGCGTCCGGGTCCCCACATTAATTATTCCTCC
Organism: Primulina huaijiensis; assembly: GCF_012295235.1. Lineage (NCBI taxonomy): Eukaryota > Viridiplantae > Streptophyta > Magnoliopsida > Lamiales > Gesneriaceae > Primulina > Primulina huaijiensis. Next base: position 17,548,206 of record NC_133318.1, read on the forward strand.
AGATCGTATCATTGATCATCAACTTCAACTTGGACTTCGTTTTCACTTGTCAAGCTAAAACTAGAGCTAGAGCTAAAGCTGGTGCTAATGGAATATTGAAACATTTTAGGGGAAACGAATTCAGGTCTATGTGTTTTCCAAATGATATGTTCTTAGATTGAATAATTGTATAGCACAATGTGTCTATATATATTATTCTTGTCAATAGCTATATTCCAACAACTAATTTTCAAAAACTATATTTGAAACAACTATATTCTAAATGTTACTTTGCAACAGTTATATTAATTGATCGACAAATTACATCAATTGAAACGAAAATTATATTAATTGAAAATTACATTAATTAAAAATACAATAATTGAAAATTACATTAATTGAAAATTACAATAACTGAAAATTACATATTTCATCCCCCCAATATCTTGACATAGACGTTCTTGGATGATAAGTTTCTCTTATGTCATTTGCAAAGTGTCTTTTGAAGGGATTACATATTCCTTTAATTGAACTTTGACTAAGGCATCTTTTGTTTTCATCTCCTCTACTTTAAGTTGATTTGTTTCATTTCAAATTCAATATTTTTTATGCTTATATACTCAATAAACTCTAAAAACATATTGTCCAAATTTATTGTCATACTCTTCATGTCCGATTTCATTTTGCATTTATAACCCTTTCTTTTTGCTGCTTTATGATCCATTGGACGAGTTTCTTCTTCGTTTAGGTCTACATGCAGAATCACATCTTGGTTGGATGAAGTGTTCTTGTCCCCAACTCCGAGATCCGGTCCTCGGCTTCTTCGTGCCAACAACATGATCAACAGACTGTGGAGTAAACATTGGATGGTCTACTGTGATTATTCATACATGCTCGAGATTAAATGCAATGTTGTTATTTTCCTCGCGATATTTTTCATACGCAAGCTGTGATATATCCTCGTCACTATGGTCGCTACGATACAAACTATAAACACTATTGTAATTTGCGTTGAAGCGATATAATTTTTTTTTATGTTATTATATCAGTGCGATCGTATGACACCTGCACTTCTGTTGGTGTATCCAAGAGAGATTCTCATTGTAGTAGCTTGAAACACGTTCCAGAAAATATTTGTCTTCTATCATTGCGTGTAATTGGGTCATCGGAGTGTACGACTTCAAGTTCATTTGAAATCGCAAAATTATGTAAAAGAAACCAGATTGCGCAAAAGGGAAATCGATCATCTTTAATTGCAGAGTTAGATTTATTCAAGGGCAAGGTGTTCTCTTGCCCCACAAATTTGTGTGCCCAATTTAATTCAATATTTTTTCAGACTAATTAAAGCTCGGAATGGCCGCACCATAGTCAGTTTAATAATAGTTAATAAAGTTTTTTTTAATACAAATATATATAGCTTATTTCGTTGGTGTTAATGTCACTTAGGGGTGTAGACGAGTCGAGTCAAGTCGAATTTTAGTACCATACTAGTCGAGACAATGTTTTTATGGGATAAGTGATCGAATCGGTCTAACTTTTAAAAAAAAATCCAACCAGTTGGATCGGTTTAATCGGACTGTCGCTTCAGACAAAATATTGTGATATTATATAAAATATTAATATAATATAATTAATAATATATTTTAAATTTTAAAATCTAAAAAATGTTTATAAATAGATAAAAAAAATTTATTTATCAAATTTTAAAAAGCAAGTAACTATATATATTCAAAATATCAGTTATAGTTTTATATTTTTTAAATAAAAATAAATTAAATATACACCATTATTACTAAAAGAATATTTTTAAAGAATTCTAAATTTCAAATGATAATATGTATATATATACAAATATTAAATTTAAAGTTTTAAAAATAAGAAACTTAACTTTTTTTAAAAATAAAATATATACTGAAAACCGATTGAACAACCGATCAAATGTTTTTTGGGTTCGTCTAACGAGAGAGCCACATGCGGTTTATCTGATTAATATGATTTGCAAGATACTGCGTTAGTCCGAAGGTTTATCTAATGGAGCGAGATAGCGAGAATTTCGTTTTATCATATATATGAACAAACATTTCTCCACATCACTGTACTGATAGAGTATAGTTAATGAAAACTCGATATCGACTCGAAAAAAATTCAAGCTACTCGAACTCAACTAGACCTCGAGCAAACCAAATTCAAATCGAGTTTTAACCGAGTTGCTCACTAAGTGGACCCATTTACACCCCCTGATGTCTCTGAGTTGCCATTAAGTCGTTGATGTTGTAAAAGTTTGTTGTCCAATTTCTTCGGTTATCAATAATTGTGTGTGTGTCTTAATCTTATCAATCAGTGTACTTATTTTAAATTCTCACCGAACACTCAGATTGGAATCAAGAATTCTTAATCCATCCATAAATCCAAAACTTTTTTTTTCCTTCTATTATTATTCACACCAAACATAGTGTTAAGCAATGAGCAAAATATATGTAGTGTCAGCTTTACAAATAGATCTGTAAAATCATTTCACAATAGACTTATTTAAAACAAAAATTATTTATTGTTATCTTGATCGGAGAATTTGAGTTGATAGAGTAGTTAAATATTTGATTTCTATTCATAAAGTCGATTCTCTCTATCAACACTTTATCGAGAACTCTATAAGATTTATTTAATTAACATAATTTACAGAATATTACGTTAATTTTATGGTTTATCTAATGAAAACGAGGCAACGAGAATTTTGTTTTATCAAGGATACAAACGCACGCTTCTCCACATCACTATACCATAAGGGTGAGTTTGGTTTGAGTGATTAGATAGGATTGATTAAAATTTCACAACTAATCACGTGTTCTTCTCGCGTATATCAGTTTTGGATAGTCCGATGGGCCCATATGAGGCCCGCACTATGCATATGACTTATTCGAATTTGAGGGACAATTATTACCTACTTTTTGGTGGGATAAGGAATGATACTGGAGTTTTATTACCAATACACCCCTTCATAAAATATTAATCAACAATGCTATTTAACTGTATAATAATTAATATTGTTTTTATAACTGTATAAAAACTTAGAAAATATGTTTGTTTATTGAGAAAAAAAGTAACAAAAAGATTTCTTTCACTTATAACAACAAATCAAATCTTTTTTTTGTCAATAAAACAAATTTGTTTTTATTTTAAAATATAATAATATTTTTTAGTTTTATTCATAATATTATTTTAAAAAACAAAGATGGTTAAATACCGATTCAGTATTTATGATTAATGAAAAGGAAAAGAACAATGGATAAAATATTTGTTAAAACAGTAATAAAAATTGGTTTTATTTTGAGAAATAAAATATATTGTTAAATTCAATTTTAAAAAGGTGAAAAAAAAAAATAGCACGGGTATTTCGGACATCAAAATATTATTGTTATTTTAAATATTAAAGTAAATACATATTTACAAATTTATTTCTAATAAATATATTTAAATTAATTTTAATAAATGTTTAATTATCTATCCAATTATTTTAAGAATATATATTTAATTAGCACTTTGGGCATTTTAGTCATTACAATAAAATTTACAAAATTAATCCATCATTTTAAAATCATACCAAACACCATGTTATTTATCAAACCATACTATTAATCAATATCTCTCATTTTTTAATCATTCTAATTATTAATCATTTATTTATCTTATCACACATACCAAACGGATCCTAAGGGAATGTTTGGTTTGTGGGATAAACAATGGATTATTTAATAATCCAAATCAATCCTACGTTTGTTTCGTTTTTAACAAAAGTGGGATGAGCCACTAGGCCCTCACTCGGCCCGAACTGTTCACATTAACTTCAGGATGATTTGTCTCTTTTTGTTGGTGTGATAAATTATCATCACTTGAAGATTGACTTTTATAACTTCAAATTTAAAAATAAAAAATATCATATTCTTTCCAAAAGAAAGATTTGTTTTTCTCTTAACAAAAAAAACTTATTTATAAATTCCAATTTAATTTTATTATTTATTTGAATAATAAATAAAAGATATAAATTAACGATGGCAATAATATTAATGCATGTTTACAAATTTATTTCTAATAAATATATTTAAATTAATTTTAATAAATGTAAATTATAATTATAAATATTTAAT
>NC_133318.1:17558119-17590919 GCF_012295235.1 Primulina huaijiensis
TGTGTCAAAGTGTCTGAATTGCCAACAGGTAAAAGCAGAAAGAAAGAAACCAGGAGGTCTACTGCACAGCTTGTCTATTCCTGAATGGAAATGGGATCACATTTCCATGGATTTTGTGACGCAGTTACCGCGATCCTCCCGAGGTTGTGATGCGATTTGGGTCGTGATTGACCGATTGACCAAATCAGCATGCTTTATTCCGTATCAGATGACATACAGGTATGACCAGATGGCTGAGATCTATGTCAGAGAAGTGGTCAGATTGCACGGAGTGCCGAAGTCGATTGTATCAGACCGTGATCCTCGGTTCACTTCGCACTTTTGGCAGAGTTTGCAGCAGGCTCTAGGTACGAAGTTACATCTGAGTACCGCATATCATCCACAGACTGACGGACAGTCAGAGCGGACTATCCAGACATTGGAAGATATGCTGAGAGCCGTAGTGCTTGATTTTAGCACTAGTTGGCAAGATGCATTGCCACTTTGTGAATTCTTGTACAACAACAGCTATCAAACGAGTATTGAGATGGCACCATTTGAAGCGTTGTACGGTAAGAAGTGCAGATCCCCTCTGTATTGGGACGACATCGCTGAGGTACCTGAGATTGGACCTGATATGATCCGAGAGATGACTGAGAAAGTGAAACTGATTCAGAAGAGAATGAAGACAGCTCAAGACAAACAGGCCACATATGCCAATGTTCGACGGAGACCGTTGGTATTTGAGGCAGGAGACCGAGTATTCCTAAAGATTTCACCTTTCAGAGGAGTTGTCAGATTTGGCAAGAAAGAGAAGTTGTCCCCACGTTTTATTAGGCCGTATGAGATTCGCGAGAAGATAGGAGACCGTGCCTATCGACTTGCATTACCGCCTTCTCTATCTGGAATACATGATGTCTTTCATGTATCTATGTTACGGAAGTACCTCCCCGATGATTCTCATATTATTCAGCCAGACGAGGCAGAAGTTGATGAAAGTCTGAGTTATGTTGAAAAGCCGATTCAGATTATTGATCGTAAAGAAAAGCAACTCAGAACGAAGACTATCCCACTGGTGAAAGTGCAGTGGACTCGTCACGGGATTGAAGAAGCTACCTGGGAGACTGAATCAGATATGAGACAGGAATTCCCAGAGTTATTTCACTGGTGTGAGTCTTGTATTTTAAGCTTCTGTTATATCTTCTTATCTGATACGATTTGACTGCCTACAATTTCGAGGACGAAATCATGTCTCAGAGGGGGAGAATTGTAAGGCCCGAGATTTTATCATTTTAATTCGAGATTATTTAATTTATGAATTTTTGAATGTTGAGTCATATTTCATGGTTTTACAATTCCATAGGATTGAAATTGAATTAAAAAGAGTGGGGAGGACCAAATTGCAAATAGTGAAGATTTCAGGGGCTAATGTGCAATTAATGAAAGTTGAGTGGGACACTTGTCTTGCCATGCATGGAACCATGTATATAATGTGTTTCCTTCAGCTTTCCAGCAAGAGAAAAGACCGAGAGTTCATAACTAAATTCCTCAAGCTTCATTTTGATTTCAAAATTTGATTGTGCAGTACCCGGTTATCAGAATTTTGATCTGAACATATTTCTGTGCTCCTCTTGTCAAGGGCTACACAAGGATGTAAGTTTCATCGATTTCTAACATGATTTGAAATTCATGTATTAGAGGAATTATGATGTGATATATATTATGTGTTCTGGGAATACTAGACTTCGTAGAATCGAAGTCAGATCGAAGAACAGATTGAGTTTGGAATTGTTATGATTTTCTGATTTTATCGATTGAAATTGAACAGATTTGGATTATTGATTGATTACAGATTGTAGTGGATATGAGTTATGATTTGTAATTGATATCTGTTGATATGGTATTGACGGGGATATCGAGATTGTGCCGTTATGCCGTTGATTTTGAATTAGATTCAAATTGATCAGATTCAGTATTGTATTGGGAATGGAATGTTGATATTATTATTCTCGATATGTTCTTTCAGATTTACAGAGAAAATTTTGAGTTCAGAACTTCCGTTTCTTCATACCGAGACTACAAACGAAAGGTATAAGTCAATGTGGTATTGGGAGATCGACTTGAGTAGGACATACTTGAGTTTCCCTAAATCACATACTTATTCTGATGTTTTATTATTGTGTTTATTGATTTGATTAAAATGCCTGTTCTATGGATTTATAGGAGCATGCATTAGATGAGTAATCTTGTGACAGAAGTACCTGATAGTGGCGGGATCGCCACGGGCACATTGCACAATGTCACAAGATAGTGTATTGGCGATAGGGCCACAGTCTGTGACGGATAGGTCAGGACACTGGATGTATGGTTATATCGACGTGGATAGAAGTGGAGTTTCTTCTATTACTGTTGGTCGATATAGGAATACCAACATCTGGAAACCGGGATCCCTAGACTAGGATTGAGTCTAGTCTGAGACGTGGAGTCACGAGTTTATTTACAGTTTGATATTGATTCATGTTTCCGATTTGATACATGTTCTTGATATCTATTTCATGCATTTCTATCGATTATATGCTTGCATGTTTCTTTGATTTATACTGGGAATTATATTCTCACCGGAGTTATCCGGCTGTTGTCTTGTTTGTATGTGTACATGACAACAGGTGGGACATGATCAGGGTCGAGGAGATGATGAGAGATCGAGATTAGAGTGGAGACTACGGACTTTGACCTTGCTGTAGATAGGATTCAGCACTTGACATTTAGTTGTTGAACCTTAGTTTGAGTTTGATGTTTGTTGTACAAGACCTGTACTTTTATACAGATATGTATATTATATTGAATTCCATTACGTTCCGCACTATATTTTAAAAAAAAAATGTAGACCCAGATTAATTACATTGATCCAATTGTCCCAATGACGATTAAGAAGATGATTAGCGTCCGGGTCCCCACAGTAATAATGTCTAATAAATTACAAGATAATATTTTATGTAACTCGCATTCTTTAATTTATCATTTTAAATGAATAACGTGACACGTATTTCATTGTATATATAAGTAAAAACTTTTCTGCATCTTTTTTCAAATTTATTTTGTAAGAACAATTTTATTTTACTTGGTGCATGTAAAATGTGGTCGAGGAAATAATATTTTTTTTTCATTTCTCATAATAATTTATGTCATGTCACATAATAACTTTATTAGTGGTCAATTCAATGGGTTCTTTCCTTAAAAAAAAACTAAATAAAAAAATGTCGTTTTTTTCGACGTCATCTAATAAATTTAAAATTATTATTATTTCTTAATTTTCAGCCAAGTAAAACATTATTCTTTTCCATAAAAAAATATTATTCTTGATCTTGAATCTTGATTCTCCACCAAATAAAAAATGCAATTATATTGTTTCCTTAAATAATACGTTTAAGAGTAGGCTGTTTGTGAGACGGTCTCACATATTTTTATTAGTAAGACAAGTCAATTACGCTTATATTTACAATAAAAAATAATATTTTTGGCATAAAAAGTAATATTTTTTTATGGATGACCACAATAGAATATCTGTCTCACAAATTGATCTGTGAGACCGTCTCACATGAGTTTTTGTGTTGCTATATATATTCCAAAAATATATGAAATTTGATATTTTGATTAGGTGGCAAGGCATTTGAGAATGGAATCATAATATATATCTTCTTACATCAAATAACTAAAACAATAAGGGTGTCTTTGGTTGATGTAATTAAATAAGGATAGATGAATAATCACACACTTATCTAATGTTTGATTAAAATTTTAAGATATATTAATAATCATTTTGACCCGATTTAAGACATAATTTTATAGAGACCGGGCTTGTAGCCCAATGGTCTCACCCCCTGTCGGAATAGCCGGTTTCCCCGGGTTCGATCCCCCCTCCCCGCGTGAGTTGTAATAAAAAAAAGACATAATTTTATAATTAATTATTTGATTATTACTCTAACAAATTAAGTGGGATAAGTTATCAACACACCACAAATTACATTTTTATCCTCTTATCTCTTATGATTATGAAATAAATATTTATTAAATTCTAATTTATTGTGTTTCATGATTACCGTAATATTTTCAAATATATTTCTAATAAATATATTTAAATTAATTTTAATAAACATTAAGTATAATTATAATATTTAATTATCTATCAAATTATTTTAAGAATATTTATAATTATTTTAAGAAAAAAAAATAATATTGTAATTATTACTAAAATTTTATTTAACATTAAAATTAATATTCAAAATATTAATACTATTTTAATTATTAATTATAAATATTTAATTATATATCAAATTATTTTAAGAATATTTATAATTATTTTAAGAAAAAACAATAATATTTTAATTATTAATAAAACTTTATTTAATATTAACATTCAAAATATTATTGCTATTAAAATAAATGCATATTTAAATATATTTTTTTAATAAATATTTTTAAATTAATTTTAATAAATGTAAATTATAATTATAAATATTTAATTATCTATCCAATTATTTTAAGAATATATATTTAATTAGCATTTGGGCATTTTGATCATTACAATAAAATTTACAAAATTAATCCATCATTTTAAAATCATACCAAATATCATGTTATTTATCACACCATACTATTAATCAATACATCTCATTTTTTAATCATTCTAATTATTAATCATTTACATATCCTATCACACCTACCGAACGGAGCCTAAATCTATAAAACCTAATAGTTAAAATAATATTGTACAAAGTAAAAAGTTTACTCTCTTAACTATTTCAAGCTATGACCACGTTTTCGATATATAATAATGTCTTTTTGAGACCAACAGGTGTTCAGGCGTCTTAGAACTTATACATACTGATATTTGTGGACCATTCCCTTCGGCTTCTTGGAATGGCCAACAGTATTTTATAACATTCACAGACGATTTTTCAATATATGGCTTCATTTATCTCATTCATGAAAAGACACAGTCATTGGATGTGTTCAAAAACTATAAAGCTGAAGTTGAAAATCAACTTGGCTTAAAGATTAAAAGCGTTAGATCTGACCGTGGTGGTGAATACTATGGTAGATATGACGGTTCAGGTGAACAACGTCCAGGACCTTTTGCAAGATTCTTAGAGGAATGCGGTATCGTCCCACAGTACACTATGCCGGGTTCGCCCACTATGAATGGTGTTGCTGAAAGACGAAACAGAACGCTTAAAGATATGGTGAGGAGTATGATCAGTCATTCTACCTTACCAGAATCACTCTGAGGAGAAGCACTAAAGACCGCAGCATATATCCTTAACAGGGTTCCAACTAAAGCATCGACCAAAACCCCTGATGAACTTTGGACGGGTAAAAAACCTAATCTTATGCATCTGCACGTTTGGGGATGTCCAGCTGAGGCAAGACCTTACAAGCCTAATGAAAAGAAACTGGACTCAAGGACGGTTAGTTGTTATTTTATTGGATACTCTGAAAGATCCAGGGGGTACAAGTTTTATGATCCCACAAGTAAGTCGATTTTTGAGTCAGGAAATGCCCGGTTCTTTGAGGATGTTGAGTTTGCGGGGGGAGATAAAGTAAGAGATATTGTCTTTGAAGATGAATATGTAAATATTCCCACAGGTGTCTTGGAAATTGATCAGGATTACATTCCTCACTTTGACCAAGACACAATACAGGAAGATAATATTAGAGATCCTCCCATTCCAGATGAACAAACTCAAGCACCTCCAGAACCTATGCCATTAAGGAGATCCACTAGAGAGCGGAGAAATGCAGTGCCAGATGATTACATTGTATTTCTTCAAGAACATGAGGCAGACATTGGATTGATGGAGGATGATCCTATTAACTTCCGTCAAGNAAAACTTTCTCTCCGGTTTCTTCGAAAGACTCTTTAAGGATTATAATGGCTTTGGTGGCGCATTTTGATCTTGAGCTTCATCAGATGGATGTAAAGATGGCTTTTCTAAATGGTGACATTGATGAAACGATTTATATGGTGCTGCCAGAAAATTTTGTGTCCAAAGACACAAATAATATGGTTTGCAAATTAAAGAAATCCATCTATGGGCTCAAGCAGACATCTCGACAATGGTATTTCAAATTTCATCAAGTGATCATCTCGTTTGGTTTTGAGATGAATTTGGTCGATGATTGTGTGTACCATATGTTTAGTGGGAGTAAGTATATTTTTTTGGTTTTGTATGTTGATGACATCCTGCTCGCTAGCAACGATATAGAGTTGTTGCGTGACACCAAGAGATTTCTAGCTAAGAATTTTGAGATGAAAGATCTTGGTGATGCATCTTTTGTACTGGGTATTCAGATACATCGGGATCGCTCTCGAGGTATTCTTGGATTATCTCAGAAAGGCTATATCGAGAAAGTTTTCAAGCGATATGAGATGCAAGATTGCAAACCAACGGATACCCCTGTGGCTAAGGGAGACAAATTTAGTCTCAAACAATTCCCAAAGAATGATTTTGAGGAAAAAGAAATGCAGAAGATTCCCTATGCATCTGCAGTGGGGAGTCTGATGTATGCTCAGGTTTGTACACGTCCAGATATTGCGTACGTGACAGGAATGTTGGAACGATATTTAAGTAATCCAGGAGTGGAACATTGGAAAGCAGTCAAAAGTGTCTTACGGTACCTACAGAGAACAAAAGATTACATGCTCATATATCGGAGGTTGGATCAGCTTGAGATCATTGGGTATACTGGCTCCGATTTTGCTGGATGCCAAGATAGTATGAAATCTACGTCGGGCTACATCTATCTCCTTGCTGGAGGTGCCATTTCCTGGAAGAGTGCTAAACAGTCACTTATAGCCTCTTCCACCATGGCAGCTGAGTTTGTAGCGTGTTATGAGGCATCCAATCATGGAATATGGCTGCAAAATTTTGTCACGGGACTGGGCATTGTTGATGGCATTGAAAGGCCACTAAGGTTACATTGTGACAATAAATCAGCAGTTATGTATTCCAATAACAACAGGAGCTCGACGAAGTCAAAACATATTGACATCAAGTTTCTGGTTGTTAAAGAAAGAATTCTGAGTGGAAAGTTGTCTATTGAGCATATCGGTACAAACTCCATGGTTGCGGATCCGCTTACTAAGGGATTACCACCCAAACAGTTTCATGAGCACATTGCTAGTATGAGTGTTATGTCAATTGAAGAAATTCAGTTTTAGTGGGAGTTTGTTATTTTAAATGTTTTTCAGTTGTAGACATTTTCAGTTACAGTTATGTAATTTTATGTTCTGCAGAAATAAATTTCAAGTTAAGTTACACTCTGATTATGGTTTAAAGTTTGATCTCAATAAAGTTAAGGGAGGACCAGTTGGAAATAGGCATGTTACGGTCACATTGCATGAAATTTCCATGCTACACATCCACTTCATGATCCATGTCATTCAGTTGTGTTGGCATATGTGACCATTGATGGGTCTAACTACCTTGAGTGTAGCAAAGACTGCTTTGATCCTATGTTGATGTGATTGATGGACCGGATTGGTTATACATACATTTCAGAATGACAACAATTTTGAGCTCATAAGGTTATTTCACAAACATAATTATAAGGTTGCACATATAGCCCAAGTGTGAGATTGTTGGATGAATTTTAATTTATATGGGCTTATATGTGAATAATTATGTGTGTGGGTTGTCTGTTAAGTTAAGCCCAAAATAAAATGATCAAATAAGATTTCGGGTTATTGGGCTTTAATGTATCTGATAGGTTGTTGGGCCTTTAATGTGTAGAGACATAAGTGTAATTTCTGTTTTTATGATGGGCTAAAACAGAAATATCAGAAGATAATGATAATATTATCTATATATATGGGTCATGGTCCCCAGATCTCGCGTTATCACTTTCACTATTCTCTCTCCCATTAAGAAAATAGTTCTGAAGAGAAAATTAAAGGATTCTCTCAAAGAAAGAGCGCGTAGATCTGGAAGATCAAGGCACGTTCTAAAGAATTCAGGATTATGGCATCAGGTACGCTTCCGCTTAAGTTTTCAGTCAAATTCTTAATGATTTATCATGATGGATTCTGCGGTTTATGGGTTTTCCCCAACAGGAGCGGCCATTACTCATGTCTAGTTGGTCCTAATTACTGAATTTTCTGTTCGGTGCTGTTTAAAAAACACGATTTCTTGGTTCATAAGGGCTCCAACATGGGTCTTTATTCATTGTGTTTAGTATATCTAATTTAGTATTCAGTAAAATTTATTCAAGTGTCTCGATGCTCGAGTTGTGTGCTTTAATTTCTACTTTCTTGATGCTGCTGCTGCAGTTTCTCCATTCTGTGCTTTTTTTGGAAACTTTTTACTCTCTTTATCACGGCCGACAAGTTTTGAATTTCAAATTATAAACACCTGTTCGTAAAAGTGCTAGAAATGTTTGGCTTCCTTGAAGCAAGATTTTAAATTTAACATCCGTAATGGAAAAGATATGCTCGGCTCCCTTTGAGCAAAGTTTCAGATTCAAGCTGTGTGAGTTGAGAAATGGGTGTTCTTATATATCTTTCATGGTTTAGAACCCAGTGGAACGCGCGCAGATGTGCGCCTGGTTCTGTTCGGATATCCGTCCTGGACAGCTTATCCGCGTTTCTGGCGCGCACCAACGCAGGTGCTACTGTAATATTTTCCAAATAAATTTGGTCCAAGCACCACACCGCACCACGCCGGCCGGCCGCGTGCGTGTGTTCTACCAAGATAAAACTTCTAGTACCCCTTGGACCCAAACCTTTAGCTCAAACGTGGAGCTTATAAGGAAGACTAAACTTAGTCATTTTTTCCGGGATAACTCTCACTCCTTTTTTCATTCACCACTTCTCATTTTTCGTTTATCAACATTAAGCAATGCAGCAATGCTCGTGACATGTCCTGCTTCTTCCCTTTTATCTCTTGTTTATTTCTCCGATGGTTGGAAGAGTAAATGGATAATTTCTTGGGTAGCCGTGGCTAGATGGCCGATTCCCGTATTGTTTTTAATTCCTTCGTATTTTGTCTTAGGAGTGTTCCCCACTCCTCTGGACTTTAAACTTACTCTATATATCTTATGTTGTCTTGGGTTTCTTGAGTGCTGCTGATAACCTCGTGTACGCGTATGGGCATGCTTACATGCCTGCGTCGACTGCCTGATCTCTTCTTGGATCAACATCCCTCATATTTTCTGCACTCTTCGGATATCTGCTCGTGAAGAACAAAATCAATGCCTCTACTATCAATGCTGTTGTTGTCTTTTATACAAAGTCAATTAGTTAATTAATCAAGTGTCAGTTAGCTAGTTATTTAATTAAGATAGTTAGTTAGTTAATTGTAGTATAAATACAAATGTGTACTGAACAATTCATTCATTCAGAAATGGAAGGGAATTCCTCCGCATCATTGTTATTCGCTCAATATGGTATCAGAGCAAAATAATCACGCTCCGGCATCAACTCCGATTCCGATTTGATTCAATTCCGTTTCAATCTGATTTCTTCGATCTGAGCTGAAATCTCACTATGGAAGGCATCGCTCCAACTCGTGCCTCTGCATCAATGGAGAGATCTCTCATTGATGATCCTCTAAATCCATTCTTCATTCATCATGCGGACAATCCGGGAATGGTTCTTGTGACTCAGCTCCTGACTGGTGATAATTACACAGCTTGGAGCCGTGCGATGGTCATCGTATTATCTGCCAAAAACAAACTCGGTTTTGTGGATGTATCGATTTCTAAACCTGAAGGTACCGACCATGATCTTCTTCCTTACTGGATTAGGAATAATAATGTGGTAATTTCCTGGATTTTAAACTTCGTATGCAAAGAGATTTCGGCAAGTATAATTTTTTCCGACTCTGCTGCAAATATATGGAATGATCTTCGTGATCGATTTCAACAAAGTAATGGTCCACGGATATTTCAACTCCGTCGTGATCTCATAAATCTGGCCCAAAATCAGGATACTATTAGCGTCTATTTCACAAAACTAAAAACATTGTGGGATGAATTGAGCAACTATAGAACAAGCTGTAATTGTGGAAAGTGCTGCTGTGGAGGCATCAAGGAGCTTCATGAATATTTTCAGCGTAAATATGTTTTATCATTTCTTATGGGACTCAATGAATCATTTGCTCCTATTTGTAGTCAAATATTGTTAATGGATCCCCTCCCTCAGATCAACAAAGTGTTTTCACTTGTCTCACAAGATGAGCGTCAAAAGAAAATTGGATATCCATCAATGACTCATTCCGATGAATCACAGACAGCAGCTTTTGCTGTCAAGGAAAGGAGATTCACAAAAGGAACTACGAACAATTCTACTTCTTTGGCTTACTCCACACGAGGGTATAGGAAAGAACGTCCTTTCTGCACCAAATGTCATATTCATGGCCATACCGTAGACAAATGCTACAAAATACATGGCTATCCTCCTGGATTTCGACAGAATTACTGTCCCTCAACCAATGCCTCGTCCCCTGCCATGGTCAATCAGTTGTCTACTCCCCAACACCAGGATGTTCCTGTCACCTCCTCTACTAATACTCTGGGCAATCTTCTCCAAGCACTCAACCAGAATCAGTGCCAACAGCTAATGACTTTCCTCTCTAGTCATATCAACTCCACCATAGATTCATCACCATCAGACACAGGGACCTTGCAAAGCTTTCAAACAGGTACATGCTTGTCTGTTATGTCCCACTCCATTCTATCTAATCCGCATGCTTGGATAATCGATTCAGGTGCCTCACGGCACGTCTGCTATGACATTAAGGCTTTTCTTCATATGCGGCCAATCTCCAATGCTTCAGTTACGCTCCCAGACCAGACTTCTTTTGCTGTGGCATTTAGTGGTGACGTTTGCATTGGGACACATTTGGTTCTACATGATGTACTTTATGTTCCACAGTTTCAGTTTAATCTCATATCTTTTAGTGCACTAACCAAGACACCGCAGCTTACGGTCATCTTTCATCCTGATCATTTCCTAATTCAGGATGTCACCAGCAAGAGGATGATTGGCAAGGGTAGCTGCGTTGATGGTTTATATGTGTTCGACTGTGGTTTGAAGCCCCCTATGCAATCCAATACGTGTGCTGTAATTGGCAACACTTCTGTGCATCTCTGGCACAATAGATTAGGTCACTTGTCTGATCACAACCTTGCTGTACTCAAACGTATCTTACGCATTGAATCTCCACATTTTGTTACTCATACTCCTTGTTACATTTGTCCGTTGGCGAAACAAAAGAGGTTACCATTTGTTTCTCACAATCACATGGCTTTACATGCCTTTGATTTAATACATTGTGATGTTTGGGGTCCGCTTGCCACAGTTTCTCATAATGGATATCGGTATTTTCTCACCATTGTTGATGACGCAACACGGTTCACTTGGGTCTACTTGCTCAAGCATAAGTCAGATGTTATTCAGGTTCTTCCTCGGTTCTACAACATGGTGCTTACCCAATTTCAAGCACACATCAAGATCATCCGGTCAGATAATGCTAAGGAACTTAATCTCATTGACTTCTTCAACCAAAGGGCATCATACATCAACTATCTTGTGTCGAACGCCCACAACAAAACTTTATTGTGGAACGGAAACACCAGCACCTCCTGAATGTGGCGCGAGCTTTATATTTTCAAGCTCGCCTCCCTTTGATATTCTGGACAGAATGTATTCTTACAGCCACATTCTTAATCAATCGGACACCTTCTCGCCTCCTTCACAACCAGTCATCTTTCGAAAGGTTATATCATCAGCCAGTTGCCTATGATTCCCTACGTGTCTTTGGGTGCTTAGCATTTGCATCCACGTTGTCTCAGCATCGCACTAAGTTTGCCCCTCGAGCCAGAAAATGCATCTTTCTTGGCTACCCATCTGGTATGAAGGCTTATCGAATGCTTGATCTTGAAACCAATCAAGTTTTCGTCTCGAGGGATGTTGTGTTCCATGAAGATGTGTTCCCGTTTCATTCCAACATCCGTAGTCAATCAATCATTGAACTATTTCCTGAGCTTGTTTTACCCCGACCTCAAACTGATGTTGAGCTCCCTTGTGGTTCTTCTTCACCACATACCAGTAGCTCTCCTCCCCTACAAGTTCAGGATCAACCACATCCGGATGTGCATCTTCGGCGTTCCACCAGAGTTCCTCGAGCACCTTCATATCTCCAGGAATTCCACTGTAATTTGCTCTCCACTATCCCGTGTGCGTCACCCACAGCTTCCAAATACAAGTATCCATTGTCCAACTTTGTATCATACCAGAAACTTTGTCCAGCCTTTAAACATTTGGTTCTCAATGTTTCCACTCACTCGGAGCCTCAATTTTATCACCAGGCCGTGCAACATAAAGAATGGCGTCAGGCCATGAAGGATGAACTCATAGCTTTACAAGCCAACAACACATGGTCCATTGTACATCTTCCTCCCGGGAAACATGCCATTAGTTCAAAATGGGTATACAAAATCAAGTTCAACTCTACCGGAGCCATTGATCGATACAAAGCCCGGTTAGTTGCCAAAGGTTATAATCAACGAGAAGGCATTGATTTTATTGAGACCTTTTCTCCGGTTGCTAAACTTGTCACTGTCAAAATCCTCTTAGCTCTTGCTGCAAGTCAGAACTGGCAAATTATTCAACTAGATGTGAACAATGCTTTTCTTCATGGTGATTTATTCGAGGAGGTATACATGGATCTTCCACTTGGCTTTCCACGACAGGGGGAGACCAATAAGGATCAGGGCAAGCTCGTATGCCGCCTGCATAAGTCCTTGTATGGCTTGAAACAAGCGTCACGACAGTGGTATTCCAAGTTTTCCACATTTGTACTTCAACTTGGTTTTCGGCAGTCCAAGTCTGATCACTCATTATTCATTAAAAACTCGGGTGCATCATTCATTGCTTTACTGATTTACGTTGATGATATCATCATCACTGGTCCCTCGGCCCAAGCTATTGACAACGTCAAACACACTCTGCACCAGCAATTCAAGCTCAAAGATCTTGGTCACCTCAAGTACTTCCTTGGTCTTGAAATAGCCCGTTCAGCAAGTGGTATTGTATTGTCTCAACGTAACTACACGTTACAACTATCAGAGGATACTGGTTTCCTTGCTTGCAAACCAACGGATGTTCCCATGCATCCCAAAGTCTGCCTGAATTCTGTTGACGGGGAAGAACTCTCTGACATCTCTCATTATCGCCAGCTTATTGGTCGACTTCTATACCTCACCATATCTCGCCCTGACATCTCTTATGCTGTCCACAAACTAAGTCAGTTCGTTGCTCATCCAAGATCCCAACACTTAATGGCTATCCATCACTTGCTTCGATATCTTAAGGGTCATCCCAGTCAAGGTTTATTTTACTCTTCTACTTCCTCATTACAAATCAAAGCTTTTTCCGATGCGGATTGGGCTTCTTGTCTCGACTCCAGGAAGTCCACCACTGGTTATTGCATTTTTCTAGGTGATTCTCTTGTCTCATGGAAAGCCAAGAAGCAGCCAACTATTGCTCGTTCATCCGCTGAAGCTGAATATCGCTCAATGGCTGCAACCACAAGTGAAATTGTCTGGATTCACCAGCTGTTATCTGAACTGTCCATCACCGTTCCCACCACGGCATTATTATTTTGTGATAACCAAGCAGCTATCCATATTGCAAGTAATCCAATGTTCCATGAAAGGACGAAGCACATTGAAGTCAACTGTCATTTCATTCGAGACAAAGTCACTGATGGTTCTCTCAAACTCTTACCCATTCGCACTCATTTGCAATTAGCAGACATTTTCACCAAGCCCTTGCCCAAAGCTACATTGCTCAACTTGCTGTCCAAGATGGCACTCAAAGACATTTGTCGTCCATCTTGAGGGGGAGTTTTATACAAAGTCAATTAGTTAATTAATCAAGTGTCAGTTAGTTAGTTAGTTAATTGTAGTATAAATACAAATGTGTACTGAACAATTCATTCATTCAGAAATGGAAGGGAATTCCTCCGCATCACTGTTCTTCGCTCAATATTGTCATTACTGCTGCAATGGTTATCATAGCACTTGATTCAGATTCGGATAGATATGGTAACATTACCGAGAATCAGTATATAATCGGATTTATATGGAATATGTTAGGATCTGCTTTACACGGGTTGATTTTCGCTTTATCTAAATTAGTATTTATAAAATTGGTCGGGAGAAGATCCTTCCATGTCGTTCTCGAGCATCAAGTGATGGTTTCTTTCTTTGCTTTCATGTTCACTACAATTGGCCTCCTAGTAAACAGGTATTTCCAAGCGATGGCATCTGAGGCAAGATCATTCGAAGGCGGTACAAGTTCGTATCTCTGGGTCCTTATCTGGGGGGTCATTACCTTTCAGCTCGGGATTCTTGGAGCCACTGTTGTGCTGTTCTTAGCGTCGACTGTGCTCGCTGGAGTACTCAATGCGATAAGGGTGCCTCTTACAAGCATTGCGGCTGTCATAATTTCGAACGATCCGATGAGTGGTTTCGAGATTCTATCTTTAATGATCACTTTCTGGGGATTTGCTTCTTACATATACGGAAATTATCCTCAAAAGTAAAGATTCATCTTTTTTGCTTGTTCCCTTTCTGTTTTGGATCTTGAACCCGCTAGATTACGTCTTTTGTTAAAAATATTATTTGTTTTGAGTGAAGGTGATGTTATTTACATTTGGGTTTCGTTGGTATATAATACACATATGTTCTGTTGAAAAATTTGAGAATGAAATTTTTATTTAATGAAAGTTGTTAATTTTTGAAAATTTAAATGATAAGATAGAATAAAATGTAAAGAAAAATATAATGTATAAATTTAGATGGTTAGAAGGTGTTTCAAGATTATATAAAAGTTTAACCATTTCGAAATGTTTTTATATTTTACATATTTATATAATGCAGTATTAAAAAATAATTATATATAAAATAAAATAATCTCTTCGAGAAAGAAAAAGCAATCATATTTTTGGCTAATATTCTTACCTGACATATGATCAAAGCTTTAAGAGAAGTAGCAGAAAGTTAATATAATCTACGGGAAATTGGGGATCAGTCCCCAGCCGTCTTTTTTTTTAGTGTTCAGTCCCTAGGTACTTTTTTAGTACCACATTTCCACATGAAGTGTACCACATTTCCACATGAAGTGTACCACAATTTGTATGACATAGTACCACAATTTTGTGGGTAGGGAGTAAACCCAAAGAAATATTTTGATCGGGGATTTTTCACCAACTTCCCCTATAATCTAACTTACTAAATAATTTATTAAACTAGTAGAATTATATATTTTCCAAACACTACTAATGCAAAGATAGATACTATAATCTTATAACGGCTCGTTTGGTATGAGTGATTGACCCTTGACTGTTTCGCAGTCTCATGTTTGACTGATTTTCAGGGTTCTCGTTTAGTCGTTTAGATCCTGGTTTTGGACTGGTTTTCGACACAATTGCCCTTCAATTATTTTAAAAGTGGGATCGGGGAAGGAAAAGACCTCGTGGTGACTGTCATGTCCGCAAATGGGAGAAGAGCAGATCTGTGCCCTTAAAGACATTGGTCCCAAGAATTAAATGTGTTGCTTCTCCTTGCAGTGTCTGCGAAACTCTTCAAAAATACAATTGTCTTGGAATGATACATCGTATGTTTTATCTGGATTTCCATTGGTTAAACTTTCTTTAAAAACCATTTTTTAAGATTAAGACTTGCACTTAACTCAAACTCAAAAACTAAATCAATAGGGAGGATTGTCAAAGTCCATATATGTAACTCTTAGAGATTTTATCCAACCGACCATCAAGCCCCGGAAATGAATATCTGGAGCATGAAGTTTACAAATGACCCAACTATGGACAATTCAACACATAACGGTGCAATAGAGCTCTGATACTATGTTAAGATTGAGACTTGGACACAACTCAATCCCAAAAGCTAACTCAAGGGGAGAAGATTGTCCAAGTCCATGTAATGCAACTTTCAGGGATTTTATCCAATCGATATGAGACAACTAACTCAATTGTCACATATCCGGGGAAATTAACTAGATTTTTGGCACAATCCATTTGCATACAACCCTATGGCTTTTGCTAATTGTTTTTGTTATATTTATGACTGTTTAACCCTATATTGTATGCCAAATTCTTTCTAGCGTATATTTGGTAATGCTGAAGCAGTTGTATCAAGACATAAAAGCCACATTCTTGTTCATTCCTAGGTCAAAATTTTCCAGAGAAATTTGGATTTACTTTTATCTTTGAGTGAGCTGCCTCCGCATCCTCTCGGGTTTTTCATAATTCAGTGTTGGATGAGCTTGTTATCACCTGGTAAACTAGTTATCGGCCATGTACGTTGCAGACTGATTCATGTCGAGTTATACACGAAACTTCTGGACAGAACGCGAATTTCTTGCACAAACATATTATGAACGGTATTATATTCTTCTTCATTGTGTGGTTGTTTTATACTTTTATACATATATGAGAGGGCTGCTTCAATAAAAACAGACAGATACCAGAATCAACAAAATGAACATCAGTGCCTCTGAATGATATAGCATTCGGCAGAATTTACGTTTGACAAAGAGAAGGCATCAACTAATTAATGGTTCCTGCCCTCTCACGCAACTGCTTCAAATCAGTGATTCTTGGTTGCCACTTGTCAAGTCCACTTCGACCCAGTTTTATTGTTCTCTATTACATTATGCATCTATTTTTCATAAAATTTAAGGAATGAAAGAAATATGTATCAATTCCCGCATCTTTGCTACTGACTGGTGGGGTAAAATAGTCGTTGTCGAGCGATATTTGAACTGTTATATGATTTAAATGATTTGATTTCACGGTAAAAATTATATCTATTGGCTAAACAGTATGAACTGCTACTAGATTAGCATATATTACTAGCCTTACAAGTTCATCATTCATCAGCTAGAGCAAAGCATTTGATGGCAGCTGTCACCTGAAAACGGAGATACGAACAAATAATGCAGAATATATTAATGAGGTGCAGGGTGGACCAAATTTTTAAATTTTTTTTTAAGTCCATGAAATTTTGAAGCCTAGCATTTGGCTCATGGTTATGTCCAATTGCTTGCGAATATAATTTTAAGAATTAAATTTTATAATATGTTTTTAATATAAAATATTTTAATAGAATATATTAAATTTGGATTTAATTGAGAAAATTGAAATCGAGATATGAAGGAATAGAAAAAGTTGAAAATTAAGAAATGGAGATAATTGTGGTGTCTTTAATAAATTGTGTTAAACAATTATCACATGCTTAATTAATTTTGAAAGTTAAAAATATAAATTTGTATTTTATATATATTTTAAAAAGTACCAAATTTAATATTTTTAAAAAGAAAGTTATTTTAAGCACTGTATTTTAAAAATTAACAATTTTTAAAGAGAGTTATTTTAATTAGGAACTATATATTTGGTGGAGTAGGTCTTTTGTGAGACGGTCTCACGAATCTTTATATGTGAGACGGACCAATCATATCAATATTTACAATAAAAAGTAATACTCTTAGCATATAAGGTAATACTTTTTCATGGATGACCCAAATAAGAGATCCGTCTCACAAAATACGACCCGTGAGACCGTCTCACACAAGTTTTTGCCACATTTGGTGACCGAGGTATTCATTAAAAGATGTTTGATTAAGTATGTAAATATCATTAATTTGAGATAAAATGTATTTAAAATTAAAAAAATAATTATAATGAAAATAATTCAAACTATATTTTTGGAGTTGATATCACTTAAAAATGTGGGCAGCATTTTGATTAATAGCTATTTAAATTCACATTATTTAATGTAATTCAACTTTTTCCATTTTCTACCTTCTCAAAAAAATCCAGAATTTTAGCAAATTTTAATTTCATTTTTTTGT
This sequence comes from Primulina huaijiensis, assembly GCF_012295235.1. Classification (NCBI taxonomy): domain Eukaryota; kingdom Viridiplantae; phylum Streptophyta; class Magnoliopsida; order Lamiales; family Gesneriaceae; genus Primulina; species Primulina huaijiensis. The sequence continues at coordinate 17,576,037 of NC_133318.1, forward strand.
TCAATGTTTGTAGATCATTCAATAATTTCTAAAATTTGCACCAGTTTTACAATCTGGAAAGAATTCATACATATTTTTCGGCTATATAGTTTATATTTTATCTCATATTTTTTATACTTTATATTTTATCTCAGATTTTATTTTGATTGCGGGTTCTGTAAACATTGCTCTTCTTTTTTTTTCCCCAAAGTTTCTTGTTGATTAACCAGTAACATTTTTTTTTATTTTATTTCTTATCGTATATTGTTGTCTACACTGAACTACGACCATGGCTCTGCCTCTGATTGTGAAAATCGAATCAATTTTGTCTTGCATTATTCCATGCATTTTGACTAAATGTGCTCCCTCCATTTAATCACTATTATTCTAATTTAAATTGAGCAAGTTATAAAATCACAATAAAAGATGATTAGAGGCCATTTGACCCAATTTCAGCAGCCTTAAAATACAAACATGCACCTTCAAAATTCGAAAATCTAAATGGACATATGCAGTTGGTTTGGAGGAGTTGTAACAGCCAATTTAAGATTCATTAACAACCATTATTGAGTAGTAATAGCTGTCTTTTCAGTTGATCATTTCACCTATAAATAGTGGCAAAATGTTAAGGAGAATTTATAATATTGGAAGAAAATATTTGTTTGAATATTTTTTGTGGTTTGTTAATAACATGATAGAGAGATTGGAAGGTATTTTTTGAAGATATGAAATTCTATCTCGGATATAATGAATTTTTTGCTGTCAATATTTTAAAATCCAAACAAAACTTAATTAGAACTGCATATTTAGATATTTTTATTGATTGAAGATGTGTGATGCGAGAAAATATATCCCAAAAAAGATTTTAAATCTCGCTGGTAAATCTGTCAAGGATTGGATTTCCGTTTCAATATCTTTTGAGACAAGTTTTAGACTTGATTTGACGATGATCGAGATTGAGCTTCTTGTTAATACAAAGATTATTTAAAGAAGTTTTCATTCATGTAAAATATTTCTTAGCATGGTCACATGCGGCCGAGGCCGGAGGCCAGATGCGCTTTAATTGTCAAATATTTCAGAGTGAATATGTTGTTTGTATGTACTATATTCATTTAGACATTCTTCGGAGAGAAAAAAGAGATTTCTCGAAAAAAAAATAGCAATATTTATTACATAGATTTCTTTTATCCATTCATCAGGAAAGAACTGTCCGTGCATCGATGGAATTTCAAGATGGTGGAATAGACGTCGAGTAGTGCTCGTCGAATGGAAATATACTAAATTTCGTCCAATTAGCTAATATTAAATGCTAACATATTTAAATACATAAGCATAAGGATCATCCAATTTAGTTAATGGTATAATGAAGGCAAAAACTTGTGTGAGACAGTCTCACGGGTCGTATTTTGTGAGACAGATCTCTTATTTGGGTATCTATGAAAAAATATTACTTTTTATTGTGAACCATGAAAAAATATTATTTTTTATGCTAATAGTATTACTTTTTATTGTGAATATCGTTAGGGTTGACCCGTCTCACAGATAAAGATTCGTTGGACCGTCTCACAAGAGACATACTCTATAATGAATAACTTCATATTTAACCTTGTTTGAGAATCCAATTAATTAATGATATATTACTAAATACTAAGATTTTTTGGAGGCTAAATAATAACATATTTAAATACTTATAGAAGTGTTAACATCCTTGTTTAAACCATAATATTACATCCAATGATTTTAATACTATAATATATGCAAGTTAATATATGGATACTAATTATTTTTAAAATGGGCCTAATCCCTAATTACATCATAGTATTCAAGAAAAAGGATGTCCATGTACTTAAGAATATTTTAATTCAATTATTAAGGTAGGGTAGAGTACTCTACCTGTCAATAAAAGATAATGATTTTAGTGTTGGACTCCACTGAAAAGGAATCGTTGGTCAAATTTTCTTGATTACAATTTAGAAAAAAGTAAACTTCAATTAATTTAATATAAAAGCGGAATTAGGAACTTGATTGCAAGGTACATAAACCCGTTTATTTCCATTAAATTAGTGGAATTATTGATTTAAATACTTTCAAATTACATGATTGAATTATAGAAATCTATAATTATATACAATCTTGTTTCAATTCCCCCTTTTTTGTCCAATAATACATCGTCATATTTAAGTTTTCTTTATATATAAAGAACTAGGATAATGCCTAATGATCATCAACTTTTGTATTCAAATTAAATTATATAGTTACAAACTTTTTGCTCAAGAAAATATTTTAAAAAGTTATGTTTCTAAGATTTGAGTATCACTAAATTAAACAAGACTTTTCTCCATTCTTGTTCAAGTATTTCTTTCTGCACAAAAACCCATGTGAGACGATATCACGGATTAATTTTGCGAGATATATATTTTATTTGGATCACTTATCAAAAAGTTTTATTTTTTATTATAAATATGGGGAAGGTTGTCCCGTCTCACGAATAAATATATGTGAGAATTTCCACCCACCATATTCATAACCTATATATAAATATATGATTTATTATACCCCAAAATAAATCCAATGATAAAAAAAAAGTATATATGTATTTAACATGAACCAATATAATGTATCATGCATGTGAAAACATGATGCAGTCTTTGTTTTACCATTGAATCTATCTTTGGAGTAATACAAAAAAGAAACACGTCTTGACATTCCAGACAAAATTTATTCTTTAATTGTATTTTTTTTTTGATAATATTATGCTTCAAAATACTCAAGCAATAAAATTTTACTTTTCTAGACTAATGATATTAATGAAGAGATTAATACTAAATCTAGATGTGATATTTTTTTTTTAAATAGTTTATTTCTAAATAAACTCTATTTTATATGTTTTGAATGCTTCACGGAAACACAACAACACAACGAGACTCGACAAATGTGAACCTAGCCAAATTGTTGTTAAAGTGTTGTTCATTAAACTGAATTACGGTTAACAGAGTTTGCGTCTATTTTTAATTGATTGAAATTTAGGAAGCTCTATACTCCCACGTTGTGTCAAGAGAGTTAATTTTTATTTATTAACTAGTATTCTTTTTGTGTGTTAATTGAATACACCTTCTAGTGAACCTTTTTGTTCTGAAGCACTATACAAATATCAACGCTTGTGTATAATTAGTTGTCTTAATTTATTTACATTTTTTGCTAAATTATATATTCTGATGTAAACACATAGTTTTCATAATATTTAGTACTTATATGTTAATACCTTAGGGTAGCATCGTAATCAACCATAAATATACTATCTCAATGACTGCACGATAAACCCCAAAAAAAAGCAATGACTTTATATTAATTTTAATTTAATGTAGCCGACTATTAAATCTTATCTTATAATGGCATCAGAGGTGATAATATAATATTTAATTAATTTCCCCATTATATAATAAACCTTTGATAATATTTTAAAATTTCAATTGGCATTCCCCATAGGCCATCATTTAATCTTTAGTTGTGGGAAATCACCCACCTCGAGTCTCGACATGGAACCGCAAACATTCCAATTTACAAGTGTTCGTTAGGACCACAACGGACGAAATTGAGATGGTGCCCCAAAATAGCAATTAGGCGATATGTGGTGAAGGTTTACACACTTTTGGTGGGGTGGGGTGGGGTGGTGTGGGTGTGGGGGTGGGGGGGGGGGGGGNCCATATAAAAAAACAATATTTTATCGACTATTTGTCAGCATTCAAGCCCACGTGAATTATTTTGTGTGGGGATACAGAATGTCTGAGAGATCTTTAAAATTTATGTTTTTTTTTTTAAATAGTTTTTAATATAAAATAAGTCTATCGTGAGACAGTCTCACGAATCTTTATCTGTGAGACGAGTCAACCTTACCGATATTCACAATAAAAAGTAATACGTTTAGCATAAAAAATAATATTTTTTCATGGATGACCCAAATAAGAGATCTGTCTCACAAAATACGACCCGTGAAACCGTCTCACACAAGTTTTTACCTTAATATGTATTGAAAATAACTAAATATTACTGTATATAAGATTTAACAAGAAAACTGGACCGATGGAGAGTCACATCACGTAACATTGCTTTGAAACCATTATTTCTTTTCTTGTGTTCATGTTTTAGTGGTTGATAACGACTCGTAAATAAAACTCCATTAACTTGCAGCTGTTGCCTCTGCATGTCGCCAATTTGCAAGGTGTATTATTTTAAAGAAGAGATCCAATAATTCATAAAGAATAATCATGCAAGAGTTCTAAAAAGTATCACATCAATGTCCATTATATATATCTAAAGAAAACATGACTATATATTATAATCATAATGACCTTATTAATGATGAGTTTGATAAAGCGGGAAATTGATCATCAGTTCTCAGCCGTCGTTTTTTTGTGTTCAGTCACTGGGTACTTTTTTAGTATTATATTTCCACATGAATTGTACCACATTTTCACATGAAGTGTACCACAATTTGTATGACATAGTACCACAATTTTATGGGTAGGAAGTGAACCAAAAGAAATGTTTTGATTGGGGATTTTTCACCAAATTCCTCTTGATAAAGTCATAAATAAAATAATAACGATGCCACAATTATATCATAAAATAAAATAATAAAGACTCAACGATATCACAATATACAAAAAAAAATTAATAAATACAAGACATAAACACGAAGAAATTTCAAAATTTATCTCCACCATCTTCAAACTCGAACTCCGGTTCTTACGAAATACCTAGAACTCCAATGGCCTAATTTTCAGTGACTCAAGAAGACATGATCAATCATAATCGAGTTTATTACGGCCTAACATATCGTTAAATGGATAAAAGTTCTGTCATGATGTTTTAAAGGATGCCTCAAGTTATATACAATAAAAGTGCGTAATCGTGACAACTTCTGTAACCATTAATGAAATAACAATCACTTATTTGATATACAATTTTGATATACTTTGTCACATTCAATAAATGAGTGTCATATCATTGATAAACATAGAGGTGGATACGGTTGATAGTATAACATATCAAAATTATATATATATATATCGATGATGATGAAACTTCGCCACATTATGAGTACACGTTGTGTGCAATTATTTTCAATAAACCAATATATGTGCGTGTGTGTGTTAATAATTGGTACATAAATTGGGCGGTAGAGATCCTAACACATGGGAATGCCTTCAGAGGTATCATGGCTCGATTCAATTATTTTCTTTTCCAAATATGTGACAATAATTGGAGCCTAAACTCAAATTGAATCACATCTCAATAATCATAAACCGCACTTATATAAAATAAAAACAAGTTAGAATGAGAGTAAATTCAATAAGAGAAATATAAATAGATATATATTAGCTTAACGGGAGTTTTTCCCTTATGTGTAAGGATGAATTTGAGAGTATATACACTGAAATAGATTAATTTCCTCACACACAATCACTAACACAAAAGAGTTACATTTTGCAATTTGTTTTTTTGTAACATATCAAATCGTCTCACTTACACTGCTTGCTATAGTATTTGGCTTAGATTTGTAATAATATGTAAACAACACACTCAATTAAAAAATTTGTCATTCAGTATATCTCAACTATCGACAAAAAAAACTTCTTCCTAAAAAAATTCATCTTCTTCCTAAATATTCTTCAAAATAGTCTTGTATTTGTTATAGTATTTATTTTGTTTACTACAAATATTTTGATTTTGATTATTGTTTTAACTAATTTTAGTTTTTTTTTTATGATTTGAGATATATATATATATGTAAGACAATTTATTATTATTGTTTTCGAATCAATTTAAATATATGTTTTTATATTTTGCATGCTATTTGATTATTCACAAAAAAAAAACCCCCCCGCAAACTGAATGCAATTTTCCGAAACCGCTCAAAATCATAAAACTAATTCTATATGTGAAATCATGATTATTTTTTAAAAAGATTAACCCACCATATATGACAATTTTATTTTATTTTCTTAAAAAAATAATTACAAAATCATATTGTGATTGTTCTATATATATCTTTGCACATCTATTGATGTAAACGAACTGAATTGAGCTCTTATTCCATATATTTGAGCTTTTGGTCAAAATTGATTCAATCTCGGTCACAAAAAGTCGGAACCATAAAAAAAATACAATTCAGTTTCTTCTAGTAAAATAAAATAACAAACTTGCGATAGAACCAGAAAGGGAAGCATATAGGCCTATAATTGGAACTTTAAATTCATTATAAATTTTAAAGTATCTCCAAACGTACACAATCTGCATTATTTTTATTTTTTTTTAAAACGAAAATGAAAACGTTAATGCAATATTTTGTAATCATATATCTATCTACGCTTTTTTGACGAATCTGATATGTTATTCAAGTAAATTGTATTAGACAAGCATATGTGACAGAATCGTCTGAGAAAATTTTGATAAAAAATCGAACTTCGGATTGTTGATCAAACATTTATCCACTGAATCAGTTCCAACACATATTCAAAAGCATATATTTTTTATATTTACTATATGATTATTTTATATTTGATCAAAATAAAATTTTAGTATCTTTATTTTATAATATAAACATACTAATTACAAAAAATATCATAATATCATAAAATTAGAGTAAGTCTTTTGTTTCGTGAGACGAGTCAACTCTGTTCATATATGTAATAAAAATAATATTTTTTTTATTAATAATCTAAATAAAAATCTATTTTATAAAATCGATTTATAAAATAATTTCACAATAATAATTTTTGTGTTTAGATAAACTAGGAACACACACTACGTACGCTTGTTTAAATAAGATCAAAAATTTGTGTGAGATGATCTCACGAGTCGTATTTTATGAGACATGTATCTTATTTGGGTCATCTATAAAAAAAATTATTTTTTATACTAATAGTATTATTTTTTTATTGTGAATATCGATAGAATTAATCCGTCTCATATATAAAAATTGGTAAACTCGTTTTACATATAAAGATCAGTTGAAATCGTGTAAGAAGAGAACTGCTTATGAATAAAAAGCGTGGGCCATTCCGTTGAGTAGTAAACTGACTGACTATTATTGTTGTGTATTACGTCACGTCCCATGTGTGCCTTCAGGGCATGAATGTGTTCCAAGTTTTTTTTTTAAAAAAAAAGGAAAGAAAAAGGGCCCAAGTCACATCTCTCCTTTAAATATCGCCACGTGTATAAATTACCCTCTCAGCCGTCGATTGATATGAATCACATTGACTAATATGCCCCCAAGACGTTTGATATATTCTTCCTGGTTTCTTCTAGGAAAGGAGGAGATTGTGAAGTCCAAAAAAAAGTCCTAGAGATTTCGTCAATTTCTCTTTGTGGGGAATGCGGAGAGATGAGAAGATCTCCGGCTGCTAACTTCCATCTGGACGGCGTAAAGACCAAGAAACCGCTCGTGAGTGGCCGTACTTGCCACCGGAAGCACGTGGAAGACGGTTGATGCCTCCAGCATCACCGCCATAACTCCCTGCCGCTGAGCTTTACCTCTGTTTATAGCTTTTACGTAATATTTTACGACAACAGTTAAATTTCAGGAATCGGACTGCCATGGGATCTGAAGAAAAATGTGGGGTGCTGCATGGAAAGTATGAGTTGGGGCGGCTCTTGGGACACGGCACTTTCGCGAAGGTGTACCATGCGCGGACTTTAAAGACTGGGAAGAGCCTGGCCATCAAAATCGTGGGGAAAGAGAAGGTGATTCGGGTGGGGATGATGGACCAAGTGAAGCGTGAGATCTCTGTGATGAAAATGATGAAGCATCCGAACATAGTCGAGCTTCACGAAGTCATGGCTAGTAAGACCAAGATTTACTTCGTCATGGAATTAGTTCGCGGGGGAGAATTGTTCGGGAAGATCTCTAAGGGAAAGCTTCGTGAAGAGGTGGCTCGGAACTACTTCCAGCAGCTTATATCCGCCATAGATTTCTGCCATAGCCGCGGCGTGTATCACCGTGATTTGAAGCCTGAGAATCTGTTGCTAGATGAAGTGGGGAATCTTAAGGTCACGGATTTCGGGCTCAGCGCTTTTACCGATCACCTCAGACAGGACGGCTTGCTGCACACAACGTGTGGCACGCCTGCGTATGTTGCTCCGGAGGTGATTGGTAAGAAAGGGTACGACGGTGCGAAGGCCGATATCTGGTCCTGCGGCGTCATTCTGTTTGCGTTATTGGCTGGTTATTTGCCTTTCCAGGATGACAATATCGTTGCCATGTACAGGAAGATTTACAGGGGAGATTTCAAATGCCCACCTTGGTTTTCGCCAGAATCCCGCAAATTGATTACCAAAATGTTGGATCCCAATCCCAGTACGAGGATGACCATATCAAAGATCATGGACTGTTCTTGGTTCAAGAAATCGAATTTCCGGCGTTTGGGGTCGAAAGAAGAGCAAGAACTGACTGCAGAAGATGAATCATATGTTGGAAAGGGGAAAGAAGCAGAGACTTTGAATGCTTTCCACATCATTTCCTTGTCCGAAGGATTCGATCTTTCTCCCCTTTTCGAGGAGAAGAAAAAGGTCGATAAAGAAGAATTGAGATTCGCCACAGCAAGCCCTGCCAGCAGTGTGATTTCGAAGCTCGAGGAGGTAGCCAAGACAAAGAACTTCAGTATCAAAAAGAGTGATTCTTTTGTTAGATTGCAGGGTTTAGAGTGTGGGAGAAAAGGGAAACTTGGAATAGATGCTGACTTCTTTGCAGTGGCGCCGTCTTTTCTGGTGGTGGAGGTGAAGAAATCAAGTGGCGATACTCTTGAATACAATCAATTCTGCAGCAAAGAGCTGAGACCGGCGCTGAAAGATATTGCTTGGACATCAGGCAACTCGACACCTGCTTAAATTTGGGCTTTATTGAATTCATGTGTTTTAGTGAGTTATTATGTCATGTTTCAGAATTCCTGTGAATTTTTTGGTGTGATATATATATTAGTTTCCTTTCTTTATTGTGATTCGAGTATTCTGATTCACAAGTTCATACCTTTGTCGATGATTCTGAGTTCTGTTTTGGAATCATTCTTGTAATTTATTTGGACTTGCTGAGCATGTTCCACTGGGTTTTCTTTCTAGTGTCTAGATTAGTGTTAAAAAAAGAGTTGCGAATTATATTAACTTGAAAAATTCTCCCAACCAGTAGTCTGAACAAAGTTCTCTGACCAACCCAAAGGCATAGAATTCATTCTATTCTACTCTAGCAAAGGGTGTCGCTAGCAATATATACTTTTTAAGTTGTAAGGATTTTTCCGAGTAACATGATCACAGGGTTTGTATTTTTTGAACACTACATCCCTGCGAAGACAGCTTACATCTGTTCCTGAATCATTACGTAGAATTAATTAATGTGTTTGGTTTACACGTAGTTTTAGTTAGTTAGTACTGTGCATGTTCTTGCGAGTCATATTCAATCGTTTAAATGGAGTATCGGTAGGTAAGGGGTTATTTTCTTTTTAAACTTTGACGATCGTAAGAAACAAGAAGATTGGGGACCTTGATTTCTTGCTACTGACGATGAGACAAAAGTAAGATTATTAGGTATAGTTTAATAAACGTATGATATATAATATAAGAATAAGTTAGTGATATATAAGATTAAGATATTATATTTAATGTTTGGTATGATTTTAATAAAAATGATTAAATTTATATATTATATTGCAATGACAAAATTAACTTTATCATAATAAATTTTATAATTTCAAAGTTGTTGTTCATTTATATAGTCATCATATTATATAATATATAAAAATAAATAAAAATATTTATTTGATGGGTCGTAAAATGAGAGAACGACAGAGTTTAAGATTTTTATATATCGAAGGTAATTAAGTCATTTGTAGTGTTTTTTATCATTAAATTATAATTATCATATGTCATAAAAGTGATACATTATTTTAGTATAAAACTATTTATCACGGTTCATGATAATATCATGGACTTTTTAAAAAGATACCAAACGTGAAATAAAAATAATTATTTATCAATTTCTCTCTAATCTCATATATCAAACTATACATTAAGTTATTGTAATTGAGATGATCATTATTAAATTCATTTTGTTTAAAAATATTTATTTTTATCTCAAAGATACAAATCCCGAGTGTTTGAAGGTATTGAATGTGATGAAATAATTTTTTATTTTCCTCTTATTTAATGAAAATTTTAATAAGATAAAAAAAAATTATACAAATAATTAGTGATTTAATTTAATATCTAAATCCAAAACTCTCCACGCTTAAACATTACAATTAAACTTCAAATTTCGAATATTCACCGTCTAAAATTTGCAATGAAACACTACAGATTTCAACCTCCAAAATTTTTTTGCAATGTTAAAAACATTAATGAAGTAGTCCAAACAATTCCACAGCCAAAAACAATTTAATTAATTGAATTTTTAAAATTTTCAATGGTAAGTGGAGAGCCACCCCAAAGGCTGGGGTGGGCTCCAGCCTAGAGTTAAAAAAAATTATTATATATTTTAATTATAGATTAGTTAAAAAAAATTATTATATATTTTAATTATAGATTAGGTTAAATTTTTGTAAAGTTTATTTGTAAATCAAATATTTTTTTGTTTTCAGCATAGGCTTCGTTGAATCAGAGTGCATGATGAAAAAATTTCTTGGCTACGCTACACCAAACGTTTCCAGCTTGTTGGTAGATTGAAAAAAAGCAAATTGAATTGGTGTAGATCGGTGAAAGAGTAGGAAAAATAATATTAATATAGAAACTGGATTATATAATTTGGACTAGATGAAAAAATAAATGTAACCAATATGAATGATACGAAAATAGTACAAGGAAATATGGGTATTTAGGAATCTCGAAAAACAAACTATGATTATATTATATATATTTTTATAAGAAATCATAAAAAGAAAACCTTAATATATATTTTCCATGATCAAATAATTAATCTAATCTTATACTCAGTAATATAAAAAATATTCTCTCTCTTTTTTTTTAAAAAAAAAAACAGGTTTCCTACTGCTACAATTTTTTAATTGCTTTTTTGTGTGTGTGTTTNGGAAATATGGGTATTTAGGAATCTCGAAAAACAAACTATAATTATATTATATATTTTTTTTATAAGATATCATAAAAAGAAAACCTTAATATATATTTTCAATGATCAAATAATTAATCTAATCTTATACTCGGTAATATAAAAAAATATTCTCTCTCTTTTTTTTTTTTAAAAAAAAAAACAGGTTTCCTACTGCTACAATTTTTTAATTGCTTTTTTTTTTGTGTGTGTTTATTTGTAGTTGAATGGCATGAGAACAAACAATATTATGAGACGGAGGGCTTGACCCAATGATTTTATCTGATTTTTTGATGTGTTGATTCAAGTTCGAGTCTTTAATGTATTATGATATAAAAAAAACAGTATCTCGGAGATGTCGCCACCAATATCAATTCATAGCCACAAATACAAAGCTCAAATTATATCATAATTAAATAGGTAGAAATGGCATCTGAATTCATAATCGTTGCCTATGGACGATGCATCTTTTTCCAACATACCAATAATTCAGACAGAGTACCAATAATTCATGTGAGAGAAAGAGACCATAATATTCTTTATAGGATTATCATGGAACTCGCTTTTAAGATATTTTTTTATATATATTTTTCAACCTGTCGTCTTCCAGCCGGCATCCCCGACTTTGTCTACGTTACTTCTTAAAGAATTTCCCTCTTATTCTTATATTTTTTTTATTCCCATGATTGAATCGCTCGCACTAATCAAGTAAATTATCCCTTCAGAACCAGATCTTTGTTAATATTGTTTTTGTGCATGTTTAAATCAGATACCACATTCAGTGTCTGGCATGAGAATTGTACAAGACAAAGCTTTGCGAGCTAAGATGTGAGCCACTTCGACGACTTTTCTTCGCACATTTTGGATGAAATGAAAATTTGGAAGCTCTAATATTGATTGAATTTCCAAGGCAAGAACCCCAACAGATCCAAGATCTTCTACGTGGGAAAAGACCATCCTAACAGCTTCCAGTGAGTCAGAATATATATAAACATTTGATAGCCCAATCCGGATACATAGATCCGGAGACATAAATTTATTACAACTTACTATAGAGAAAATTGTAGTTTTAATTCTGCATATTTGTTTCATTACAATTTTTTGGACATTTAGTAGTCTGTCTATTTTATTAAAATTCAATATGAATCCATCTTCTATTTTTTTTTTTTTGGTAATTTTATATTTTTTACCATGTACCGACTTGATCTTCACTACACACGTCACAATTGTATTGGTGTCATTGTCAGCGCTCAATCGAAAAAATTACTAAAATTGTAAAAAAAAGATTGTAGATTAAGTCTGAAATTTGACAACATATAGTACAAAAATCATAAAAAGACATACAAAACTAAAAATATAATTTTCTTGCACTATGCAATGCGTGTGTTCGACATTTTACTTTATGTTTCTATATTCTTATTTTTTTAATTAGTGCCTATTAGACATGCTGAGCAGACCGGTTCGACCTGGAATCGGATAGAAACCTGACCATTAAGCATGGAATCGAGTAGGCATAATCAGTTCCGGAACCATCCCGGATTTATTAGTGAATGGATCATGATGTTTTTTCATTTACGGAACCGTATAGAACCGATTATGGCTAGAATTTTTGTTTTAAAAAGAAAACAATCGTGTACTCGTGTTTCAAATGTCTCGCGCTGGGGAGGCTGAAAATAACCATCATACCGCGAGATGTTCTGTCTCGACACCTGTTTTTTCATCAATGCACGTTAGGGCGGTTCCTATTCGGCTCCTTTGTCTATGCAAAACAAGTTGGAACCAGAACAGAACCGGTCCATCCATTACCGATTCGAATAGTGGATCAAATCAGTTTCATCGGCACCGGTGGATCCGGACCATAACCCCATGACGGGGCCGGAACTGAAAACTCAGAACCGTTAAACATGCCTAATGCCCATGGATGTAATTCCTCCTAAAACATCGAAATATAATTAACAAAAAAAGGGTTGTTCTCTCGTTGAACTAATTAATTAAACGACAACAGATTGTATATACAAGGTTATTTAAAATAATATTAGCACGAACATTAACCACTCTAATTTCAAACATTTCATGCCACTGGTAAATGTGGTCAGTTTTTTAAAGTTTATGTAACCATTTTTCCGACATAATTTTCTATTGTTTTTGTTAATAAAAGGAGTGAGCAAAACGGTGACAAAGAATACAATCCTACAAACATTAAATTGAAAACAAAACATGAGTGAATACAAGAAATCAAAGTCCCTCAGCAAATCAACACTACTTTCTTTGGTCTAAATTCAAGGCAAGCTCTTTCACATCAAGTCACCACAATAACCAACAAGTGAATGTATCCACTCCCCGCCAAATTCAACTGAAGCCCATGAATTTCTACATAATTCACCGGGGTCGGCATTGTTTCACATAATCCTCTCTAGTTTTCTTGCATTCAACTGGGTAGTACAGCAGTCCCACCGAAGCGATTTCTGTAGGTTTCTTGTTCGATTCTTTCTCTAAGCAAGAATAGAACGTATCACGAGCCTTCAGGAAATCGAACACGCATCCATAATTAGCTTTTCTTTTACCGTCCAAGCGACTTTACATGGGAAATTGAATCTGGAATGTAGCAAGCTAACCGAACTTACGAAAGTACATCGGAGTGAACTGTATCGGAGGCCTGGGATGCGTACGCTTCCAACGCCATGGCTTTTCACCAAAGTTCCGGTTGTGTTGAATGGGAATAAGACGGTGAAGATGCATGGGCCGGAGATTAAATTCTTTAGGCCCATTAATCAGCTCATAAAGCATTCAGGCCCACTAATCTATTTCATTTTTTTTTATGGATTTTTTTATTTTAAAGTCGAAGCACTTCAAGCATATAACTTTGTGTCGATGTATAATTTTTTGAACTATAAAGTTTAATGTCATTCGAAAATGGGTTTGTACAAGAAATATAAGTCAAATCGTCTAGTGAAATATTTCCGAAAATGGAAAAATAAGACTTAGAATCCGATATTTTATAAACAAATTTGTGTCTATTTATTTTATTAAATTCAATCAGTGATGTTGTTTTATGATGCACAGTCGAACCTTTTTTTTTATTGACAAAATACCAAAATCTTGTTCATCAAGTGTTTGATAAAATATTTTAATAAATCTGTTTTTCTATTTTAACTTCATGCTTCTCAAATGTTCTAAAAAATACTTAATCGGTTTTATAGGAGTTATTTAATTGTTTTTTGCTAGGTTTGAGAAATCGAACACATTGTAATTTCTCGGTTATGATTCAAGTATTTTAAATATATACTAGCGGATTATGACATACAAGATGCGTGTTTTCTGTACAAAATAAAAAATGAAATAGTTTGTTTTGAAAATAAANGTAATTTTTATATATGAATTAAAAAATTAAATAGAAAAAAGAAAGGGAACAAGATTGAAGTACTATATTTTTTTATAATTCATTTGATTTATATTCAAAATCTAATTATAAAAAATAGTGAGAGACCGTATATCAATTTTGATATATGAATTAAAAAAATAAATAGAAAAAAATGAAAAAAAATCGAAGTAGGAATTAAACATGTGACTTGAGTCTTAGGAAATAAAGATTCTATCCATTAAACTACATGTGACTTGTATTAAAATTTTAGCACTTTATTAATATATATAATTATTAAAACAGATCATGAAAATAAAAATTAGTTACTCTAAGTGTACTTAATAATAGAGCATATATATATATATATATATATATGGTGAGATGGTCTTACGAATCTTTGTCTGTTAGACGTGTCAACCCTACTGATATTCATAATAAAAATAATATTCTT
>NC_133318.1:17594358-17633193 GCF_012295235.1 Primulina huaijiensis
GATAGTGGTACAACGCACACTATCCTCCGAGATAAAAGATATTTCTTGGAACTAAAACCAACAAAAACAACGGTGAATACAATATCAGGTCCTGTAGACTTGATTAAAGGATGTGGTAAAGCACAATTTTTGTTACCTAATGGTACAAAATTTTTGATCAATGATGCTTTATATTCACCACAATCGAAAAGAAATTTGTTGAGTTTTAATGATATATATTCCCATGGGTATGATACTCAAACAATGAATGAAGGGAATGAGAAATATATGTGTCTTACCACATATAAATCAGGAAAGAAATATGTGATTGAAAAACTACCAATGCTCCCTACTGGATTGCATTATACACATATACGTCCCATTGAATCAAACATGGTAATTGATAATTCTTCAATATTAACCAATTGGCATGATCGATTAGGACATCCTGGTTCAACAATGATGCGAAGAATTATAGAAAATACACATGGTCATCCATTGAAAGACCAGAAGATCTTTCAGAATAATAAGTTTCAATGTAAAGCATGTTCTCTTGGAAAACTTATTATAAGACCATCACCAGCCAAAATCCAAACTGAATCACCAATGTTTCTTGAACGTATTCAGGGTGATATTTGTGGACCAATCCATCCACCATGTGGACCATTCAGATACTTTATGGTATTGATTGATGCCTCCAGCAGATGGTCACATGTATGTTTATTGTCAACTCGAAATGTTGCATTTGCAAGATTACTTGCTCAAATAATAAAATTGAGGAATCAATTTCCCGATTATACAATCAAGAAAATTAGACTTGATAATGCTGGTGAATTTACTTCCCAGACTTTCAATGATTATTGTATGTCTATGGGAATCATTGTTGAGCATCCTGTTGCTCATGTACATACTCAAAATGGATTGGCTGAATCATTGATTAAACGTCTGCAAATGATTGCTAGACCAATGATTATGAAAACAAAGCTCCCTATTTCTATATGGGGACATGCAATTTTACATGCTGCTTCATTAATTCGCATCAGACCAAGTGCATATCATAAATACTCCCCATTGCAGCTTGCATTTGGTAAAGAACCAGACATTTCTCATCTGAGAATTTTTGGATGTATGGTGTATGTGCCTATTGCACCACCTCAACGAAAGAAAATGGGACCTCAAAGAAAGATTGGAATTTATATTGGTTATGATAGTCCATCGATCATTCGATATCTTGAACCACAGACAGGCGACGTGTTCACAGCACGTTTTGCTGATTGTCATTTTAATGAGGAAATCTTCCCAATGTTAGGGGGAGAACAGAAACATACCGAAAAAGAAATTACATGGTATGTATCATCATTGTTACATCTGGATCCAAGAACAAAACAATGTGAAAAAGATGTACAGCAAATTGTGCACTTGCAAAGAATAGCAAATCAAATACCAGATGCATTTGCAGACACAAAAGGGGTAACTAAATCATATATACATGCTGCAAATGCCCCTGCTCGAATTGAAATTCCGAAGAAACAAATTGAAGATAGTCATGATGTCATTAAACGCCTGAAGCGTGGAAGGCCAGTTGGTTCCAAGGATAAAAATCCTCGAAAAAGAAAATTCATAGAGAAACACAATGATCACAAAATAGAGAATGATGTTCCTGAAGAAACACATAATGATCACAAAATAGAGAATGATGTTCCTGAAGAAACACATGATGATGAAAATGTTTTGTCAGAACCACAAACTGACGAGAATCATGAAATCTCTATCAATTATATTAATACTGGAAAAATATGGAACCGAAAAGATATAGAAGAAATTGATGATATATTTTCTTATAATGTGGCAATCGACATCATAAATGATAATGAAGATCATGAACCAAAATCTTTTGGTGAATGTAAAAATCGGCAGGATTGGATAAAATGGAAAGATGCCATCCAGGTTGAATTGGATTCGCTAAATAAACGTAATGTTTTTGGACCTATAGTCCTTACACCTGAAGGTGTAAAACCTGTTGGATACAAATGGGTTTTTATTCGAAAGCGAAATGAGAAAAATGAAATAGTAAGATATAAAGCTCGACTTGTTGCACAAGGTTTTTCTCAAAGGCCTGGAATTGATTATGAAGAAACGTATTCTCCTGTGATGGATGCAATTACGTTTCGGTATTTGATTAGCTTGGCAGTATCTGAAAATTTAGAAATGCGTCTTATGGATGTTGTTACAGCCTACTTATATGGATCACTTGATAGTAATATATATATGAAAATCCCTGAAGGATTTAAGATGCCTGAAGCACAAAGTTCAAAACCCAGAGAATGTTATTCTGTGAAATTACTAAGATCATTATATGGGTTGAAGCAATCCGGCAGAATGTGGTATAATAGGCTAAGTGATCACTTGATGAAAAAGGGATATGTAAATAATTCAATATGCCCTTGTGTTTTCATTAAGAAAACAACATCCGGATGCGTAATTATTGCTGTATATGTTGATGATTTAAACATCATTGGAACAAATAAGGAAATTCAAGAAGTTGTGTCATACTTGAAAGAAGAATTTGAAATGAAGGATCTTGGAAAAACCAAGTATTGTCTGGGTTTACAAATTGAACAAAAAGAATGTGGAATATTTGTTCACCAGACAAATTATACAGAAAAGATCCTTAAACGTTTTAATATGGACAAATCAAATCCTTTAAGTACTCCAATGGTTGTTAGATCATTAAACATAGAAAAGGATCCATTCCGTCCATGTGAAGATGATGAAGATATTCTTGGTCCAGAAGTACCATATCTAAGTGCTATCGGTGCCCTTATGTATCTTACAAATTGTACAAGGCCTGATATATCTTTTGCCGTAAATTTATTGGCAAGATTTAGCACATATCCAACAAAGAGACATTGGAACGGAATTAAACATATATTCCGTTATCTACGAGGAACGACAGACTTGGGACTTTTGTATTCAAAAGATGCTAATCCAAGTATAATTGGTTATGCCGATGCTGGATACTTATCTGATCCACACAAAGCACGTTCTCAAACTGGATATGTATTTACTCGTGGAGGCACTGCAATTTCTTGGCGTTCACAGAAACAAACACTTGTAACAACTTCATCAAATCATGCCGAGATTATTGCACTACATGAAGCAAGCCGTGAATGTGTGTGGTTAAAATCAATGACTCAACATATCCAAATCTCATGCGGATTATCATTCGACGAGAAGCCTGTGATACTATATGAAGATAATGCTGCATGTGTTGCTCAAATGAAAGAAGGATACATAAAAAGCGACAGAACTAAACATATTCCTCCTAAGTTCTTCGCATTCACCAAGGAGCTTGAGAAGAATAAATGTATTGATGTTCGTCACATTCAATCAAGTGAAAACTCATCAGATCTCTTCACAAAGGCACTTCCTACGACAATATTCAGAAAGCACATATATAATATTGGGATGCGCAATCTACGAAATTTGTGAAGAATTGTTCGTGTCAACATGAGGGGGAGTTTACGTGACTGCACTCTTTTTCCCTTACTATGGTTTTTATCCCAATGGGTTTTTCCTAGTAAGGTTTTTAACGAGGCAGTATAAAAACACGTAATGTATACAATCATTATGATCATCATCACAAGGGGGAGTGTTGAAAAATTATTTAAAAATGTGTTAAATATTTGTGTTGAAAATGTGAATGTTGAATGTTGAAAATTAGGTAAAATTAGGTGTTGAATATTGAAAATTAGTGTGTGATGATGTAGGTAATGATGTATTTTATTTTTGGATTATTTGTAAAAATTTTCTATAAATAGATCTCTCATTTGTGAAGAAAATCACAATTGAGTTGAGAGAAAAATATTATAAAGTGTGTAGTGTGATAATTTTGAGAGTTTGAGATTTTTACTTTTTTACCGTAAATTTTTACTTTTTCACAACATACTTTTTTTTTTTCCGTATAATAAAAAAAATAATTAAAAAAACAAATGTTACAAACAAACATAATCGATAAGATCGATTGTGGGATAATCGATGAGCTACAATAGCTCGGTTATTGAAATATTGAAATCGATTAATTAAATTGATTATGATTTTCAAATCAAGTGGAAGACACTCAAAATAATCCTTCAATCGATTAAACATTTTGTAAAACATTTAATAGATATGCAAGTTGAATGAGTACAAAGATTTTGGTTGAAGCATTTTATTAGACACTTGGTATGCAATATTTTGAGTATTTGAATAACACATAAAATACTTTAACAATATATATTAAAAACAATAGCACTATTTAAATACAATAAATAAAAAGACACAAATTTGTTTATAGATGTTCGGAGATTAACAACTCATACGTCACCCTTTTTTCTCTTTGAGAATGATCCACTAGAAGACTTTGAATTATATAACTCCTTGCACTAACCTATTTCAACCTAGTACTTATCTATTGCCTAATTAAAACTCCTAGCACACTCTTGATTGTAGGCCGCAACCTCACAATCGGCATAATATTTAACGTCTTTTATGTCAAAGCAACAAACACAATCTTTAATGTCTTTGTGTGAAGACACATTCAACTAAAATTTGAAACTCAACTCTCATGTATATGTGTGAGACATTGTGTGTGATGATTTAATCTATTACAATGTGCGTATCTCTCAAATGTCCTCACATTTGTGTTTTCTCTCATTCTAGCTCATTTATTCATGTAGGCTGCTTATACTTGGAATCTCATTCAAAAGCTTATATTTGATCTTTAAAATATTGTATTTATAGGCTCAAACAATGATATATACGTTAGATACACGAATATGATCGTTTGAAAAGTTTTTGTACTGTTTCTGATATTGAAACAGTCATTTTCGCCTTGCTGGTCACTTTTCTCGAGCCTAACTGATTTTGACGTTTTGCTCGTATACTCACCTAAATCGTTTTAGCTTCGTAATAAATACTGAATCGTTTCATTTGGATAACCAAGCTGACCAAAATATCGTAACTGTTCATGCTCAACTGATTGCTGCTTTCGTGCAATCGATTTGGTCTTGCAACCATTAGTTTGATTAGATAACATTCGATTTAGCGCAACTGGTGTGATATACAACTTGTGCCAAGTTGGGTTTTCTTTTCAGTCGTCTATGCGGCTGGTCATTCGGATCACCGAACTGTGAGCTATCATCAAAACACTGAAACTCGTCAGATTTTCAATTTGACTAAATTCGAGTTTCAGCTTTCATATCAAGTTAGCAACTTCACACTTGAGTAAATATGTTATAAACACAATAAATTTTTTTGTCAAAATCAAGATTGTTTATGTTTCCCAACCCAACAATCATATTTTATCTTTTTTAATTCATTTAAAAAATAACTGTACGTTTTTCAACACATAATTAATAATATATTAGTAAAAAATGATATTAAATATAGAAACCACACTATATATTTGGGTTATCCGAAAAAACATATATAATTAAGACAAATATATGTATATATTTATATAAAAAAAGCTATTGATAAATATCGAATTAAAAAATCCAACCAAATATTTATACATAACTGCAAAACAAGTATTTCATCTTTCTGATATCACAAAAACTCATATGAGACTGTCTCACAGATCAATTTTGTAAGACGAATATCTTGCCCGATTCGAATCATGAAAAAATATTAGTTTTATGTCAAAAGTATTAATTTTCAATCTAACAGTGAACCGTATCGACTTGTATCACACACACACATATATAAAATATAAAACTACAAGAACCATAAAAATTTTCATATATATACACCCACACGGGAAATTGCAATTTTTGTTTAGTACATTTATCTATTTGCAATTTTAGTCAGTTATATTGTTAAAATTGGGATTTATTACGTATTTTTCAATTTTTGACAACTTTATATTTTTCATAAAAAATGATGATATGAGCGTCACATCGACATCTTGTTAATGTTACATTATCACTACATGGTAGTCATGTAAACCTATTTCAAGATTTTTTTTTTCCTTTAAGGTTTACCGATGGTAATATACCCCTAGATGTCTTTTGACCCATACAGAAAGATAAATCAAGAGAAGTACACAAATAAGAAGGGACCCGGAAAAGATGAGATCAAACACCGACCTCAGAGCATATACCCCACAATATTTTAATGAGAAATATGTTTTACATGAGAATCGATCTTGTGACGTTGGGAAATATCAATCCACATTGTCTCAAACTTTACCAACTCACTTATGCCCCCGAGGGCTTTTTCAAGACTATCTTGATGAGGCTCTACATGGGTCAAACTTATGTTTGGTATAAGTCTTTTAATATGCTATATTAATATCATAACTATTTTTTTTTTAAAAAAATTAGGAATCTTTTAAAACAAGTTAGGCGTAATTTAAATTTAAGTTTGGTAGAGTATAATGACCAAGATAATGAGACTAAATCCCCGAGACAACATTATGATTAGGAATGTTCAACTAGATTTTGGTTCGATTTTATAAAAAAATTCGGAAAAATCAAAATTTTGGTAATGTAATTTACATTTATATATTTTTACATGTTTTTTCATTTCGAGTCATATTATGGTGATTTTTCATTTTTAGTTTGATAACTTGTATATTTTTTTTATTTTTGGTTATTTAACTTGTTTTTTTTTTGTCCTTTTTTTACAGACAAACACAATGGGCTCTGTTCAAGATATGATCAAAAGTGAAAAAATACAAATTACATGAATAAAATAAAAATTCACCATAACAAGACCAAAATGAAAAGAAATGCAAGTTACAAGACTAAAAATAAGAATTCATTGTAACATGATCAAAAATGAAAAAAAGTTAAATTGCAACACAAATATTGTAATTTTCCCTAAAAATTCG
Organism: Primulina huaijiensis; assembly: GCF_012295235.1. Classification (NCBI taxonomy): domain Eukaryota; kingdom Viridiplantae; phylum Streptophyta; class Magnoliopsida; order Lamiales; family Gesneriaceae; genus Primulina; species Primulina huaijiensis. Next base: position 17,601,212 of record NC_133318.1, read on the forward strand.
AACCAAATGATTTTTTTATCGAATTTTTAAAAATTTCAACCAAAATAAACCATGAAATATTAATTACCAAACCAAAAATTTTAATCTGGTTCGGTTTAGTCTAGTTGAGATTGATTAATATTAAGTTTCATATTTTCATAGTTAATTAGTGCACAAGATTTTTATTTGGGAAAAAATTCATTTAGTACTAGTTAGAAGTGATCAGAACATTTTATTTTTTTTTATGAACTATAATATAATTACAAATAAAGTATCATAAATTAGATTATTATACAATTTATATATATAAAATACCTAAACATTTAAGACTATTTTCATGTTATTTGAACTTATCAACAACAAATAAAATTTCTATGTAATTAAAATGTTCACAAAGTTCGATAATAATAGAACCTAAATAAACTTCAAATCTAATACTTGAAATCGAACAATTTTTCGATTTGCTTGATTTTAAACTAATTTAAATCATCCAAACCATTGGTGTTAGTATCGAACACTGGTAGTGGAACTTTTCAGTTCAGTGGAATGTAATCCTATGAAAACCAACTCGCCATCGACACCTCACTCTTTGAGATTCATACAATTAAGGTGGCAAGATTCCAACGCCATTACTTGAGCTTATATAGGTTTATTTCATCCTACTCACGTGAGCATTGCTCCGGCCCCATGATAAGATGGATGACAAAGATTTGCCCATGCATATATATATAAGATCCACTTTTTTTTTGAAAATTATATGTGTGGCAAGATCTTACCTGTTGAAATGAAGTGAGGGTAGTGCCCACATAGATAAGATCTCATCTACCCTTATATGCTCCACTCCGTCTCGGATATGAAAGGAACTAGGAGTCTGCTAAAGGCCAAAACGATCATTTGTGAGAGAAAAGTCACTCAAGAATTTGTACCAATCATGATGTTTTTTTTTTCAAATCAGCGCATTTAACCCGATAAGGTATGTTGAATCAATTTTAATTATACGAGTTTAAGGTTTTGGTTGATGAATTTTAATGTATCTGATATGATATATTGTGTGTTCTAATGTGGAGAAGTAAAATATAATTTCTGTTTTTACCATTTGCTCAAACAACTAAAATGTAATTTTTATTTTTATGATGAGTTAAAACGTAAATATAAAAAGATAACGATATATGTATATTGGTCATGATCAGATCCTTATTCTCTACCATTTTATAGAAAATAGAACTAATGAGAAAAAGATTAATTCTTAGATTGGAAGTTCATAAACTCGTTTTTCTTAAGTCATGAGGATAATGACTCCAGGTACACATCTGTTAAAATTTACGGTTTAATTTTTTTATTATTTAACAAGATAAATTCTGCGGTTACATGAGTTTTCGTGTGGGGTTCCTTTTTTTTTTTTTTTTTTTTTTTTTTTTTGNGTCTTTCTCAAAATATTACTATGTCAAAATGTTCGCTTTGTGTCTCAGAATCATCTCCTGAAAAGGGGGTTCTTTTTTTGTTGCTCAGATCTAGCAAATTTGTGCAATCGATTACTAACATTTGGCGAGAAAGATCATGGGTTTTGGAGTTTCTTGGTACGGGGAAGTAGTATAGAAAATCTCTCCAAAAGATAAGTACAGAGAGTTTGGCACTTGACAGAAGAGAGTGAGCATACGCAGGCAATTGTGTAGATGTTTATACTTTTGTGCATGCGTGTGCTCACTTCTTTTCTGTCAGTTTCCTTCTCTATTGTTTTCTTTTTCCATAAAACACCGCCGTTGATAGTTCTTAATATTCTCTTCATTTTCTTGTCATACAATCCATCATTATTCGTATAAAATCTGAAAAAAGTTGAGAGAAATGTAGAAATTCGGTATTAAACGTGCTTAAGAACAGACTTAGCCACTTGATAATTTAGTTAAGACCTTTCAGTCAACCTGCCTGCCACCTCCTCTATTTTCGTATTTGCCGTGTAAAAAAAGAGTGGTTTTGTTTGTTTTTGATTCAAAATAATTACATTTCAGAATAAATAATGTTATCCCAAAATGGTTTAATTATTTGATGGAACCCTAAAACGTGACTTTTGATGTTGCTTTGGGAGGACGAAACGGGAATGAAGAAGGTACGACTGGTTACTGTTCTTGTTTTAACGGAAATAAACTTGTGTATTTTTAGTACTAGGGCAATCTTTAGAATTAAAAACTCCAATTTTTTAATTAAATCCGAAGCTTACCGCTCATCTTTATCACGTTATCTCCAGTTTTATCCTTTTTTCTGCACCTCAAAGAGACACAGTGATGTGATATGTTGAATCCCCTTTTCCTCTTCTTTTTTCTTTTTTCCTTTTATCTTTTATCTTGCTAGCTAATTGTGTTTATGTTTCAAAATGCAAAAACTTTGGATATTTTTTTATGATTTCAGTCTTGAAGTTATTTGTTTCTTGTGTCTCTGTTGCTGGAAAATCTATTGAATTATTATGTTTTCTGGGGTGGGGTGGCATTGATTCTCAGGTTCATCTGAATCTTGTATTTTAATGGCTGGAAACTGACGAAAAAGCTGTTTCTTGTTCAATATGCAAAATCATGGGTTTTTTAAGACTTTGATTTCATTTTCGGATATATTTTAATATTTTCTTTCGAACTGCAAAAAGTTGGGTTTTTGTTTTTTTGTTTGTTTTTTCAACAGTGTTTTCATTTTCAGATTTATATGATTTTTGTATCCTACTAGCTGAATAATTAATTTAATCAGTTGTATTTTATGTCATGTTTTAATATTCTTATAAACTAGATATTTTTTGTCCAGTTCTTTCTTTCGGATGAGGATTTTATAATCATGGAGATGGAAGGAGGAGAATATTGTTTACTGGTATGGGAGTTCCATTATGTGCATATACCATAATTTCTATTTGATGCTAAATTATTATTATTTTTTGTCAATTTTTTTAATGAAATAAGTCTGATTTAACTATGCAGATGGTGAATTTTCTTGGTGCAATTAATTTTCTTTTTGGGAGAACTGGGAGATGAGCCTATCTTTGCTTATGATTTTCATGTTATTATGTTGTATACTTTATTCTTGAACTTCTTCCTTTTACTCGTCGAATTCACGCTTGTTTTCCAAGTTTAAAGTACTAATGGTCTTTAAGGTCTATGTGCGTGCAGACATCTAGTGTCTGTGGCTATTTTCATGTGACTTTGCGAAGTCTGAGAGAATAGGATTCCATATAAGAATGTATGTAATGTGTAAAATCGATCATGCGAAACTTGTACACTTTGAAGGATCGTTGAGTAGAAGGTAATAAATAATATTGACTATCATGAGATGGATGTAATTTGCATCACAAGCTGAAACACTTTTATACGAAGATGAGGAAACTTAAGAGGTGAGGCATCATAATCTTGACATAAAGTAGTCCAAGTGCTAAGCCCCAAAGTTCCATCAAATACTAAATAGGAATGATCCCTCATCTATGGCGTACAGCCGGTTGATCCTAAAGTTTTTATGTGCTATAGTATATCTGTTTCATGTTGATGTGTTTTGAAAAATCAAACTTGTGTATATATGTTGAAGATGTAATTAACTGGAATATATACATAATATCGTTGACTATTGTTTGCTTTCGTTTATTGTGCTTTGAAAAGATTTGGTAAATCGCTATTGATTCTATGTTTATATCTTGAATATATACATGCCATATAATCATTGTACGAGTGTATTAGGCTACAAAAACTGTCTTCCTATTTTTGCACGAATTAAGAAGTTATAGAAAGAGTCCACCTTGATAATAGCTCAGAGAGATGCTGGGCGACTAGCCTCCTCCTCTACATCAATAGTGTATTTAGAAGTGGTTGGTACCTAGAAGTTACTAATTTAGAAGCTGTTGTAATTAGGCGTGATTCGAAAGTTGTGAACGAGTTTTACCTATCGTCTTCGAGACTCTTAAAACATATTGATATTAATGGACTTTGAATGATGATTTGATAGAAGTCGCATCTTATGGAGTGTCTTCCATTATGCCTATATGGCCAACTCAATTTGCAAAATTTCTAGGCTCCCTCTTTTTGGACCGCAGAAGAGACTAAATTTATTGCATTGTAGGTGAAATTTGGAAAAGAGAGTTTTAACGTGCATGTTTCGAGCTTTTATAATCATGTCTTGCTATCCTATCTACTTCTTGTTGAGCAAATGGTTGGGACTTGTTGGAAAAAAGTCGCCGTCGCAATCACCACAGCTAGTTCGATATCGTTTATATATTTTTAAATAAATGTAATACAATCAAGGTTATCATTACTTACCCAGGTATGTTACGTTATGTTTTAGAACCAAGAGATTTCCCAATAGTGCATGATGTTATTTGTTCATGATATGAGCTAATTCTACGACTTATTCATATAGCATCTTACCCACTCCATCTCTTGTTGTTTTGTGCTTCATCCTTGTTGGTGCATAGTGCATACAGTGATTGACATTCTATTCTCTTGATTATCCATGTGAAATTTAAGACGAAACTGTAAACATTACAAATTATGGGTTGTCTGTAGTTCTCCGCATAAACGAAATCTCCATCACGATATTAATATTCTTTAGCTTAGACTAATCAAGTACCCCGGAAACAAAAGTGAAGAGTGTGCCACTAAAATAGATCAGTAGAACTTCATAAAACTAACATGATATAGTATCATTACTTAAATTGTTCGATCTTTCTAAAAGCATTACAGGTGAATCATCATCATGGACTCAGTTGATATGGTTAAGAGATATAGCTTCAATGAAAAACGATTAATCCTATCGCAGTGTTTTTCTAGAAGCTGTTTTAAAACTGCTACAGAAATTGCAGTGGTTTAAAAACCTTAGGCTCCTAAAAATGGTGTAGCAAAACGACAATATCCCGAGGCTATGCATGCATCTGTGCGATCTTTGGCAAGATCTTACAGGACCTAATGGATATTCATCTCAAATTTTGGAGCCTCGATCTAGTGATGACTATTCTTTCTATTTAATCCTATATCTATATCCATGTTACGGGTAGTGCCCTGAGTGTTAATTCAATGGCTACAAAGAGGCCGCATTTTTTTCCATGTAGTGCAACGTGCGGCGCAATTTGAACAAATGTATGAGGACCCTTGTAGCCCTTGGATTAAAGGTCATGGCCCTACCTATGTGGTAGAATTGAAGAACCCCTGATAGTAGTTTCAGAAACATTTATCAACTGCATTAGAATTAGAAAAAAATAACTTTTAATTTATGTAGTGAAATTTCTATCATTGATACCTAGGAATTTACTGTTCTTCCAGCCTTCCTACAATGATCTTTTGGGCTCGGGATTTGTAATAAAAGCTTAAACATGATTTAAAATTAGTTTGCACAAGATAAATAAATTATTTCTGAAGTGAAAATGTTTAGGTTTTTCAACCAGTTTGAGTGCATGCTCGATCAGTAGTAGACTGAGATCTGCTTGATGTGCTTTGTGATGCTAATAATTCATTCATCACGAACGCCTCTCTTGTTCGACATGTGGTGTCCCATAGTCCCAGACCACATTACTGTCAAAAGGTGCTTCTAGCATGGACGATCAGGAATTGGAAGTCCCCTTTTGTGATGCAGGCAATCTGGGACAACAAAGTTTGAGTGATGTGGGTTGTTCAGGGACTGGTCACCGAGGACTCGGAGGCCTTATTCCACAAGAACTCATGCTGAAACTCTGAAGAAATTAAATGTTTTTATTTCATGAGCAACTTAATCCAAGATGCAATCTTGATCGGAAATTAAATGTTTTTGTTTCATGAGCAACTTAATCCAAGATGCAATCTTGATCAAAATTGAACATGAAAATATAAATGTTTTCATCTGCAGGAAGGCAAAGCCTGCAGTGAGCTAGTTGGAGAGGATCCACAAGTCACTGAGTAATGTACAAACATGTGAGTGACGAGTAACACCTTTACGATGGACTACTTACGATTGAAGTGCTTCACATTATCCTTGCTTCCCCCAGAAATTTTTGTATGTAAATATGATCCTGAAAACCAACCTACTGGACTTCGAAATATTTAGGCCACAGAATATGGTCTTTGTGACGGTCCTCATTTGAGTCTCCTGTTGTTCAGGGAAGGGTAGGAGTCTGGTACTAAACCATAATGGAATAGGAAACAAATATAACAAGGGAAGGATTGCTTCGAATGGTAATTTAAGGTGAGAAAATTATTAGTAGTCTGAAATGCGGAGCGGATAGAGTAATCAAATTAGTCGTGAAGCTATACCTAAGCTTCTTTAATTTGTTGGTATTTTATGTTGCAACATCAGGAGTGAGATGTTAATTTCAACCACTGGTGCCAAGTTACTGTGATCTCAGCAAAAAGTGATGATGCAAGGCGATAACAGGTGCTTTGTTGTGGACATGGAGCGATTGTGATATCATCGAGCTACAACGACTAATACCGGACTTGTGTTTGGGTGGTAAGTTACGAGTTTTCTTCTGTACTTAAACCACAAATCGAAGTATAAAGCGACCATTTGATGAAGCCGTCGTCTCTTTCAAAATCCAGTTCGGAAGATTGAAGAAGTGCTGATGAATTAGAGATGGATGGTTGTGTTGTTGTATGTTATTTTTAGATTGAATGTTGTTTATTGAAGTAGTGTTCTTTCATCACAATACCTTCTTCTTGTCCATTTTCTTTTTTGCCATTTGCTATATCAACTTCAGCATCTCAATTTGGTGTCGATGGATTATTGGTGGTGTTCTTATTCTGTTTTTCTTTGCTTTTCTCCTACTTTTTTCTCAGCGAAAGGAAACTGAATTTTTCATCAAGTTTGCTAATTGATTTTCCGAGAGGAAAAAAATCAATGCGTATTTGTACTGTCTAGACGTTGATATTTTTTTGTAATTAGTTTGATTTTATATTATAAAATATGAGTAATATTATAATTGTGAAATTTTATAATAACATGTTTAAACAAATGAGTTATAAAGATACAATACAAAAATTCTCAATGTTTTATAATAACATGTTTTACAAAATTAAAGTTTTGAGTAAAAATAATAATATTTTAATAATTACAATCCAATTAAGAATAAAAAAAAATTACAGTACATAATGTATATATAAAATCACAAATTATTCACTTATTTATTATGTTAACCATTTTAAATTGTATTCGATTTTTTATAATTTCAAACTCGTGAACTTTTTCAATATATATTAGTAATTTACTAGTTTTGAACAAAATAAATGAAGTGAGATATTGAAAAATTTTAAATGTTAACATCTTAAAAAAAATAGAAGACAAGAATTTAAAGATAGATAGAATAAACGAGAAAATAGATTTGGAAATAAGTGATAATTGAGGAGTTGAGTTCATTTTCCAAAGGAAAATAATAATAATAATAATAATAATAATATAATCAAATATTTGCAGGAAAGAATTGATTAAAAATGATAGCTTACTGAATAAAGAAAAGTGTACAAATCTGAGAGCAAAAAAGATTTTTGATGAGAAAAAAGATTATGCAGATACACAACATTATTATTATTATTATAAAATTCATATTGTATGGAGCAATTTATTTATTTTAAAGTAGTTGGTGTTGCTCCTGTGAATGATCAAACAAACACTTCAAATAATATTCACCCCAAAAAGTTTGACACCCTTCTCTTCAAAACCACCATGCTGTGCATCTATTCTCCCAATTTCTTCATTTCCATGCAGACCACCGTCACCAGCCTGCCCCATCAGCATTTCCGACGGACCACCGTTGTCGGTGACATCTCCAGCATTGTTGTTATATAACACATCTATAACATACAGTTTACCAACATCATCCATACCGTCGCTGCGCTCGTAGGCCCAGAAAATAACCATATCCTTTGGTTTCAAACACTTTTCTTTCAAAAAGCCATTCCAGCCTCTGGTAAAAACGTAGCTTTGGCTACTATTCCAATAGCAGTACCGAAACTTCCATATCTTCATGGACATGTCGAAAAACATGACCTCTACATCTTCGTTGACGCCTTCATCTTCACATATTTTAGGGAAATGCCTAACGGCGTACCTTTTTGGAATCACAAGACGGTTAAGCTTACCCGCATCGCTAGGTGTGAGCACCTTCATGAAAAGTCGTCGCAAATTGTAGCCTGAGGTATCGGGCAAAGCTGCCGAATCAGGCTTTTCCTCAACTTGAGCCATCAAATTATTCGGAAAGTTTGTATCATATGAGCTGTCCATGGTCATGTTGATGACTTCACCAGTGGAGAGCTGACTCCAGAACTGTGGTGGTGTAGTACCCCAGTCTACGTCACAAAACTCGATGGATGCCGTTTTGTGAGCCATAAATGCAGCTTCCTCCTCGGTTTCAAAAGATCCAAGCCAAATGTGTTCATTGTTGGCACATAAGTATGCACCCCAGTACCCATTCTGTTGATTTACCACGCCTGGCTTCAAACAGGAGGCATCATATAGTGTCGCATACTCAACTGGATAGTACTGGTAAATGCTGCTGTCTGAGTCAGAAACAGGAGCAGGAGCGTTTGATGTAACAACCAATGAAATTTGCTGTTCTTCCATGATGAATCTGGTAAAACATGCATGTTAGTGCAAGAAACTGATATTTGGAACAAATCTTCATTGAGGAAAAGTTGTTGCGAGTATTGGGAAACTCGGCATTCAATCTGATACATAAAATCCTCTCAAGTCTGATGACAAAGTACTATGTCTATGTAGGACATTCGAGATCATGCAGGATTAATATACACGAAAAATCCTTTTTTGAGGACCTGTGTCTCTTTTATCGCTACGGTCGATGTTATAATAAACATACAAACATAACATACAGGCAAATAAGCATAATGTGAAAGACAATAACCATACCCTACATTTTTTTTTTGAGCTTGCTATAAGCATAAATAAATTTTTTTTGACAAATAACAACTTTACTGTATCCATTCTTTTCTATTTCTCTGAGATTCAAAATGCTTCACAAAAGTAAAAGAGAAATGCACATCACCTCCAAGGTGAAGACAAAACATTAATAAAATTACGAAGGGGAGATCATACCTGGAAGCAAGCATAATAATCTTATAGTTAACACACGCTAAATATATTAGAAAACGGTAAAAATCAAACATTAATAATTTCCAAAAACAATGTAGAAAGACATATTCTAATACCAATGCTTGAGTTGGATCAATTTCAAGACGAGTTTCCAAAACTCGCGCAAGAAGTTTGCATTCTGTCATCACGAAAGAAGCCTTATTTAAGTACTCATTATGCCTATAAACGTAACACATGACCTTAAACAACTACATTGATACCAAAAAAAGGAATAAATAACACAGTTTTGCAGAAAGCTGTTTAAAGAAATTTTTTTATAATAACACGCAGACTCGTGTATATATGATCGAGTTCACCTCCGTTTACAGAAAAAAAAAATTTACTCTGCCAAAATACTTGGTTAAGATATGAAAAATAAAATTGATACACAATTTAATTTCCGAATATTGATTAATTTAAGGATGTATATATTTAGCACGGTCAAGAATTCGGCGGAAGTGGGGGTAGTGCAAATGTTAAACAACATACATGAATGAACCGAATAAACACTAAAAGAGTAATTTAAAACATCTGGAAATTTTTTTGAAGCCAATAAAAACTGCGAAACATTCGACAAAAGGCAATCTTGCTTGATCTGGAACAGAAAATTAAAAGAAATAATCTGTTCGAAATTGTAACATGATTAATCACAATGAAATATAAAATCTTCCTAGCCCTTCATACCTAAAATCTTTATACACTCACCTGATTTCGCTATTAATGAATCGATCGATCTCCTAAAAGAAGAGAAAAATGGAAAGGATTTGTCAAGGTTGATTACTGAACAGATACTTTCTTATTCATGAATTTTACAGATACAAGGCAATGTTTTTATAGACGACGATACGACCTACCCAAAAACAAATTAAGGCAAGTTTAATTATTATACTTGAATTTCAAATTGAACACGGTGAAATAGATTTCGTTTATATTACAAGATCTGAATGAAAAAATAATAAGAATAGAAGAAGGCATGGCAAAATAAAACCAAGTAATTCACTGCCTTAAATCCAACTGACCAAAAAATCTTATGCGGTAAACCTCGATTATGTATAACAAAACATAGAAAATAAATAGGACAAGAGGCACACATCAAAACAAGAATATGTCATTCAGATTTAGTGTCCTAAATTTTTTTAGTCTCTATTAATTAAATTGAAATGAGCGAATATGAAAACTATGAATGATTGCGAAAGAAAATGGCATAAAATCTTATTGATGAAACCGAAAGACTTGAAAATCCAATCATCCACTTCACTTAATCACCTTTCCACTTTAAATAATGGTAAACCAAAGATAATTTATCAAATCTTAACTCCCCAAAAAAAGAAATACAAAGGGAAAAATTGAGAATACCAACACTAAAGATAAAATAGTTTGATACAGTTAAGTCATTTTGACAAGAAACTCCTAGTTAAAATTTATACTCTACCTCGGAAAGTAGTTGTCTTCTAGAGCAAACCCTTTATTGTATGTATAAAACTAAAGGTGAATGTTCTCCAGAAATGACACAAATTCTGATTTAAATACATGGATAGAACCATTCCTCAAATGGAAAGAAATCACTGAACACATCTGAAATAAATTCATACCTGGTGTCATTCAAACTAGAGACCAAGAAGGTTGCGACGTGGAACGCCAAATGAGTCATGCTTTAACCCATAGTTGGACATCTCGTTATGAGTGAAGAGGCTAAATGAGTAGGATCCATTGTGCAATCTTAATATAAATATTCTCTTCAATCTCTCTCGAAACACAAACACATAAAAGAAAATACACAAAAGCAATTAAAATTCAAAGCTTTTAAAATTTTTTGAGAATAAATTGCTTTTACATGCATAAACTGAACCATATCATAACAATTTGTTGGAGAAAATTATAAACCCTCCCTCTCCACTACCTAAATCATATAGACCAATGGAAAATAATTTTTTTGGTTCACTAACTCGTACGTTTTGGGTTTTGATAAATAAATAACAGAAGTTTAGTATCGCTGTAGTAATTTTTATTTTTTTGGCTTTTAATTCTATTCACAAGCGCTGACATGACATCGGAAAATACTGATATGTCGATGGAAAATGCTGACATGACACCGAAAATTGTTGGTGAGTCCTGTAAGCGGGGCACCACATCAACAATCAAACAAAATACCCAAAACTTTAAAGCTAATGCACAAAAACATTGAATACTTAAAGGACCAAAACATATCATGAATCATCATGAACTAATGATTTGAACTAGACTATCACTAAACTTGGAGATCAATAGTCATTTACTTATCCTCAATTTTTTTTTATTTAAAATCTGTTCCTTCACATTTCTTTGATGAATATATGATTTGATATGAAATGTTTTTCATTTTTTTAAAAAAAATTGAACGAACTTTGTTGTGTTGGTTGATTTAGAGTTTCTTTTTTCAATTAGCATCTAGTCGATAAGTTAAAGCTGCGGTTTAACAAAATTTTGAGCAAATAGTGAATAAAAGTTCATATTTGTCCTAATATAATTGCTAACATATAAGTTAAACCAAGGCAGTGAATGCCTTCAAAGTATATTAAATGTTGTATATACAAATTAGCCACAATGAAACTTGAGGAACTCCACATAAGCCACAAAATTTTTTCAATAGAGGAGTTGAAAAGGTTAGATTTGTTGATCATGATACACTAGTGGCCACCAACTATCAATAAACGAGCACAGTCGACATAGAACGAAGTGGCTTAAGCACAAAAAAATATATTGTGGCCTTTTTAGCACCGCAAAAAATGGGCCCTAAGAGCCTATAATTTTAAGGAACTTCCGATCGATGCATCCCCTCGGACCAGTGTGATGTGAAAGATTTGCAATACACCATCATTACTCACTATAACTTGAGATATACACTAGCAATTAGTCATATAGTACAGAAACTGCTTCTGAACATTTGAGCTTCAGAAGTTGTTTTATGGTGATGCTGGATTTCGAAATCCTATTTCTAAAAGGAGTTTGTGAAGACCGTTTCAAATGTTTCTTAACCAAACATGGTTACTGTTAGCACTCGTAGGGTTATAACTAAAGCAAGGGTTTTTATTCAGCGTTTCTAAATTCATCAATAATGGAAGCTTTCACCACATTTATAAATAGAGTTATAGTACACAAAACTCTTATGAGACTGTCTTATGAGTCAATTTTGCGAAACATATCTTCTATCCGACCCAACCTATAAAAAATACTATTTTTTATCCAAAAAAATTTATTTTTTACTACAAGTATTAACTAGGTCTCACGGAAACATACTCTTTATAGTAGTGTTGATAGCCATAACCAAGCTAGTCAATAATTACCCGTGTACCTCCTCTCCCCCATCAAATCTTTTGTATTGTAAATTAGATAACTACTTTGATTACCAAAGATCTCTCTTAATATGCGGCTATCCCCATCTTCAGATTATAGACCAAGAAGTTATATATATATAGCTTTGCAACTCAATTACACTTGGTAAGGTAAATCTTTTTTTCCCGAAGTTATTTGATTACATTGAAATCTCGAGGACATCAGATAGCGTGCAGTAAAACTTTCAATGGAAAATCCACAAAGGTATGGAATTGATGCTAGATAAAAAATTCTAGCTAATAATATTTTCGAGTTCATAGTGAATGTACATAGAACATGGAAACAAATTCTGATCATGAAGTTTGGCTTATGGAGTTCGGTAGTGATTGCAAATTTATTTTAAAAAATGATAATGAATTTTTTCTCTACAAATTTGCAAAACTTCGTAAAAGAAAAGTCCATAATTACTTTTTTAAACATTTGCAAACATCGCCTTCAACATTTGGTGGAAACAACTTCAAACTATTTTAGGACAAAGCACATATGTAATTGCATACACTTTAACTGGTTCTCAACAAGGCACTCTTCCTATTTCTTATCTCGGTTCGTCTTTACTTTATGTCACTTGAAGGCTGCTCTAATTCAAAATCTGCTGCAGAAAGCCAAGTAATCTGATGGTAGTTGTTCTAGTTAACTGGGCCTTCAAGGACAAGAAATTTGAGGTTTCTTTTCTGGATAAAACCCTTTGGCAGACATTCAAATGTTTTAATTTAGGATTTTTTTCGGAAAAAATATATTTATTTCAAGAAGCAAAACTAATAGATATAAAAATGTTTACACACGGAACTAACATCAATGAAATTATTCCATTATATTAGGCAAACATAGATTCAACATATAGCAATCTTAGAACTTATTAAGCAACTACTCACAATAAAACAAGGCAGTCCAAAGTTACTCAAGTGTGCAACAAAAGATCATATTGACGGTTTTTTGTTTTAACTATATTGTAATGAGTTAGTACATCTTCAGCCTTAAAACTAAAATGAAAACGTCACTGTTTTAATCGACAAACACATATCAATTTTTTTTTTCCAGTTATGATCCTCAAAAAGAGACTGCCCTTTCATTTCACTTGGTTTTCTTACCCTTTGTTTCTTCAACTACGGATAAGGCATGGGATGACGAATTTCGAAAATTGCTAACTTGTAAGATCAAGACTAGCTAAAATGGACATCTTCATAGTTCACGTAACTTTTGGAGTTCAAGCCCAGGAATCAACCAGATTCATTTTAATTAATTTGTTTCACTTCATAATTGATGATCTTATTCTTTAATTAACATAACAAATAAACAGTTATAATACGTATGCTATAGTCTTAATTTTCAATCTTTTCCTCAGAAAAACAAACTAATCCAGAATGGTGGAGGGAGACTGGTGCCAGGATTGATCCTCATAACTTTTCTTTAACACTCGTACCATTTTCAGATTAAATACAAAGGATAAAAGAGTACACTACGCTACTACTAAATTCAACATTGTAAGTTTATGAAAAATAGATAGGCAGTTGGGTTTAACCACGAGAAATAAAAATTTCATATTACTTGCAACATCAATGGAAAGTCGTAGTAGCATTTTTCTCTCTTTTTATGATGCTATTTTAATATTATTTTCGTAAGATGTAAAAATCGAAAACAAACGGAACATATGTGTAATGTTTAGCCACTTTTTTCCTAATCCATCAAGTAGACAAGGAAATCTCAAGTCAAAACTTAGCCTATGCATTATCAAGATGATTAGCAGATTCCATCCAATTTAGAGTTTCTTCTTCCGCCCAGACAATTAAAGCATGACAAGCAGCAACAATATCCGCACGGTTAATTGTGTGCGCGCGCTTGTGTGTGTGTGTGTGTATTAACTTCACTTTTTGAAATATGGATTAAGATTTCATATTTAAAAAATATTCAATTTATACTGCACAATAAATAATCAGCCATCTACCTGAAAAGGGCATTCATTAAAGGTACACATATGGCAAACTAAATAGTAGAAAGAACGCAAACAAACTCAATCAAACATCTAACTCCTTTTATTAAATCACAACATAAACTCAACACACATGAGTTCTCAGATTATTCATGAATTTTTAAAACAACAGCTTTGAATCTGAACTTCTGTAACAAAAAGAGTAAAAATATGAAAAGTACCTGACGAATTAAGTTTCAGCAAATTAAAAATATGAAAAGCACCATATGTTATCTGCAATTCAAGAAAATCGTTTCAGTCAAATACTTGAGTAATTAAAGAAATAATTGACAAAAAAAAAAGGATCTTTTCCTAATAATTAACCTGCACATCGAAATTTTCTTCTCTGGTCAACAGTCATGATTGTATGCGTATCTGTCCAGTGAAGGAAACCGAGATCTTGCCACATAACCATTTTCTTTACCACAAAGAAAATCCTTGCTCTGAAGAAGAGAAGAAGTCACTTAAAATATAGCCAAGGTAAAATTACATTTATCCCTGCAGGAAAATTCAACAAACAAATCTAAGAAAAAGAGATATCAAGCTAAAAGAAACCCAAGATTTTGTCCCGGGATTGAACAGAGAAATGATAAGAAGGATAAGAAGGAAATGGAGGAGATTTTTCAGCAGATCACTGTATTTTCTTTGGGTTGCAGAATGACAGGAAAAAATTGACAAATATTATGGAGTTTTAAAAGTATTCAATTTAACAGACTGCCCTAGAACAAATAAAAACACAAGTTTTTTCCGTTAAAGCAGAATAGTAACCAGGCGTACCTTCCCAAATCCAGGTCGTCCTTTCAAACAGCAGCATCAAAAGTCACGCCTCAAAGCTCGATCCCAATAAATAATAAATTTTATATATCATACGATTAGAGTTTAGCAAGAGATAATAAATAAAAAATTCATAACAATCACATCAATAAACATGCCGTGAATAGAGGAGAAATGGGATAGAAACTTTCACAAAAATCTGACATGAATTTCCTCTTCTTTGCCCAAAATATATGCAAAACACTTCAGTTTGTCAGCGTGACCGCGTGTGCATTGTGGATAAACTTGATCCATCTGAATTAAAGCCCCTAATTTCAACCTCCTTTCACCTTGCGTTTCAGCTTTTTCCAAAGAAAAAGATAGGAGCTTGTATATGTTGCAGTGTAGTCATAATAGATAGCCGCAGAATAAATCCATATAATTATAGATAGGGAAGCTGACAGTAAGAGAAGTGAGCACACGTAAATACCAAAGTATACTCTTTATACAATCGCCTACGTATGCTCACTCTCTTCTGTCAGTTCAATTCCATTATGCAACCAAAGCGGCACCAAAGAAACAGACCCCAATAATTTTCTTGACGAAAGATTCGCAATTTACATCACAAATCGACAGATCTGGATAACGAAAAGATACCCTTTGTAGGACAGGGCGTTCTGCGACCATGGAAACTTCCAAGCCAGCCACAGAAACCGAAGAGAACACACACAGAGTAGGGTTTCAGAATCAGAAGGTCCACGATATTTACTAATATTCCAGGAAAACAAATAAAATCATTTTTTCTCCGGTTCTTGGCTGAGAATACTGATCTATCTTCATCTCTTTGCATGTCACCATAAATATAGCTAATTGAGTAACAGCCGGTGAAAAGGGAAAATAGTCGTGATGGGGGATCATGTCATGTGACTACTTTCTTCTCTCCCACTTTGGATGGACGCACACAATTTGTTTGGGATTTTTTTAAACAATTTTTGGTTCATAAATTGATGCCAGAAGGACAACACTATGGTGGGTTAAATTTCCTCTTGGAAGAGAACTTGTGATTCACAGATACAATGATTTTAAACTATGTATATAAGAGTCAAATTGATTCGTTTTATTTACTATAAAAATGATATTTTTGATATAAAAATAATATTTTTTCATGAGTCGATTCAGATTTAATACTCATATGATAAAATTGATTCGTGAGACAATATAATAGAAGTTTGTGTGAAAATAGGCCAGGGATTCATAATTACCCCATTCCGAATTGTAATAAATAAAAAAAAAAGTCATTCAAAGTAGATTCTCAACAAAAAAAAAGTCATTCAAAATAATAATTATAAATGAGGAGATTATTTGAGTAATTTGTGGTTTAAATATGATATGATACTTTTATGTAAACTAGGTAAAGACACGTGCGACGCACGTGAAAATACATTTCTATTGTCGATAATTGTTGTTAAAGAAATGAGATCGGAAGAGATTAATTTACAGAAAATTATATATTAATGATTTTCATGTTATTTTAGTCAATAAATAATGAATAATGCTACATGTACAACTAAATTTGTACAATAATTCTTACAACACAAAAAAATCAATACAAAAATTTTATTTATCAAAATCTCATGATAAATTAAATATAAAATCTCATTAGACAATAACAAAATCTCACGATATAATTGTTGTAAATATCGCAGTACGATATATTGGTAGTTCTTTTAACATTATCCGTAGGAAATTCAATGTAATATAATTTGTACAACAAGTATTATAAAATGAGTGCAAAAGATATTTGTTTAAAAATTTTATGTACTGTTATAAATCTAAGGTTATTCTTGAACGGAAGGATTTCAATACATTCAAATGTATTTTTGTTATTTAGTGAAGTAACATCGTAAACTTCAAATCCACTCATTTCATGTATATATAATAGTATTTCATGTTAATTATGATATATTTCAAGTCCACCCAATAATGATGTAATTTGAAATTCATTCTACTTTATATAAATAATAATATGTGAATAAGTCATGTGTAGATTCAATATTTGATCTATTGTTTCATTGTTAACAATAAAATTATCATTCTAATCCATGAATTTGAAATCAATTCATTCAAGCGCAATCTAAATAAATTAATAATTGTTGAAAAACAAATTAGTAATAAATTTTATAATTTTGTATAAATTAGACATTGGAGAAAATGTAATATAGAATTGATATCATAATAATAATTAAAATTAAATTTGAGAGAATAAAAAATTATAATACATAGCGTTGACCACTTATTTTACCATGTGTTATTGATTTATGAAAATTAAAAATATAATATAGATAATATATTTTAAATCTTAAATTAAATTATTGCGTCAAATGTTTTCTTATTTTATATTTTCAATTTTTATTGCTTTCACGATTTTTTTTTGTCATCAGCTTTTTCTTCTTTGTGAAAAAAACAATATTCTCATCATTTTCATTAGCAAATCTTATAGAGCTGTCGACATCAATCATTTGCAGTTTCATATCTGTATTTTTTAAATCTTTTGTTGGACAACTTTTTTTTAATAATAATTTTGATTCTGAAAATCTTTCTATGCAATAATTTAATTATCCTCAATATTCATTCTTGTGTTGTTATCGTCTTCTATTACTTATATTTCAATATTGTTACAATTGAGATGATTGATAATTGTCTTTTTTCTTTTTAATTTCTTGTTGTTCGGAATCTACTGATATCTTTTTTCATTTAATGTTTCGTTATTGAAATTTTTTCTTGTATTTTGAATGTGTTCAATTATAAATTATTTAAATCATTTTCTCCATTTTGAGAAGAAATGTATATTCTTCTCTATTTGATGCCTCTACAGGTCTCCACGCAAATTAAGTTTTTTTGGAAATTTTTTTTTTCGTTTAATCTACAAGCAAATAAAACCAAAGAATTTTGTTATTTCAGTCTTCTACAAATTATGTTTTTTTTGTAAAAAAATCTTTTAACTTAATCTACAAGCAAATAAAACCAATGAATTTTGGTTATTTCATCTTCTAGACAACTGAAAAATATGATTTAATTAATATGATATTATTTTATCAAAAATTGTTCAACTCTTAGTGATATAACAGATTTATGCAATATATTATTTGAATACAAAAATTCAATATTATGATCGACATATTTTTTTTATATTTCATACTATTTTATTGGAAGTATTAAATTTTTATATATTAATTTTTTTCGTGAGAAACTTCTTGCTTATATAAACTCATTCAAAAGATCATAGATTTACAAAATAAAACAAATCATATTCAATTTAATATTTTGTGAAAAATATATGTTCACTTCATCTATAAGCAAATAAAAACCAAATAATTTTTACCTTTCTTATTATCAATCATAAGGAGAAATATTGAGTAATGCTAATGAATAATATAAATTTTTGTAAAGATTTATTCATAATAATTTTAAAATTTTACCTTCAAAGATATGTCATTTCAGATTATATAAAGCTATAATTGATTTGTTTATATCCATCTTTTATAAAAAAAAAATACATTTTCGTCAATTGCAAGATCATCAAATAAGTATTGTTATAGTTTCTGATCTTTACAAAGACGAAAAATAGTTAAAATTAGTAAAACTATATGTATTTAATCATATATTGTTAAATTCTAAAAATAAACTAAGGGTTTGAAAAAAATTAGTTGGATTTTTTTATAAAGAAATATAGATAGAATAAATATTCACGAAATATTTATAAGGTCATCTTTCTTCTATATTCGATAATGCTTCGTATCATTTTTGTGAAATGTAATTAACTGTGGAACCTTCTTGCTTCGTATCATCTTTCTTCATGACACCAACCCACATGATTTAATTATTTGACATCATTATTTTAATTCGTCGTTTTAAATTAAATAATGTTAATTAATGTAATATAAAGGATATTTAACATCATGTCCTTACACAAATTATGTTTTTTTTTTTGTGAAAAAAATTCACTATATTTTCAACAAAATTAAACAAAAGAATTTTGGTTTTTCAATATTTTACAAACTAATTGTTTTGGGAAAAAATTATTTTCACTTCATTTATAAACAAATAAAACCAATTAATTTTTGTATTTCAATATTCTCAAATTAATATTTTGTGGAAAAAAATATGTTCAATTCATCTACAAGAAAATAAAAACCAAAGAATTTTGGAGTTTCAGTCTTCTTGAGAATTTGATCCTTACCTAACATACATAGATTGACAATTTTGACATCATCATAATAATTGATTTTACAAAAATATTATCACCAAATTAAAGATAAACTTCTTGCATAGATAAAATCATTCAAAAGATTATAAATCTACAAAATAAAATAAATCACATTCAAACAAATATTTTTGTGAAAAATATTTGTTCACTTCATCTACAAGTAAATAAAAACCAAATAATTTTGACATTGTCTATAGAGAAGTAGTGAGTAATGCTAATGGATAATTTTTATAAAAATTTATTTATCATAATTTTAAAAATTTACATTCAAAGATATATCTTTTAAGTTTACAAAAAGCTGTAAATGTTTTGTCAATATATATCTCTTATAAAAATACTCCTTCGTTAATTGCAAGAATATCTCATAAAAAATAATTGTTATAGTTTATAGACTTTTAAAAAGAAAAAAATAGATAAAATTAATACAAATATATTTATGCAATTTTATATCGTTAAATGTTAGTAATAAACCAAGGCTTTAAAAAATAATAGTCGACTTTTTTTTTGATAAAGAAATATAGATAGAATAAATACCCACTAAATATTTATTAGGATTATCTATATTTATATCTAATAATTCTTGTATCATTTTGTAAATGCAATTAAATGTCGAACTTTCTTCATGACACCAACCTTGGTAAAACAGAAAGAAAATTAGTTTAATTATTTGGCTTCATTAGTTTAATTATTCGTCTTAAAATAATTAATCTTACTTAATGTAAAATAAAATATATTTAACATCATATCCTTATACAAATTAAGTTTTTTGTGAAAAAATATTTTCACTTTATTTACAAGCAATTAAAACCAAAGAATTTTGGTATTTTAATCTTCTACAAATTAACTTTTTTGTGAAAAAAATCTACAAATTAAGTTTTTTGTTAAAAATTCTTCTCACTTCATCTATAAGCAAATAAAATCAATATATTTTGATATTTCAATCTTTTCAAATTAATATTTTTTGTGAAAAAAGTTTGTTCAATTCATCTACAAGAAAATAAAAATCAAATAATTTTAGAGTTTCATCTTTCTTGGCAACTTGATAATTATCTAACATATATGTAGTTTGACAATTTTGTCCTGATCATAATAACTGATTTTACAAAAATATCCTCACTAAATTTCTCATGTATGTACAAACTAAGGACAAAGTTGACAATACACAATAGAAAAACTTTGACCTTGGTTCACACTTTTATAATATGTATAGATAATAACTTTTAATTCTTTAGCTCTTTTTCATATAAAAAGTTGTGGATTTGTTGGTAGGGTTTTGGACTTTGGGGTGAAGTAAGTGGAACATACACCTTAATTTTTTTGGGTATGCAGATATTTTAAGTGGAAAAATAATTATGATAGTGGGGAATTATTTAATGATGTTTGAAAAGAGAGGAAATGAATCAAGGCAGCATATCAGATTAAAATTTGTATAGTCATATTAGATTTATATTTAAAGTTATACTCAGATAATAATTTTCCTTTTTAAAGTAATAGACAATAAAAAAAAATAAAAGAGATTAATTAGATTTAAGAGTACTTATGTAATTCATCATGTAAAATTAAAGTTTAGGTGTAATATAAAGTATACACCCAGAATTTTCTAAAATTTCAATACATGGATATAGATTAATAGTTGTAAAATATTGTGAAAGATATGGAAAAAGAGAGGTTAATGCGTTGACAATAGGAAAAAATGTAATTTTGGTGTTGTATATTTTTTTCATTTAGATTTTTAAATTTTAGTTTTCGTCTTGTATTTTTCGATTTTTTTTATAATTTTAGTTATTTTTATTTATAATGATGATGTTGCATTATATACGTCAGTGTCACATCAGCGCTAAATAAGAAAAATGATTAAAATTACATAAAGATAAAGAATTGAAGCTGAATATGACAAAATAAAATATAAAAAATTGCAAAATACAAAATATGTTAAATACGATTTTCCCAATAAAATATTATCATCATCCTAAATATTGTTATGATGAATATTGTGACGCCATCAACTACCGAAGTGTGGAATCGACATTGTGATTACGGGTGGATAACGGTCGGTTTGGTCCGGTTTTACTCTACAACGGTTCGATCTTTCGATTTTCGATTTTGAATATCTCTAATCCAAAACCAAATCATTTTATTAAGGTTCGGTTTGGTTTTTTTGTAATACGGTTCAGTTTATACGGCCGGTTATATACGGTTAGCAAAATTTTTGTTAAAAAATAAAATTATACCACACTTTATGCCTTTAAAATCTAAATCATAGTATTTGTCAAACATTTAATTTGTGGGACTTAATCTTATATACACACACACACACACATACACATATATATAATTAAATGTTTGATAAATATATATTGTTATTATATTCGTATGACATGTTTGTACACAACACAGTTTATATATATTCGTATGAAATACCAATCATCTTACGAAAAAATTAAAGATATATACATAAATGAAAAGAAAATGTCGACTGGTGAGTGGTGAGAAAGAAGAAAATTGACAAGTGAGTGGTGAGAAAGAAGAAAAAACGATCGGATTGAAAATTGAGGGTTAATGATACTAAGTTCCTAAATCCTAATAACTCATTATACATAAAAAGTCTTATAATTAACAATAATATGGCCCATTAAGTGGTAAATTTTTAAGAACCCTCCGTCTGAAAATCTCTGATATTTCAAAACTAGTTTATTTTTAACGACCAAAAGCAAACTAGTAAGTCTCGGTCTCATGGATCTTTATATATTAATTATGACCAAGTTATTTCATATTTAATCATTTTAACATCGTTAATTATTTAGTAATATAAATCAACAAATTGTAATACTTACTTTAAACATTACATAAATCTTGTCAGCTAATATTATTTTAGCAATGAACGGAAAATGTATCGGAGTTTTTTTCTGACTTTGAGCTACATTTCGTTTACACGAGAAGATATTGAAAAGATTTTTCCCATGTATACTAAGTAACTATAAGGTGATAAAGGTTGCGTGTTTTATAACATGTAGACATGCACCATAGAACTAGTAGAATAAATGTGCATAATGCATAAATTAGGCAACAACATTTTTTTGTTGCGGTAATTCGAACCTGCTTTATGCTTGAAACATTGAGCAATTTGCCACCAAAATGTTCCTGGCAGCTGTAGATGAACATGCTTCTGACACAGGGATTTCTAAATCTGCTGTGGTACTTGAAAATCGACTTGATACAAAAGTTATTTGATTTTAACTTCATGTAACTCTCATATTGCCTTCTTTTTTATTCATTTTGATTGTTTATGTGAATTCTGAGTATTTATATATTTTTTAATCTCTTATTGACATATTTTTTTCAAATGGATCTGTTCAATCTACTGATTTTCTTCCACTGTACAGTCTGTTTGTATCACTAGTGATATAATATCCTTTCTTCTATTCTCATTATAAATATAGTATGTTTAATTGTATATCGAGCCTATTTTTATAATTTTCCTATACGGTAACTTTTAGTCGAGATCTATCAATCTCTCTGAAAAACTTACTGTTAAGATGCCTCACTTCGGTTGGATAGAGTTCCTGAGAGTTGTGTATATAGACTTGAACAATCCTCCCTCGTTGAGCTAGCTTTTAAGGTTGAGTTAGGTCTAACTCTCAATCTTAACATTTATCATCTTATCATCTATGGAATTGATCCAGTTCATGTTGATATTTTTGTACCTAGTTTCTTGTGTGTTTATATTTAAAATCTAATACTGATTTTAGTTAATTTAATTACAAAGCCAAATGAGTTTATTTAAACTTTTGAGCATTCTTCACTTCTGTTGTATAAAGCCTAACCCATTCGAACAAGCACTCATCATTCTATCAAGTTCATATTTTCTGGGGAAAGGGACCGATGCAATTCTATTTCTTTAGTTTTTTTTTCTTTTAAATTCTTGTTCTGTTAATTTCAAGATTCAGTAATTTTGATGTTTCTTTGTTAATAAAAATATGTTTCTAAATTTTTTGTTGGCATATAATAACGGCTGTTTGGAATTGTATTTTGTCATATAACTTAAGACTTTTCCAGAAATATACTTCTGATAGTGTACATGAAAAAAATACTAATTCGTTACATCGTCTCCGCATAGTCTTAACTGTAGGTTGTTCAATAACATATAACACATCGTTCTTACACATTCTAAACTTTTGTTTTTTGTTCAAGTTGTGTTATATCGATTTTCACTACTGATGGTTCAAGGGCCGGCGGCATGAACAAGGTAGAAACTCTATGTACATCTAATAGAAACTGTTACAGAGTGGACTCTGTGGCTGAAAGAGAAATAGTTAAGTTGTTTTCTTGATCTCTTTTTTTGGTACATGTTCCACTGGTGTTAAGTTTTTGTTCTTCACCTGGATATTTAACATTTCTTGGTATTGTGTCTTTTCATATATTTTTATGGGAATTTTATACAAAAAAATTGTATTATGTTTATTGTTTGTAGCATGTATGACTTAATTTACACATTCTATCATTTCACCATTGAAACTAGTCCAAATTCGCGCTTGTCGTAAAGAAGCATGTGTTATGTTAAGAAAGTAGTCAATCAGATTCTAATTTCCTTACATAGAGTTGGTGTGAATTTTTCATTGATTATGTTTTCATACTGCTGACTTGCTGTCTTGTTCTGAGAATCACTCTAATTTTTTCTCCACTTATGCAGGATGCATGTGAATAGTCATGTTCCTGCTGCTGACTTTCTGGAGTACTTGGTTCTCCAGAAATTTTGTATGTATCAGTTGTATTTCTCATTCTATCCTGTCATCATCAACCAAGTTGGAAATTCTATTTGATAGTGTTTATGTTAATCAAGTACTTTGTTAAATAAAATTTGTGATGAAGTAAAACACGTTCTATTATATTTATATTACACATAAAAGGTGAAGCAATATCATAAAAATACTTCTATAAATTCAAATTATGCATAATTAAAAGAACGCAATTACTTCACTACAATTTAAAAATTATGAAGTCGTACATATCAATTACTTTGTCAATTATTGTAACTAGTGAACTCACATATGATCAATTAATTACTTTGTTATTTTCATGAAACACATGAAGTAAATATAATTTTTTTTACTTTTTACTTTGAAATCGGTTCGATTTTGAATTGGTTATGCCTATCTAGAATGGAAAAAGACTTTGCTTTTAATTAGATACGGCTTCGGTAATAAGAAGTAAAAAAACGATACGACTTCGGTAATAAAGAGAAGTAATAAACGATAAGTTTACTTCACACGCGGCTAATTCGGTAGTTATCTATTATTACTCAATTTAATATTTGAAGCAAATCGAACAAAATTATACTAAGTATTTAAAACATTATCCAACTCGAACCAATCTCATCAACCCGATTATATTTTACTATGTAACATTATTTTTATTATTTAACAAAATAATTAAATAAAAAATCAAACATATATTAATAATATTTTAATTTAAACAGATAATAAACAAATTTCACTTAAATATGATTATTATGTTTCATGGGCTTACATATTTAAATTTAGAAGTCTAAATGTCTAATTAATAATTTTCCATAAATGAAACTGCACAAAAAGTTCATTTAGACCGTCTTACCGTCAATTTGGTGAAACAGATTTCTTACACTATCCAACCCATGAAAAAAATTATTTTTATACTAAAAGTATTGTTTTTCACTATAAATATAGACTGAGTTGATCCGTTTCATTAATATAGATCAGTGAAACTGTCTCACATAAGACCTTCTCAAGAAACTATTGTTTAGAAAATTTAAATATTTAGCAAAATAAATTCAACACGATGAAAATGTATAATATCAATTTAAATAAAAAAATTTTCAAGCAACAAGTAATTTAACCCTGAAATAAAAACATCTGAGATGTTTGCATTGTGAAAAAAATATAAGTTTGTCGGGTATGCTCGGGTTTATGGATGACCTTATTTTTAATTTGGGTCAACTCAAACCAAACCCAATTTTTTCGGGTTTGATTTCAGGGTATAATCCGATTTGACTCTTGACCTAAAAACCTCAACCTAATCCGATATTTTCATGTCGGATCTAATTAGGTTGGAGAGTCGGATTCATTTTTTACACTCTATTTATTTTGCATTTGGATTTGAGAAAGTGTTTGAATAAATGATTTAAATTTACTTCACATTTTTTTATGAATTTGAATTAAACGCACAACATTGATGAAAAAATAAATATTTTAGTACTTAAAATCTATTATTAAATAAATTTATTCAAACAAAACAATTAATTTGTTATTACAAATTTGAAATTTTTAACTGAGATTCATTATATTTAAATACAACCTTAAGAATACTCTGATTGCAACTTTCCCTCCGCGTAGAAGTCTTATGAGTTCGCTACATCGTAAATTTAATAATAACAATATATTATAAATAATTTTAATTACATAAAAACAATAATTTTATGGTAAAATAAAATTGAACAGTTATTCAAAAAAAATTATAGAACATTACTAATTATTATTTTTGGAAAAATTATCAATGTAATAAGGAAATTTTAATAATGACGATCCAAAAATAAAATAAAAAATATGAATGGATGTATGAAAATAAATAATATAAAACATTATACAAAATAAGTTGAAATTGCTTAATTTGTTGGAGTCGATGACTCTTGAAATTTCGAAAGAGTTCAAAAGTAACATCCTCGCTCTTTTCTTCAAAGAAAAATCGTTAAAAATAGAGAAAAAAACAGTCAACTCCCACTCCTCACTCACGGCTTGGAAACAGAATTGACGTCTTTGAGGGAGGTTTCCCCGCCGCCGTTAGCGGCAATGGTGGCGGATTGTACGGTCAAAGCCGATATGCTAGGGGAGGTGGGGCCAGCAGCCTCGGAGTTGAGTAGTGGGTTGTTGGAGGCGGAGGCCAAGGGGTGGTGGCTCCTGGTGCGACATGTGGTGGTGGAGATGGCGGTTGCGAGCGAGATTGGCATGAGGCAAAGACCTTTCCCTTGAAGATACTGCATGGCGGAACCCATGTCTTCCTCCATCAGCTTCGCCACCTGGTGCTCCGTAACCGTCATGCCGTCGTTGTTTGACGATGACGCCGTTTGTGTTCCGTTACCATTCCTCCCTCCCTGTACAATTTAAGTTTAATTAATTAAAAAATATGGAATCAATTCACCAAATATAAACTCTCATTTAATTTATAATAATTTACACATATATGTAAAAAAATAAAAAATTCACTAATAGTATATTGTAGGCCAAAAAATAGAAACGATTCCTAATAGCCCTATAAAATACGGAATAAAACACATAAATTCTTATCAGACGATTATATCAAATCATTCATTAAAAAATATTATTTTTTATCTCAAAAATATTATTTTTATTATAAATATAAACAGAATTTGACTTGTATCACGAATAAATATATATTACGTAATCTCAAACAACTATTAAAAATACAAATATACATACACGTAAGTGGAGTGCTTTATTATAAGAATTTGACTTGTATTACGAATAAATATATATTACGTAATCTCAAACAACTATTAAAAATACAAATATACATACACGTAAGTGGAGTGCTTTATTATAAGAAAAAGGTGCACGCGTGATGCTTTATGGTTTTGTTTAGTTATGGTGATGGAGAATTTTGAGAGGGACAGCGGACAGCCAAGGGTGTACACTCATGTCCCATATAAAATTGATACGTCCAACTAAGGCTAAGGGAGTTGTTTCCCTAGGATTGGTAGCCCACAAAAGAAGCAGAATAATAATTTTTTTAAGGAAATATTGAATTCAATGATCTAATGCAAAATGAAAAATAGGAGAAGGGAATTTGATTTCCATTATTCCCAGAGTGCAAAAGTAATTAACCTCGGAGGAGATATCGGGAACTAGGGGGCTAACAGCTGCAGCACCACCCAATCTGCTCATGCTCAGAACCTGGCCAGGCCATAAAGAATTATACAAAATTATACTATACTAATAATAACCCCATCCTACCCGAGTAATTGAATATTTTTATTGCCCATTACAGTTTGTCAACTAAAGAATCAATGCAAGTATTCGTACTAATTAATTAAGCAAGAAGCATTTCTTTATAGCAAGAAGAAGAGGAAGTACTTTGACTTGGAGCTGTAGGAATTTGACATAGTCGATGATCTCATCCAGCAT
This sequence comes from Primulina huaijiensis, assembly GCF_012295235.1. NCBI lineage: Eukaryota > Viridiplantae > Streptophyta > Magnoliopsida > Lamiales > Gesneriaceae > Primulina > Primulina huaijiensis. The sequence continues at coordinate 17,628,789 of NC_133318.1, forward strand.
TGAGGCTTTGTCTGTCTGTCATTTATTACCCAAAACAATTGTTAATCTCATCTCATAATAAAATAATCCACTCTTTTCATCCCGAGAAATTTCCCAATTAGTTTCTAAAATAATAACAAGGTTAACACTACTTGCTTGGCTCGTGTCGTGTGAGATGCATGATAAACTGAAAGATAATGAATGGTAATATAATTATTTTTTTACTCCGATTATTATAAAGTTCGAATCAAATGTAAGATGATGTAAATATATCATTTTGTCTTTCATATAAAATAGTGAGTCTAAATTATAAAGTGGGCATTATTCATGTTGCTTGCTTATTTAAGACTCATTCATGCTTGTCACCAACCCAGAAATTTTAAGGATGGGTTAATGTACGTACTTTTCACTACCAAACAAATTCCCTTTTAACCACCATATACACACGTGCCGCACGTATAGGTTTTTTTTATTGGAACTTTGATAGTGGTTAGAACCAAACAGCTAGCATGTGAATGGAATTGATTAGCAAATAATGAGATTCTACCAACACTCTTATTGTTAATAAAAAAATGTTCAAGTATTTAAAGAAGACTTTTTACTAAACAAAGCACAACTTTGTCTAAATACAAAAACCCTTATTAGATTGTCTCACAAATTTGCTGAAATACAAAAACTCTTATTAGATTGTGTAACTGAAAAATTTTGTGAGACAAATATTATTTTTATTTCAAAATATTACTTTTATTTTAAACACGATCCGATCGGGGTCAATCCATGTAACACGTACAATATGAACATCTACTTTAAATAACTTGAGGCCAAAACTTTTGGTAAAAAGACACCAAAAGTTGGATTGATACCAAACTTATAATCATAATTAATTAATTAATTAATTAATTAAAGTTACAAAGAATTTACCTTGTTAGCATTAGGTACAAGCTCCTGCAAAGACTTCATCCTCTCCGCGATTCTCTCTCTCCGTAACTGCCCACAATTGAATTTCAACTGCCACACCCAGAATACGCAACAAATTTGTACTGTACACTACTTACTCTTTCGGCGATGCTGTGGGGGTCAGTGGCCTGTCCTCGCCTGGCCCTCACCCTCTGCTTAGGCTGTCCTGCAGTCCCACCACCGCTCGTACCGCTGGCCGCCGGTTGATTCATCTCCGGCACCGCCGGTCCACCGAATTTCTGGGAATGCAATGCTCCACCCTTTTTAAAAAAAATTAATTTAATGTTTAAATGAGAATCGCGACTAGTTCATGTGAGGGAATATTGAAAGAATATTATAATAAAAACATTGTAATGAGTGTGAAAAACCACCTGGGAATGGAGGAGATGTTGAGGCTGATTTGAAGAATGGCCGATTGATCCGGTGAAGCCATTGAATAGAGCTTTGACTGAGGCTTCATGATCCTGCATTCATTTCGCAACAATTACGCTGATGACAATAAATGAAATTAAGTGCACAATTTTTTTAATAATTTGAAAAGAATTATTATTGACAAAAAAAATGGCTGACAAGGTTAGCAGATTTGTAGTAGGAACCGTCAACGACGTCGTCTTGATCAGCGTGAGGGACATTGAGAAACTCAATATCGGCACCAGACGGAGAACGGAGGTCATTGACGGCAAGGCCTCGGGAGAGCATCAACTCATGCTGAAGCAGCAAAGCCTTGGCAGCGCCGTTGCTTATCTGCTGCTGCCTGAGCTTCGACGCCAAAAGCGCCGTCGACTGGTCCTCCAAGTGACATGGCTGCGGCGGCGCGTGGTCTTCAGGCCAGGGGAAGGAAGAGGCAGAAGAAGGAACGGAAGAGAACATTTGGTCGAGAAAATCGTCGTGGGACGACGTTGGATCGAAGTGGGAAGACTTTGACATCTGGGAATCGTGAAGAGACACTAGTGGGTTGAGATTGTTCATTTCCGGCAATTCTCCGCTAGTGGGTTGCATCGAGAAATCACAGAGCTAGAAAATGAGGAGAATCATGTTAGGGGTTCGGAAATATTTTGGGAATGTTCATGGAAGCCATCGACTCCGAGATGCAATAATATATAAATAACAAAAACACGGCTTTTTCGACACTTCCCAATAAATTAAAAATTAAAAATTAAAAATTAAAATGTGTGTTCAGTAACATTGGCTATTTTAAAATGATAGTATAAATCTATATTTATATTGTTAACTAAGAACGAAACACCAATACCAAAATAGTTTCCGGTGATTTTTTTTTCATTTTCAAAAATTACCCTCACACATTTGATATTATATATAATTGTGTTCACACTTTCAAGAAAATAAAATCGAATGTAATTTATTTATTTACTCATATTTTTATATTTGGTATGATAGAGTGTGCTTAAATTTTCGTATTTCATAATTATAAAAAAAATTTATACCAATAAATCTTATATCATATTTTAATTTTATAAATATCATAACTAAATCAAAACTTTAATTAGAAACAAAATATGTGCAATATATAATCTTCTTGTATTATATTTCACACAGAACATGCACGCCAAATCGGTAGCATGAATAAATTTTGCTCCAATATATATGGTCGGAACTTAGACCAGATAAGTACCAAGGATGATTATGAAATTTATGCAAAACCAACACAATATTCTAATATATAAAAAAATATATATGTGTGTGTATGTATAATATATATATGATAATATAGAAAACAATTATCTGATTTAGCTACTTTATATATACTCTCAGCACAAAATATGGATCTTTCGTATCCTACATTAATACAGTGGTCCATTGTGAATCTTCTTCGTAAATCATAATACATATTGGTGCTTTGTTTAGTTCCACTGTTGGGGTAGATGTTAGATTTTTATATTCTATGTTTTTAGTCGGGATTTTCAAGATTTGAATCGAACTTAAAAATTTAGGTCTCATAACTAAATATCTTTTTTCGCCTCTAGCTTAGACCTGAGCCTGAGATGATGAAATCACTGAACTCATGTCAGGTCCGAGTATGTTTGTAATTAATGTGTATGGGGAGATGCATGTCTATTGTTGGTGTTGTCTCAAATCTATAAGATATCGGTCTTATCATTTTCCTATCATCAGTCATGTCCCAAGTAGAGACAATATTACTCATTAAAATCCGGCGTCACTCTTGTACGAACCACCTAGCCAGTCAAATTAAGCGACACAACTTCAGCAGCTTGACGTATAAGAACTTTCCAAGAAGTCACTCATATCAATACTACTTTCACTCATGCACACTTAACTACCTAACACACACGATTTAATGAAGATGACGAGGTAAAGCATTATGTGTGTGTGTGTCATTTCATCGGTGCTGATATAAGTGTGCATGATGTGTGTGTGTGTGCGTGTCATTTCATCGGTGTTGATATAAGTGTGCATGATGGATGTGTGATATATNTTTCTATGTTTCATCATATCTGATAGGTGAATGTCACATCATCGATGTTCAAATAAATACGAATGATAAGAGTGCGATATATCAAAATTACGTGTATGTATATGTATATATAGTGTCTAAACCCGTTCACATTGTAAAGACCAAACCTAGACATTACTGGCCCTTTATGGTTCCCATTTTGAAATTTGCTTTCCCCATAATAGCATCCTCCCAAAATTGCGCTTTTGTTTTTCGGCGTGCCCTTTGGTGGGACAGGTGCACAAATTTTGTCCTGGAAAAATATACAATGATGATAAAAAGCTATTTAAAAACTATCGAGTTTTGGAGACTTAACTGGTCGTGGAAAAAACCCAAAATGGTGCGGGTGGATTTTTCAAATCTCCAAAGCAAATTGAAGACGAGTATGAAAATGTTATCTGCATCTTTGAACTCGTCTCGAAATCTCGATAATAATATCATTATTACTGCTAATAATAATTTTTTTTTATTAATTAACAAAAAAAATAAAACTCAAATTCATAACATTTAAATCTCGTTTACTATCCAACTCGTTACCTCATTATAATTATGTCGTTTCAACTTTTTGTTTATTAAAATCATTAATTACAAAAGTTTGTATTGTTTAAATAGTATTAATATATATATATAAGTAATTGAATTATTGTATCAATATTTTTAAGTGAATTTGAAAAAAAATTTTAGTTAATTCAACCGATATTTGAAGGCTGATGATGAATATTGTTATTTAATTCACGTTAAGTCGCATATGATGATGACAAATCCAGCCTACCTAGTTGCCACTTTCTAGATTATTTGAAATCAGGATAATGACTAGGATGTAGATTTGATGTCCGCAAAGTCGGGATGATAATTTTCGTACTAGTTAGATATAATCGGGTATAGGGGCCCGATTAAGACTTAAATCCTATGGGGATTTAACGACGAATATCCAATCCATCCCACCCCATTGTCATTCCTAAGTTGTCTTGGGTTCAAATGACATTCATATATATA